>NW_012117088.1:3891709-3921496 GCF_000951035.1 Colobus angolensis palliatus
AAATAAGAAATATATTTTATTAAGATAATTTTGAGGTACACTTGATGGCTCCACCATTGGTGGCTCCAACGGTGGAGCCACCAACTATACACCTTCTGTATATATACAATATTAGACATATTATATATGATATATAGTATATATACACACACTATATAGTACATACATACTATGTATCATCTATCTATATCACATATATGATATATATCTATATATACTATATATCATATATCTATATCATATATAATAGGAGGTAAAATATATATACACATAAGATGCATATGTGTATATATACATGTATGATATATGTGTATGTACATATATACACATATTATAATATTTATCTTATCTCCTATTGATTGTATTTCTCTAGAGAACCCTGACTGCAACAAAAGGTGAAAAAGAGAAGAGGGACAAGCCTATACAACGATGTGTTATTAAATTGCTAACCAATGTGGATAACTGATGTTCAGTCAACTGTGGAGCCGTCAAATGTACCTCAAAATTGTCCTCCAGCAGCTCTGAGTTGCCCATTGTGAATGTTAGGTGAGTTATCATAGTCGTCTCATCCCCTAAGTCAGAGATGTTCCAGGGCAGGAAATAAATGACTAGAAATGGACATGTTGTCAACATGAAATTGATCTAACTCTATGTAGAACTATTGGCTGGAATCAGAAATGAGGCAGAAAGCATGTGCAGCAGTACACAGGAGGAATCCAGTACCATCTCTACCTTGAGACACTCAGATCAATTTAATCCCTTCATTTAGTCCAATTGGTCACTAAGTCTTTCAGGTAGTGTCCAGCTACAATATACACAACAGGTTCAATACAGAGGGGTTAGTGGAACATACAAAAAGTAATTTTCTAAACACCTGTAATAATCAAATAGAAAATAACATTTAAAATTGAATACTGACTCTTGCAATAAAATCTACAATGTATTTGGGAATTTTAACAAGAATTTATAAAAATCCCTGCTATGATCTGAATGTGTGTGTCCCTGCAAAATGCATGCATTAAAATCCTAATTCTCAAGGTAATAGCATTATTAGGTGGGATATTTGGGAGGTGATTAGGTCATGAGGGCAGAACCCTCATAGATAGAATTGGTACCCTTACAAAAGAAGTCCCAGAGAGATCCCTAGCTCCTTCCGTCAGTTGAGGTCACAGCATAAAGACACCACCTTTAAACCAGAGGGCAGGCACTCCACAAATGCTGTATCTGCCACCATCTTGATCTTGGACTTCCCTGCCTTCAAAACTGTGAGAAACAAACTTCTATTACTTATAAGCTACCCAGCTTTTGGTATTTTGTTATAGTAGCCCAAATGGACTATGGCAATATGGGGAAAATGTTAAAATGCTAGCAAACAGTATAGAAGATTAGCTGAATTAATGAAAAGACATCTCACACACTTGAATACAATGACTGAAATTCGCTTACACATTTAAAGCAACCCTAAGCAAAATTCTAATTAAATGTTTTGAGAAACTTGATAAACTTACTATGAGATTTATTTGGAACAATAAAGGTACAGGAATAGTCTTTTTTTTAAATAAAGCAACACAGTTTTGTTGCAGGAACAGATGGATAGACCAATGGAACAAAATGCAAGTTACAGATAAGACAATGGATATGGAAGTAATATAGGTAGGATCACAAATAATAGTAAAAGAAAGGATTGTTCAATAGATAATATTGGGAAAACTGGCTCACTATTTGGATAAAATAAAATTAGATGCCTGAGTAAAACCACACATACAGCATTTGAAGGTAGACTGTAGATGAAATAAAGATCTAAATGAGTAATGTCAAACTATAAGATATCTTCGTAAAATTGTCATAGATGTAGCTTTCATTATTTCAGAACAGATGTTGGAGAATCTTTGTGACCTAAGAAAGAGAAAGGTCCTCTTAAAATTTCAAATATACAATCACTAAGGCCAAATGCACTGATTTATTTGATTGTTAAAGCTTTCTGTGACCAGCCACAAAAATACATACACTATGTGATTTTGCTTATATGAGGTACCAAGATCAAAGACATAGAAAGTAAAATGGTGGTTGCCAGGAGCTAGAGGGAGGGGAAAAGAGAGAATTGCTGTTTTCTGGTATAAAGTTTCAGGTCTGAAAGATGAAAAACGTTCTGGAAATTAGTGTACAACAATGCGAATGTGCTTCACACTACTGAACTGTACACACAAAAGTGGTTAAGATGGCCAAATTTTTCTGTATATTTTACCATAATTTATTTAAACCACATATCCTGTTTGTTGGTCACCATGTTAATAATGTTATTGAAATGGGAAAAAATATTGGTGATATCTGATGAGAGATAGGAGGAACTCCTGCAAATTTACTGAGAACTTTAGAAAAACATGCAAAGAAAATAAACACAATAGAGGACAGAAAATAAGCATGTAAAGAGGTGCTCAGATAAGTAAGAGAAATGCAATAGTGATAAAACATTTTATGCCTTTTGTGCTGGCATAATTATATTGGCTTGATAAAGCCAAATTTAGCCAAGGAAGTGGGATATGGGAACCTTTATGAGTACATCATAGCATTGTAAAGTACGGCCCTTCTAGAGAACAAAGTGGCACCACTTTAATCATTTTAAGCATACTTTAACCAGTCTTTTCAGTTCTGAGTGCCTATATTCTAAAGAAATTATCACACAACTCCATAAGGCCTCAGGTACCAGGATGTTCATTGTGGTACTATTTGTGGTAGCAAAGAATTGGAAGCAACCTGGTTCAAAAACATCTTAAGGGAGCTGTTAAAAGTAGTGAAGTAGGTTTCCATATGGCGTCATAAAATAATCTTTTTATAAATAAAAAATACAATTTCAATCAAGTCCATTGAAAATACAATTACTCAAAACAATAGTACATATTCTGCAAACCTTGATACACTTTCAACATCAAATGTTTATTGTGGTGTCAGGGGAATGGGAGTAGACTCTGAGAACAAAGGAGAGAAAGATACTGACAAGGAGTTCAGGTATTCTGTGAGGCTGCAAGTGGCTGGCAAAACCCCAGTCAGCCTAACAAGCGGCTGCCCAAGTTTCCTAATTTGTGGTCACTGGTGTTAAAAATTGTGATAGGCCGGGCGCGGTGGCTCAAGCCTGTAATCCCAGCACTTTGGGAGGCCGAGACGGGCGGATCACGAGGTCAGGAGATCGAGACCATCCTGGCTAACACGGTGAAACCCCATCTCTACCAAAAAAAAATACAAAAAATTAGCCGGGCGAGGTGGCGGGCGCCTGTAGTCCCAGCAGCTCGGGAGGCTGAGGCAGGAGAATGGCGTAAACCCGGGAGGCGGAGCTTGCAGTGAGCTGAGATCCGGCCACAGCACTGCAGCCTGGGCGGCAGAGCGAGACTCCGTCTCAAAAAACAAAAAAACAAATATAAATAAATAAATAAATAAAAATTGTGATAACTTCTGATCACAAGTTACAGTCATTTTTTCAAGGTAGCAGAGTTTCGGATTGTTTGCTTCCCTAAGAAAATGAAATAAATCAATAACAACTTTATTCTATGTTTACTTTATTTGGAACAATGAGGTACTCTCTGGGAAGGAAAAAAAGAACTTTGCTTAGGTGAAAATACAGCCCATTACTTGAGTTTTCTGTGCCCTTGGTGACACAAAAAATAGCATTATTCACTGCTTTTAAAAATGTCATTAAAAGAAGGAACTTTTTTTAAATTTTTTGCTTAGGTCATTACAGTTTTCTTTGATGTTATTTTCATCCTGTTATTGAAGGCCAGAATTAGTAAAATAAAGAGGGTAATTTTAAATCGAAAAAAATTAATGACTCTTTCATAAAAGAGTTTAGAATCTTTAAAAATATACATAGAAGACAAGATTTGGCAACCGCTCAAACAGAGGCTCCTAGTTCTCAGCTTTGCTTAGCTCTTCTTTGCAGCGATGGAAAGGGGTGACTCTATATGGTGTTAACTCAAATCTGGCTACATGCTCATCCACAAAGTGGACATAATATACAACATGTCTCAAGAGTTGCACATGCCAACTTGAATGGCAACACATCACTACAGCACTGTGTAGGAATGAGGAGTGGCATGTTTACCATATTTATAACATACTCAGCTCTTGTAGGTAAAACTTCTAAAATACACCGAAACCTTTTGAAATAAATTCCAACTTTTGGCAAAACAAGACTTTCTAAGAATAAGTTATTGAAAATGCTAATGAATGTCTCAGAAATTTAGGAGTAAGGGTGTTACATATATAACAAAATTACCCTTTGAGTACATGTAAATTAAATTTAAATATGTAAAAATTTAAATTTCTTCTCAACATAGCTATTTAAGGATGGAAGAAGAAAACAACCTAATTATGTGGTTTGGATGTGACCTTGATTTGTAACAGAGTTGTTCCAATACCCCTAAATATCATGGGTAGAAAAGAAAAAAGATTTTTTGAAAAGGAGAAGTATTTTATCTTTTTCATCCAGCCTCGTATTCCTGTTTGGCCAGAAGGTACCAGAGGACCAATGATGGACTAAGTACAGCTAGGGCATGGAATGGACTTTTCCTTGCCTGGATGATAGGCAGTTAATACTCCCCTGAGTGGCTCCTTCTGTTTATTTATAAAGTATACCTCAACTGCTTTCCCTATCTTTCCTTTTATTCTCTTTCTTTTCTAGCATTACTCCTTGAAATGAAAAAATAAGAAAAAGATCAATATCCCCTATGAAGATACAATCTCTTAACAAAAGCTTAGTATTCTAAATACAATGATATATATAAAAATGATAATATGTTACGAACAAGTATGATTTGATTTAATCATTTAAAATCAATTAGTATAATTCACATTAATAAAATCAAGAGAAAAATATCTTTATAGAGGCTGAAAATAACACTGAGAAAATTAACTTCTCATTTATTATAAATACTCAGCAAACTAAAGTAGTTTTAAAATATTAAGCAAAGTTTATATTCAATTGAATATTATTCCCCTGAGACTGAGAAAACAATCTGTTACCACTTCTACTTAACACTGTTCTGGGCATTCTAGTTCAAGAGACCCCAACCCCTGGGCCACAGATTTGTAGCAGCCACTACCAGAACCAGGCCACATAGCAAGAGGTGAGCAGTGGATGAGCAAGGGAAGTTTCATCTGTATGTACAGCTGCTCCCCATTGCTCACATTACCACCTGAGCTCTGACTCCTCCTATCAGATCAGCGGCGGCATTTGATTATCCCAGGAGTGCAAACCCTATTGTGCACTACATATGCAAGGAATCCAGGTTATGCACTCATGAGAATCTAATGCCTGATGATCTGAGGTAGAGCTGAAGTGGTAGCAGGCTTTATAGTGGCAAGTGAGTTGATGTACTTCAATTGTACAGCTGCATCTGGTGGCAGGCTTTAAGTCAGAATCCAACACTTATTTTAGTCTGCATGCGGCCCACCCATTATTTTATTTACCACTTCCATTCACACCTCTTTCCCACACTGCACACTTGTCTCAGTCACAGTTTTGGTAAGCCCACAAGCTTACCAAAATGAGGACAAAACGCCCTGGAGAGCTTCTTTGAAAAGGGGGAAAGACCCAATGATGAGCCAGCAGAAGACTCTGAGACTGCCAATCCAAAAAAAAGCTGCATTTAACAGAAAATACCAAGAGTCCTACTTGAATTATGTGTTCACTGCAACAAGTGTTCACATTCTCCAAGCTCACTTTGTCCAATATGTAGTGACCGTCTATCCAACAAAGCCATGAAATCTTCAAAACTGCTTTGCCACATGGAGACCAATCACCCTGCATTAAAACACAAGCCTTGGAGTTTTTGGGTTGTTTGTTTGTTTAAGTAAAGAAAAGTGAACACAAAGAACAGAAACAATTATTGAAGGCCACCACTTCATCAAATGTGTCTACATTGAAACCATCATTCTTAGTGGCTAACCACACTGCTAAGCTAAGAAGCCCTTTAGCATTAGTGAAGAGGTGATCCTGCCTGCTGCTAAGAACATTCGTCGTGAACTTCTAGGAGAGGATGCCCTTCAAAAGTGACACGCCTTCCCCTTTTGGCTAGTACCATGACTAGACGAACTGATGAAGTAGCAGAGGATATTGAGGCACTGTTGGTAAAGAGGATTAATGAGTCACCATAGTATGCAATCCAGGTTGATGAGTCTACCGATGTTGACAAGGCAACAATGCTTGTTTTGTGCAATATATTTTTCAGGAGGATGTGCATGAGGATATGTTATGTGCGCTTTTGTTGCCAACACCACAGCTGAACTATTCAAGTCTTTGAATAATGACATATCAGGAAAACTGAATTGGTCAATTTGTGTGAGTATATGCATACACGGAGAGGCTGCCATAACTAGAGGGCTTTCTGGTTTCACTACTCAGGTCAAAGAGATGGCTTCTGAATGTGACTCTACATACTGTGTGATCCATAGAGAAATGCTGGCTAGCCAAAAACATCATCTGAACTTAACATTTTGGAGGATGTGATTAAATTATCAACCACATTAAAGTACACGCCCTTAACTCACATCCGTTCACTCAGCTCTCTGAGGAAATGGACACAAAGCACACATGTTTTCTCTTATACACAGAAGTGAGATGGTTTTCTAAAGGTAAATCACTGGGCAGAGTTTTTTAGTTACAAGAGCAACTCCAGAGATTCTTTTAGAAAAACAGTCCCTACTGGCAGCAAATTTTAGTGGCAAAGAATGAGTCACAAAATTTGCTTACTTGTGTGACATATTCAACCTGCTCAAGAAACTCAACCTGTCACTTCAGGGGAGAATGACAACTGTGTTCATGTTGGCAGATAAAGTGGCTGCATTCAAAACCAAACTGGGATTATGGAAGCGACAAGTGAATATTGGGATTTCTGACATGTTTCAAACATTAGCAGAGATTTTGGAAGAGATGGACCCAGGGCCTTCTTTCCCCCAGCTGGTGCATGATCACCTGAGCATTACTTGCCAACCACAAAAGACCCCTGAACTGAGAGGGAAGGGATCCACAATCAATTTGTGACTAATCCAGGTGAATCGACTTTGTCTGTACTAGCAGAGGATTAACTGCTTGAGATCACAAATGATGGTAATCTTAAAAGTATGTTTGAGACAACTTCAAATCTCCATACGTTCTGGATGAAAGTCAAGGCGGAATATTGTGAGATTGTGACAAAAGCACTGAAAACTGTGCTTCCATGTCCAACATCCTGTGTTTGTGATGCAGGGTTTTTGGCAGTGACAGCAACCAAAATGAGATTATGGAGTAGACTGGACATAAGCAACACACTTCAGGTGTCACTATCTCCCATCACCCCAGATGTGACTGGCTAGTTACAGGGAAACAAGCTCAGAGCTCCCACTGATTCTACATTATGAGACCATCTCCCACCACCAGTCAGTGGAAAAACTGTCTTCCATGAAGCTCATCCCTGTTGCCAAAAAGGTTGGGAACCACTGCCCTAGTCAATACAGTAAAGCAAGAGAAAGGAATGAGAAGTACAAAGAATTAGAAAGGAAACATAAAACTGTCATTGTTTACAGATAGTTTAAATAGAAAATTCAGAGCATCTACAGGTAACCTTCAGAAATAATCATTGAATGAAGCAAGATTAATAGAGCCAATGACTGTACAGAATCCATTGCACTTCAGTGTACTATCAACAAAAATGGAAATGCAAATTGCATTTGGGAATTACTGTATATAGTTAAAACTGAAGTTTACATCAAAGTATCCCTGATATTATAGCAATAGGCACACCTCAGATCATCACTATGTTACAGTACCTACAATTTATGAGCAGTTTTATTCATAAGATTAAACAGGTATTCACATTGACTACCTTATTTATCCTTCTAAGATCATATAAATAATATAGTTGGTAAAATTAAACTTTGTTGATTTAATTAAAACTCTGGAAGAAGAAGATAGGCCTGAAACGTTATGAAGAATGAATGCTTCAAATCAACATAGTAATTAACAATGACATTTGAGGTTTTTGCTTGAATCGCCCAAACTCCCTATAGTAATCAGGCATGCCTCATTACCACTGTCATTAGAGCTGAAATTTCTGGTCAGTGTAACAAGATTTAAAGCAAACATAAGAGAAATAAGAAAATAAAATTTCAAAGTATCATAAAGCACCAAGAAAAGTATGAGCATTAAAGTTATTGTCAAATGGAACTGAATTTGTATCCCAGCTCTGCCATTTACTGTGTGCCTCTTACCAATTCAACACTGTCAGTTTCAATCTACTCATAATAAAATGCCAACAAAGATAGTATTTATCTCAAAAGATTGTTGCCAAGTGCTTGAGATGTGTCAGATACAATTATAAATATAAATTTGTGTGTGTGTGTGTTTGCATACTCAGTTAATTTAGTAAGGATAATGGCCAGATTTGAATCCAGTTAGACTCCACAATCTGTGCTCCTAACTACTAAATACGCTATTCATTGATTTATCTATTCAGTAATTTATTATTTATTCAACAAATATGTGTTGACTGCTTACTAAATATGGGACACTATTTTATGCACTGGGATACATGAGTAAACCAAAACAGACAAATAGTCTCTTACTTTATTGTAGTTATATAGTAAGAACGTAAGTGTACATTCTAGCCAGTAGAAAGAACCAGCAAATATAGTACATGACAGTTAAAAGAAACAAATGAATTATATAGTGATAATTAGATATTTAAAAATTAAACTTTAAAATATATTTAAATTTTTTAATTTTTAAATTAAATGTTAAAAACTGTTTACAATGGCATCCAACATAAGATTAGCTTGGAATACACAGAAGAAAATTATGCAAAACATACATTCAGAAAACCATAAAACATTACAGACATACGTAAGATAAATTAGACCTATATGAACAGAGGGATATCCCACATCCATAGACCTAGAGACTTGATTTTATAAAGCAGTTATTTCCAAATTGTTTTACAAATTCGATCATTCCAATAAAATTTCCAGAAATTTTGGTGGAAATTGATGAGATTATAAAATTTATGTAGAAATGCAATGAGTCAGGAATAGCCAAGATGATCTTGAAAGAGGAACATGAAGGAAAAAAGGCTAAGAAGAAAAGGAGAAAGGAGAAGGAGGAGAGATGGGAAGAAAATGGGGAGGAGAATGAGAAGAAAATTGAACTTAAATCACAAAATAGCAAGGCTTATATAAAACACTAATAACTAAGACAATATGGTATTAATACAAGGATAAACAAATAGATCATTCGCATAGAATAAAGTTCAGGAACAATCCACATTGTTACCATAACCAGAATTAATTTTTTAAAAATAGTGCAAAGAAAAGGTGATAGTTTTTATTTATTTATTTATTTATTTATTTAACTTTTATTTTAGGTTGAGGGGGTATATGTTCAGGTTCTTATATAGTTAAAATATGTGTCACAGGGTTTTGGTGTACAGATTTCATCACCCATGTAATAAGCATAGTACCCAATAGGTAGTTTTTCAATCCTCACCCTCCTCCCACTCTCTGCCCTCAAGTAGGCCCAGTGTCTCTTGTTCCTTCTTTGTGTCCATATATACTCAATGTTTAGCTCCCACTTATAAGCGAGACTATGTAGTATTTGGTTTTCTGTTCCTGTATTAGTTTGCTTTGGATAATGGCCTCCAGGTCCATCGAAACTGCTGCAAAGGACATAATCTTGTTCTTTTTTGTGGCTATGTAGTGTTCCATGATGTATATGTACCACATTTTCTTTATCCAGCCTACTATTGATGGGCATCTAGGTTGCCTTCATGTCTTTGCTATTGTGCTGTGATGAACATATGCATGCATGTGTCTTTACGGCAGAATGATTTATATTCCTTTGGGTGAATACTCAATAATGGGATTGCTGGGTTAAATGGTAGCTCTAAGTCCTTTGAAAAATCACCAAACTTCTTTCCACAATGACTGAACTAATTTACATTCCCACTAGTAATTTATAAGCATTCCCTTTTCTCCACAATATCACCAGTATCTGTTTTTGTTTTTGTTTTTGTTTTTTTTAACTTTTTAATAACAGCCATTCTGACCGGTGTGAGATGGTATCTCACCGTGGTTTCAACTTGCATTTCTCTGACGATTAGTGATGCTGAATATTTTTTCATATGCTTGTTGGCTGCGTGTATGTCTCCTTTGAAAAGTGCCTCTTCGTGTCCTTTGTCCACTTTTTAATGGGGTTGTTTTTGGCTTGTTCAATTGTTTAAGTTCCCTATAGATTCCAGATATTAGACCTTTGCTAGATGTGTGATTTGAAACTACTTTCTCCCATTCTGTCATCTGTTTACTCTGTTGATGGTTTCTTTTGCTGTGCAGAAGCTTTTTAGTTTAATTAGATCCCATTTGTCAATTTTTGTTTTTGTTGCAACTATTTTTGGCATCTTTGTCATGATATCTTTGCTAGGGCTTATGTCCAGAATGGTATTTCCTTGGTTATCTTCCAGAGTTTTTATAGCTTTAGGTTTTACTTTTAAGTTTTTCATCTAACCATCTTGAGTTGATTTTTGTATATGGTGTAAGGGTCCAGTTTCAATCTTCTGCATATGATCAGCCAGTTATCCCAGCACCATTTATTGAATAGGGAGTCCTTTTCCCATGGCTTGTTTTTTCAGCTTTGTAGAAGATCACATGGTCATAGGTGTGCAGCATTATTTCTGGGCTCTGTAGTCTCTTTCATTGGTCTAGGTATCTATTTTTGTGCCAGTACCATGCTGTTTTGGTTGCTATAGTCCTATAGTATAGTCTGGATAAAGTGATGCCTCCACTTGGCTCTTTTTGCTTAGGATTGCCATGGCTACTCAGTCTTTTTGGTGCCATATGAATTTTCAGCTAGTTTTTTCTAACTCTGTGAAGAATGTCATTGGTAGTTTGACAGGAATAGTATTGAATGTGCAAATTGTTTCAAACAGTAATATGACCATTTTAACAATATTGAGTCTTCCTGTCCATGAGAATGGAATGTTTTACCATTTGTGTAATCTCTGATTTCTTTAAGCAGTATTTTGTAAGTACTGTTGTAGAGATCTTTCACCTGCCTGGTTAGCTGTATTCCTGTGTATTTTACTCTTTTTGTGGCTATTGTGAATGGGATTAAGTTCTTGATTTGGTTTTCAGCTTGGACATTTTTGTGTGTAGAAATGTTACTAGTTTGTGCATTGATTTTGTACCTGAAACTTTGCTGAAGTTGTTTATCACATCTAGGAGCTTTTGGGCATAGACTATGGGGTTTTTAAACTATCAAATCATGTCATCTAGACACAAAAATAGTTTGAGTTTCTCTCTTCCTATTTGGATGCTTTATTTTATTTCGTTCCCTTGCCTGATTGCTCTGGGTAGGACTTCCAGTACCATGTTAAACAGAAGTAGTGAGAAAGGGTATTTTTGTCTTGTGTCAGTTCTCAAGGAAGATGCTTTCATCTTTTGCCCATTCGGTATGATGTTGGCAGTGGGTTTGCCAGAGATGGCTCCCATATTTCGAAGTGTGTTCCGTCAATGCCTAGTTCTTTAAGGGTTTTTAACATGAAGAAATGTTGAATTTTATTGAAAGCCTTTTCTGCATCCATTGAGATGATCATGTGAGTTTTTGTCTTTAGTTCTGTTTATGCGATAAATAACATTTATTGCTTGTGTATGTTGAACTAACCTTACATCCCAGCAATAAAGCCTGTTTGATCATGATGGATTACCTTTTTAATGTGCTGCTGGACTCAGTTGGCTAGCATTCTTTGAGGATTTTTGCATGTATGTTCATCAAGGGAATTAGCGTGAAGTTTTCCTTTTTTGTTGTGTCTCTGCCAAGTTTTGGTATCAGGATGGTGCTGGCCTCAAGGAATGCATCAGGGAGAAGACTCTTTTTCAGTTTTGTTGGAATAGTTTCAGTAGGAATGGTACCACCATTTCTTTATACATCTAGAAGAATTAAACAATGAATCCATTTGGTCCTAGGCTTTTTTGTTGGTAGGCCTTTTTTTTTTTTTTTTTTCCTGATTCAATTTTGGAACTGATTATTGGTTTGTTGAGGAATTCAATGTCTTCCTAGTTGAATCTTGGGAGACTGTGTTTCCAGGAATTTATCCATTTCTTATAGGTTTTCTAGTTTACATGCATAGAGTAGTTTTGGCTTAAATTTCCCACTGTATGTTAGATATTTCTTTTTTATTTTCATAGTGCTAGTAGAAATCTAGCTAGCAATCTGTCAATGTTATTTATTCTTTAAAAAAAAAAAAAAAACCCAAACCCTGGATTTGTTGATCTTTTGTGTGGTTTTTTACATCTCAATATATTCTTCACTTCAGAAGAACAAAAGTTTTGACGTCTGTCAGAGGTAGATACCAAGAAATGGCTTCCCTACTTCTTGTCTCTAAAGTAGAGATGATATTAAGTTACTGTTTCAGAAGAGATAATATACATAAAGCACACTAATACAATCCCAAGCACATATTAGAGTAACAATAACTTGCATCAAATCTCCCACTGCTAGCTGTTACCTCTGTGTGCATGGGTACATTTGTGTTCATCAACATAACCATCTCATCTGAGAGTTAGCATCTCTTTATGCATTAAGATCAGAAATCTCATTCCCAGTAGAAGACTACTTTCAGATCATTTCTTGTATACTTACACAACATTATTATTGCCATTTTCTTCAGGCTATGCTCTTACTACCTGAGTATCATCCCATAAAAATAAAAAAGTTCTCTCTACAAATTGCTGTTTGCCCATTACATCTCTAAAACATTTTTTCTTGAAATATTGTTTTCTCTATATTTTATAACAAGATTCAATATTATTAATTGAATGACTATTTTGAGGCATCCATTGTGTGTGCTGATCAAAGGGTGAACAAGGCTCAGTCTCTCTGCTTTCTAGGAGTTTATTTCTTTGATGAACAACAGATAAGTCAAGAGGCAATAATAATGATGTGCTAAGTACTGTTAAAGGTAATACAGAGAGTATGGGAACCCAGGAAACAACCACTTGACTCACCCTTAGAAAGTCAAGACAGATTCCACAGAGGAACAGAAACTTGAAAACTGATTAGATGATTTGAGATGACGGGGAAATCAGTCAGGCACATCAGAGAATATAGTGCTGTGTTACAGACTCCAGGCAGAACATACGGCTTACTGAAGAAAACAGCAAGGTCAGTGCAGCTGGAGCCCACAAGGCCCAGGGATGAGAGAAGAGATCAGAGTAAGACACAGGAACCATGAATACAGAAGATACGTTCATTTTTCTAAACACCTTTCCCTTAATAGTAAAGTCCTATTGACCAGTCATTTTAGTTAAATTTTTCCAATTGATTGCAGCCACTTAGGCATCAACAAATATTTACTTGGAGGCTATTTTGTTCCCCACACTGCACCAGTCTCCAAGAACACAATAAAGAATAAACCAAAGAAGTCCCAGCCCTCATCAAGTTTACATTCTAACAGGAGAGATAGGCAATACTAAAGTAAATAAATCAAGGTATTTATGAAAATACTTATTATTGCCAGAAAGGAAATAAACAAGATACTCTGATAGAGATTAAAAGAGGCCAGAGACTTTTTAGAGAGGGCATTTAGAGAAGGCCTTTGTTAGAAGATAACATTTAAGCCAAATCTTATATAATGAGGACACAATCATGCAAAGATCCAGGAAAAGAGCCACTCAGGCAACGGAAAAGGCCCTGTTGTACTGAAGAGACAGGTATGCTCCTGGAACCAAAAGATGTCCAGAGTGACTAAAGCATGGGATGAAAGAGAAAGAGAGTGGCATAAAATAAGAGTGGCCAGGGAAGTGGAGGCAAGTCATGCAGGACATTGGGAACCAGCTTGGAATTTATTGTTAAGGAAAAAAGGAAGTATCTGAAGGGTTTTAAGCAAAGCAGTGGCATGATCTACCTTATGTCTTAATAAGATCAGTTTTTCTGAGAAATGATTGAATACCAGGCACAGTGTTAGTGCTCAAAAATATTGCTGAATTAATAAATGAAGAGATTATTCCATATCCTTTAAACCAAAAGTTTCCATTAACTGCCTGACTTTTTTGGAAGTTACAAGAGGATGTGTTCCAGCAAAACAAGGGTAAAAATCTAAGAAAAAAAGACGTGAGATCCAGGAAACAATAAACAGAAATGCTAAGATACTATCTGGGCAGTAGACCAAGACACAAAGAGATTGGTTACCAAGATTGAGACAGGTAGCTAGCAGACTCTAGAGGGATTGTCAAGAAAAAAAAAAAAAAAAAAACTGACAATTGTATGTTTGGTTCTATCAAATTTTTTAAGTAGGAGATAGATTAATAACAGAGAACACTGAAACATATACAAATGAAAAATTCAAATGTTAACTCTCAGGAAAAGAAAACAGAAGATCACAGCAAACCAACTGGCTCAATAATAAACTGAACCATCCGTAATATAAACACCGGCTACTAATTTAACCAAATATGTATATGGGATGGAAGGAGAGAAGTTGGATAAGAAACCAAGTTTCTCACCTGCCAAAATAAAAAATATTAGCTATTATCTAAAACTGATAAATCAATAAACAGAAGTGAGTTTACTGTTAATAAGTATTGGCAGTAATGTCAGCAAAAACAGCTAAGCATTTAGAATAATTGCTTCTGGGAAGGAGTGGGAAGAGGTGAGGCAAGGACATGGTGCTTCTCATTTCCACATGACATTTTGGAATGTGTCTTCTATTACTTTCTTTTGTCTTGCTCCTTTCGTTATCTCTTGCCACCACACTAGCTCCAGGCCTGCCTTCTTAGCTAACTCCTGTGTCTTTTTGTCAGATACTACGGAGAACTTGATGGAGATATTTACCCACTTATACACCTGCTGATCCAAGCTATCCAAACTGTTTCTGAATTCAGTTTACCTAGTTACTATGTCATCTCTTGACATTTCTTGATTATTTATATATCTTATAGAGCTATGAGCATTACTTTTTGTTCATATTTCTCCTCTAAAGACTGAACAAACTATATAAGGATGTTGAAATAATTCTAGAGAATTTCCCCCTTTAACTGATTTGAAAAATTTTCTTTAAACCTGAAATTTCTGTAAACAGATAAAGAATATATCCATTATTCCTGCCCCATGTTCACTATTTTGTCCGATTATGCCCCCAGTAATTATTATTTCATTTTAGACCTACTAAAGAAAACGTTTATGTAAAGTATTCATTACTTCCTTTTTAATTCGAAGGTTTTATAAGTCAAGTTAATTTGGCATTAATAGCTTGTCAAATAAAGTAAAAAAAATTCCAACAGTCACATGTAGTTATAGTCCACCTCACAAAAGCTATTCATAAATTACAATGGACTTTGGGGACTCGGGGGAGAGGGTAAGAGGGGGTAAGGGATAAGACTACAAATTGGGTTCAGTGTATACTGCTTAAATGATGGGTGCACCAAAATCCCATAAATCACTGAAGAACCTATTCATGTAACAAAATACCACCTGTTCCCCAAAAACCTGTGGAAATAATAAAACACTTCCTGAGCACTTAAAGATAAATAAAATTGTAACAAAATGTCTAACTATATAATTATTCATTGAATGTCCTTCTCCCATATTAAATGGAAAGCCTTGTAAGGACCATGTCTATTTTGTTGACTGTGAAATTTCTAGGATTCCATGTACCTAAGTCCTGGCATATAATAGATACTCAATAAATATGTGTTGAATGAATGAAAAATAAATAAAAATGCAACCAATAATTTTATTTATAAAATTGTAGAGTATTCAAGGATATTTCTGAAATTCTAATCAACACAAGCTAATAAATTGAGCACAGGAAAGAAGAACACCATTAGAGAAAGCTAATGAAAGACCAGTAGAATGTAATTATCCTTCTAAACAGGAGCACTTGAAGGGACCAATGTTATTTTAAAACATGTGACTGTGTGGTGAAGTATATAGAAATGATGACTCCATACATTTAGAAAAGTGTTATCAAATGAAGGTCGTTTGAGGGCAGAGATTTTTGTTGTATTTATCAGTGCTCTCTCCTGTGCTTAGCATTCAGAATGCACTCACTAAATATATTTTTGAATTAGTGAATAAAAAATTAATGTTATCACATTCTGTTAATTCACATTTTATACTGAGAGCAAGAGCACTTCTGTTTTATAACACAACCAAAATTGGTTATCATCGTTATAACTCTGGAGCCTCACAAGACCCTAAAATGCCTTCTGAATCATCAAAGAATGCCATTCACATTATATAACAATTTTGTTATTAATCACTTGTCATTGCTTTCCTACCCTTTGATGAGTGGCCAGACCCACATAGACCCAGACAGAGAACATTAGTGCAGTTTCTTCATAGATATTTATTCTTCCAATTGATTAAAAGGGCTCACAAACTTTTGTTCCTCAAATTATATTCCATTTACAGATACATTTTGTTAGATCCTCTCAGCATTGGTATGCACACTCTTTTTTAAAAATGAAATGGTTGTCCAAATTTACAAACCAGTTCTTTTTATATAAACTTTTAGGTTTGTGGATTCTTTTGCAAAAGAAATTATAATATCTGACAACACTGTGCCCACATTCCCACATGCAAACAATAGGCAGAAACTGAAAACCCTGCTGCCTGTAGACAGAGCACATGCTTCCTGGGTTACCACACTTTCCATGACTCTCTTTTGTCCTCCCAGTCAGATGCTATTTAGTATGGTGTTTATTCTGGTTGTTTGTTCTCAGAGCATAATTAAGAAGAAAATGAAGTACTTTGTACACTTCACTCTTTGATACCAGCTATAAGAACTCAAGTTCCTAAGTCCTGGCCTTAAAGACAAAGTGCTCACTTTGGGAGGCCGAGGCAGGCGGATCACGAGGTCAAGAGATCAAGACTATCTTGGCCAACATGGTGAAACACCGCCTCTACTAAAAATACAAAAATTAGCTGGGTGTGGTGGCGCATGCCTATAGTCCCAGCTACTTGGAAGGCTGAGGCAGGAGAATCTCTTGAACTCTGGAGGTGGAGGTTGCAGTGAGCCAAGATCGTGCCACTGCACTCCAGCCTGACAAAAGAGCGAGACTCCGTCTCAAACAAAAGAAGATAAAGTGCTATTGCTTTAGCGTGGGAGACCCAACCCTTCATACTCTAACCCAAATGAATGTTATATTCTTGTCTTCCCCCAACTCTCCAGATAGTTTATTCTAAACTCACTTCCTCATTGGACCATAAGTTTTCATTCCTGCATATCTTTGCAAGATCCCTTTCTTCTATAAAATCCCGTTTTGCTTCTAGCTAAATCCTACTAACTTTTTCAAATGCCATCCCCTCTCCTCCTCTGTTAAGCAATAAATATTTATTAAGTGCCTATGTGCCAAGCACTTTACTAGTTTCTACAGGATACTGAAATAAACAAGGAACATATACACACAAGGCAAGGCATCAAAATAATTATATAAAATGATTGAGTTTCATTACAGAAGAGCTATAGGATACCATGGAAGATGTAACAGTCTGGGATATAGGGAAGGCTTTCCAGAAGAAATAACAAGCTGATACATGAAAGATGAGAGTTTAACTGAGCAAAGGATAATGAGAAGGAAACTAAGTGTGTCCTTTTCCCCTGAGGCAAAATGATGTAGCCGCATTGTATTTGTTTCTTAGGGCTCCCACAACAAATTACAACAAACTTAGTGGCTTTAAATGATAGAAATGTATCCCCTCATAATTATGGAGGCCAGAAGTCAGAAATCAAGGTGTCAGAAGTGTGTGTTCCTTCCAGAGGCTCTGAGGGAGAATTCCTTCCATGCATCTTGTAGCTTCTGGTGACTGCTGGCAATTCCTGGCGTTTCTTTTCTTGCAAATGCATCACTTCAATTTCTACCCTCCATCTTCACATCACCTTCTCCTCTTATGTCTTCTTCCCTTCCTTTCTAAGACCACTTCTCATTGGATTTATTGTCAGTCCTCACCCAGGATGATCTCCTCTTAAGATTCTTAATTACATCTGTAAAGGCTTTTTTCCAAATAAGGTCAGGTGCACTTATCTGTTTTTGTTTTGTTTTGTTGTTTTGGCAGCTGCAGGGCTAGAGGGGGGTGTCACTATTCAACCCACTATGGGCACATTCAGGGAACCAAAAAAAAAAAAAAAAAAGACAATATGCTAGAGTACAGTCTGAGTGAGAAACAACAGGCAAGAGAGTTGCATGGAGAGGTATACAGGGAGCGGAGATTACAGAGGGTCTTATTCAGTAGGAAGTCATTTTCAAGCTTTAATCAGAAATAGCTAAAGTTTAAACAGAGAAGTTACATGAATATTTTGTAATTTTGAAAGATCTTCCTCCCTGATTTGTAGTGGAAAACTGATGAGTTGCAAGCCAGGAGCAGGCTGGTCATTTAGATGAAATATGATGGTAACCTAGACCAGAAGAGTCATCAAGAGGATAGAGAGCCACGGGGAGGGTCTAGGTTTGATCATATGACACATGGTGTAATGGACCAGAGGGCACAGCAGCCCTCTCTCTGGTAACCGACCGCACCTCATACCTTCTTCTAGTATGTATTTACTACATTTTCTGGTAATTACTATTTATACATGTGTTCCTCCTCAAATGAAGCACACTAAAGAGAAAGGATCCATCTTATAGGTCTAGAACCTACTACAGGACTAGAGAGATGTAGTACATATTTGTTGAAGTTTAAATTCATTGGGGAGTCACCCATCCCAACCTTTGAATTTATAATCTAGTGTTACATCTTGAATATGCAAATAGGACTTCTTGCATCCAAGTTTTGATTGAATTCTTGAATTTCTATAATTGTAACCCGTATTCATCATAGACATTTCAAAATGAAAATACACATGATAAAGAAATTTTGAAATCACCATACTAAGCTTCACTTCCCATTCCAGCAGACATAACCACTAGTATTTGTAATATTTCACTCCAGACTGCATAAAAATATTTTGTAAACCTGGGATCATCCTAGATGTATGCTTTAGTCTCCTACCTTTTACCTGTTTTTTAAAATGACTTTTGTGTTTCAATATTAACTGCCAACCACATCTAAACTTTATCTCTGCTGTAAATTACCCTATGAGATTATGAATAACTCCAATTACTTCCAATAAGTGGCCGGAATTTGAATTATTGACTCATTCATTTTTAAGATTAGCTTTAAGTTTCCTTGATATTGAAAAACGTTTGCATATAATGCAACTCTTTTAGATCTAACTTTCTTTCCTTTGGAAAGCTGTGGACATTCCCACATTATCTTTCACCACTGAGTGTTGATATGTAGAAACTGAAACCAGTTCGATTCTTGCTCCCATTTGGGGGGATTTTTTTAATCCTAAGATATTATTGCTTATTCTTGAAGTTCAATAGTTTAAACAAAAGTCTTTAAAGTTTTTCTAAAGGAAGGTGTAACTGACATGTAGATCCAATTCTTCCTTCATTTCAGGGAACTTACATGTCTAGGAATGCATTCTTTTTTCCAATTGTACAGTTCTCTACTTTAGAAATAAGTCATTTATTTTCACAATGGATATTTGTGTGTCCTTTTGCCACCATCTTCTCTAGTTAACATAATGGTTTTCGCATTTTTCTCTGCATTCACTGTGATTATCTTCAGACTTTCCCTACATCAGCCAGTATCCAATTGTCTATTTATTCAGCATATATTGTCCATTACTTCCTCACTTTTTCTATTTTGTTTATGGTACTAGTATCAGTTTGGTTATCATTCTATTTCCTGGGCTCTTTAATAACATTTTCATCCCATTCAATGAACATTTTCATCTCATTTAATAATGTATTGCTTTGTCTTAATAGTCTCATTTTATTGAACTGATTCATGTTATTCTAGTTGGGATTTTTTGTTTAGAGGACTAAACACCTGTTGATAATTTATTTGTATTTATGGCCTACTTTTCTCCAAATTCAGTTATATCCTTGAAAATTCTTAAGATTTTGTCTATTTTTATTTTCCCATTCTGAAACTGTGTGCCTATTTGAGGGCAGGGTGTTAGTAAGAGTTTCCTCAAGCTATGCTACAATCATTTAGATTCATCTATTTCAAAGCTTAGTATACAAAGCATTATTTTGTTTTTTTTGACAAATAATGAGTGTGTGTGTGTATATATATGGGAGGTACAATGTGATGTTTTGATACATGTATACTTTGTGGAATAATCAAAGTAGGCTAATTAACATATATATATATATAACCTTAAATATTTATTATTTCTTTGTGTTGATAACATTTAAAATCCCTTCTTCAGCTATTCTGAAGTATATAATACATTAACTATAGTCACCATGCTATGGAATGGATTACCAGAACTGATTCCTTCTACATAACTGCATCCCCTTTCCTCAACTACCCTCCACCTTCCAGCCTCTGTTAACTAGAGACAAATTTTCAGATACAAGTGAAATCTATAAAGTCAAACTCATAGATGTATAGAGTAGAATGGTGGTTAATGAAGTATCTTTTTAAATGTATTGCTGCTATAGGCAAACTTTATTCTGAGTTTTGCCTGAAAGTACAAAGAGAGATGTTGTTATTCAGCCTTATTCCACTATCTTTAACCATAATCTTTGAAGTAAATTGTTTTAAGGCTCTTGATAAATGCTGATAATGTTCCCCCCCCAAAAAAAAATTCCAGTTTTCACTCAGCAATCATATATGAAAGTTCTTATCTCACTACATTTGTGCTAGCATTAAGCAGTCTTGTCAATATTTTTCAATTTGAGTGGTCAAAATAGTATCTTATTTTAATATTCATTATTTACAAGTGAGTTTCAAATTTTTCATACATGTCTTGTTAATATATCTTCTCCTTAAAGTTACCTATTTGAGATCCCCGAACATTTTTCTGAAGGGATGTTTTTCATAATGATTTTTAAAATTATATAATAAGAAATATATTTACATAAATATATTGTAAATACATTCTCGACTTTTGTCTTTTAAATTACTGTGTTTTTGTACAATTTTCTATAGTCAGGATTATCCCATCTTTTCATTTATTATTTTGCTCAAAGTTTTATGTCTGAATGTTTCTCCTCATTGCAGGATCCATTTAATACTTATTTTCCTTTACATTGATAGTTACATATTTTACATTTAACTCAAACCTCACTGGAATTTACTTAATGTAATATATGACATTAGAATCAAAATGTGTTATCATACTCCCAACTCTGAAGAACTCTATCCCTTTCTCACTTTAATTTTTAGTTTTATCAAAGTGATGCATGCACATAATCAAAATTCAAATTAATTTTAACATAAAATCTTTATAGCCATCCCCTGCCTCATGCCATCTACTCATTTTACCTTATCCCCATAGGCAATCACTTTTAACTTTTAATAGTTTCTTCTGATATTTGTCCCCATTTTTCAAAAATAATGTGCTTATTACTGCTATTACTTGATGTATTCATTTTATTGGCCTCTTATTACATAAATGAGAATTGAGCATTTCTGCACTTCCCCAGCTTTGCCCCATCCACACTTCTGCTATCATATGTGCTGGTTAAGCCAATAGTTAGTACGTATATTATTATGACAATGCAGGTGGAGTAGAAATTACTCATTCTCACTAATCTCTTATTCTGCTCTTCTTTTTCACTCTTGTGCAATGTGATGAGAGCATGTGACTGGTTGAAGTGGAAGTTCTGAATATAAGTGCTCAGAATAACACTTCAGAATAACACATGTTACTTCTGAATATAAGTGTTCAGGAGCTACAGTGGGACCCTCCTGTTCTTCTCTCCACTCTATAAGTGACTGGGGATATCTCAGATCATACAGTCACAGATTGGTGGAACCTACATCAGACTGGGATCCTGAGTGACTGTGTGGAGCAGAGCTCCCTGTTGTCCCTCAGGAAACATAGCTGAGCAAGTAATAAACCTATTCATCTTAAGCCATCGGGTTTTAGGGTTAATGTTAGTACTGCATAAACCAGCCACTATGAATATAGTCTTCCTTATTTATATGCTATCATTTGTTTAAAGCTATAAAGTTTATTCCATTTATTTATTTTCTAATTCTTATACCAAACCACTATGTCAGAACTCTTTTAGATGCAGAAAATGTTGACATGGGTCAGAAATAAGTTATTCCCCGCAGTTTTCCTAAGCTATGCTTTCATCATACTCTCTCCTACATGTGTGTAATAATCATTATTTTAAAAACTTTAAAACACTTTTATAATTCTTATAAGAATCATTTACAACTATAAAGTATTTAGAAGAATTAATAACATTTTTTCCTATTCAGAAAATTATGTTTCTCTGTTTACTTAAATTTTTATCTTTCTTAATAAAATTTTATAGTTTACTTCAATGGCTCCTGCACATTTCTCATCAGAGTCATTTTTAGTTATTTAAGATTTTTCATTGTTACTGCCATGGAAATGTTTTCTATTTTACCTTTTAACTGAATATTATTTCTAAATGGTGTATTTTTTATATTATTTTGTGTCTATTATCTTGCATTCCTTCCTTATTGCTGAAAATGTATTCTCTTGAAATTTCCAATTACATATAGTCATTTTGATTCAAATTCTAATTTGCTTTTTTATTTACAGTTATAGCTCTTACATAAACTGCTTTGTTTTTAGTGGGGATAGTGATATTATGAATTATATTAATAGATTTCCTGATATAAAACTATCATTGCATTTGGAATAAATCTTTTTAGTGAATGATTTTTAAAAATGCTGTTAAATTCAGTAAATATTATTTACACTATATTGGTTTAATCAGCTCTTTTGTGGATGTGCTACCTTAATCAAATATTCGTTTCATTTAATGAATTAGTCAAGTTTCTATCTTTTTTAATACTCAGCATTAGTTTGTATTTTTGAGGCTTGGTGTTGTTAAGAAACTTGAGTACTCAATTATTAGCAATTAGTATGAAATAGATTTTTGTTTTTCAGGAGCTCTTGTTCTAGAGACAGATAAGAAAACATAATTACATATCTCACAATCAGTGTTATACTCATGGTATTAACAGAGCACTGTGGGAGCCAGCCCACCTTGAAAATTGAGGATATTCACCATAGCATCCACAGGTTAAAGTACCGAAGTTCAAAGAACTTCAGTGACAGACGTAACATCATCATGCCTGGTAAGAGGCAGTGCAAGGACCAAACTCCTCTGGGCTCATAGATGGGAAGGGGGCCCTCATTGCTGCTCTCCAAATGATATGTCCAGACACTTATTTCTTGATTTGTGATGTTTTCCACTGCTCCTTTCAGTTCACACAATCTGCGTATGTGATCCTTTCTCCATCATGCTGTCAACTATGCACTATCCTCTGGTTTACTTCCTGTGTTAGCTCTACACACCTCAATTCCCTTTGCCATTCATGGAAAACTCAACACTCATACAAATAATCCATTAAACTTCTGTCCTGTTTGCTGCTTTTCCTCTTACTGCCGATGAGCTTTTTGCATAAACCACCAGAGTCACCTAGCTGCATGATAACAATGATGCTGATAGTCATTATTTCAGAATTTTCTTCATGGCAGTCATTGTTTTCCATGTTATCTAACTTAATTTCACAGTAATATTATCAGGTAGGAACTACCCAACTATCATTAGCCCTATTTGCTATATAAGAAATGTAACACAGAGAAATTAAGCAGCCTACCCAAGGTTAAAGCAAGTATGTGATAAATCCAAAGTATGATGAGACACACCTGCTCAACTCTCTGGGGAAAACCCCAACACTAGGAGATGTGGAAAATTGCTTCTAAAATTTGAATGTCTATTCATATATTAATATGCAGATTCTGATTGAGAGTATATACTTTTAACAAGCTTCTAGATGATATCAATAGTCCTGGTCCACACATGCACTTTAAATTGTTGGTCTAAACCATTTGACTTCAATACGTGATATCTGAAAAGCAGAACATAGCTGGAGAAAAATTATAGTACACAGATTTCCTTTTGAAATGGTGATCACAAAGAACAAATTTCTCTAGTTGGCTTACTATCCCATTAGTTCAAGAATGTTTTGTATATTCTTTACTAGCTTCAAATTGCCAGGCTCTTCCCTGGGTATAATCTAGGTTTTAAATTCTAGGAAGTGCTCCTCACCCTATCAAATACCAGTGCCAGCGATCCCAATACTTCTAATCATCTCAAAAGCTTCAGACCTTCCTTCTCTTTTCTACCTCATCATTTTCACCATCCCCAATGGACTCTTCATATCAATACACAAACCTGATATAATGCTATCTATAACACACACACTTCTAATTCTATTCCTTTTTTCCCATTACTGTCAAATACCTAAAAATATTAGTCTGCACATGCTGTCTCCACTTTTTCACTTCCCATAGTATGCTTGACTTACAGATAAATGAATTATCTACACATTCCTCTATTTTATTCTCACCAAGATCACCAGTGACTTCCATTTGGCCAATCACATTTTAAATCTTCTCTTGTTCAAATTATCCATACATTTCAAAACAATTGAACTTCTTCTTCTTGGCACATTCTCCTCTTTGGATTCACTAGCTATGTGAATGGCATCCCATCTCTCTCTCCAATTGTTGTTTTTTTTTTTTTTTTTGGTCTCTTTGCAGTCTCCTCCTCTTCTATTAGACTTCCCACCAAATGCAGGGATCTCCAAAGCCTTGGTTCTCTTTATCTCACCGTTCTTCTATTTCAATGTCTTTAGATACCATCACCATTGCCATTGACTCCCTTGCCAACACTATATTCTGAACTCCAAACTCACATATTTCAGTGCCTATTTCTCCATTTGACTCTCCCATGACATCTCATATTTAATATGCACAAAATCAAACTTCAGCTTTTCCACTCTCAGTCTGCCCCATTTCATAAAATGTCTCTATTCTCTACCATTATTAAATCGGGAATCTGGGAGTTATTTTCTTTCCCCTTCACCAGTTCCCCAAACTGAGATATATATTAATAAATTTCTCATAGTCCTACCCCCAAAATATGTCTTGAATCCACTCAGTTGTCTTCATCTTCAAGTCCACATTTCTTTCCAAAACAATGTCTTCTATCTCCAAAACAGTTTTCTACCAATCTCCCTAGTACTATGTCTCCTCAAATCTATTTTGCATAAAATAAAAAATTTCGTAAAATGGAAATTAGATGAGGACATTCCCCTGCTTCATCACCTTTCTGTTGCACTTAGAAGAAAATCCGAATTCCTTACTGAAGCCTACACAGTCCTTCATGACCTGCCCCTTGCCTCCCTTTGTGGCCTCCCTCAGTAATGTTCATGGTTTTTGCTTTCTTGAGCCCACCAAGATCACTTTCTTATAAGGTCTCCACACATCCTCCTTGAACTCTCTTGTATTTGGCTAAATTGTTCAGTCTCTTGCTGGACTTGGCTTACATATCACCTTCTTAGGAAGACTTTTCATGAGAATTCTATATAAGTAGATTTTTCTCATGATCCTCCATCACTGTAACCTGTTTGCCTCTTTTAGTCTAATACAATTAGTAATCATACATTTGTACATTTGATTCTAAATGTTTCATTATTTCCTTAAAAAGGACATTCTCTCAGATAAATCAGTACAACTTGTCAACATCAGAAAATGAACATAACTTTACAGTGGAGAAACTTGGCAGAAATCATCTTAACAACATTATCATCCAAAGTGAAATGAAGCAATGTCATGTGCCTAATGCCTTGAGAAAGACAACATCACTTCTGTGTTATCCCTGTCCCCCGCTGCCGACAAATTAAAATGCATAACCTAAGTCTAATCATGAAGAAATATCAGACAAACCCAGTTTCAGGTATATGCTACAAAACAGTTGTATTCGTTAAAAATGTCACAGTCGTAAAAAAATAAAAAATAAAAAAAAATAAAAAAAAGACAAAGGAACTATTTCAAATAGAAGGAGAATAAAGAGACATGATAATGAAATGCAATAAGTTATCTTCAGTTAGATCCTGAGTCATGGTTGTTTTTATTTCTTAGGCTTATTCTTTTGTTGTCATGTGCCTTCTTGGTCATGATGGTTTGGGGAGGATGGGGTGGGGAATATGTAAACAACCTAAAAGTTTTTAATCCAAAAGAAATTTCGTACACTGAGTATTTGAGATCTCTCATAAATGCTTTCCCAAAAAATGGTGCACTAAAAACATGGAAACAAATTGAAATTTAGATGAGAGGGTGAATGGCAGGTGAATAAAATAATCTTGAAATAACAGCTTCAAGAGTGGCAAAAGAAGATCAGAAGGTGTCACTGAAGCCACCTGCCAAAGTCTCATCATCTCTAGATTAGAATGTGAAAGTAATACGAAAAAATGGAGGTAAATATTGCAGGATGCAATAAGAAAGAAAATCTCAGGCAGCAGGTCTGTGTGAATTTTTTCATAGAAAACAGCAATGCTTTTCATAATATCTCTGGACAGTCAGGAAAATGAAGGAGGCAGATGTCAAAAATCTAACCTGGCCTTGGCTAGTCATAAAACTAGGGTTTTATACCCCGTACTCCCAGTCCCACTCAGGAAACTCCTCAGTTCTGCCCTCTACTGACAATTCCACCATCTAATACATTCTCTATCTAAGTTGTCGGAAACCAGGAGAGGAGCGTGGATTTATGATCTAAATCTTCTGATGACAGCTTCACATCAGTGCCTTATTCCTCTTGAAAGTCTTCTCAATCCTGATGTTTTCAACCTGTCATTTATAAGTCAAAAATGTGCAGACACAGAATTTAAAATTCTGGAATGGAGAAAGGGAATATCAGCACATATCCTGGAGCTTCCTAGGGTGTCTTTCTTTACATATATTCACAGATAAAGACACAGAGGCTTACTCACCTAAATTACATTTAAAAACCCCACATCTATGGTACTTTGCTTACTAAAGGATGGACAACAGAACAACATTTGCTGAGGTGAATTGAACAGTACATACTTAACATGGTTTGAAATTAAAGTTATTATAATAGCATTTGTTAAACAAGAAATTATCCATCATCAAATTAAGACACTGGAAGATTCCACTGCTTAGAACTAGAATTTGAAAATAGAGTGAAGGTAGGGAGGAAACAAGACAAAGAAGTTCAGTATTTGGAAGTAAGTAAAAATGTTGAATTATCAAGAAACCAATGAATAATTTTAAATTATGTTGACCATAATGGGTCTCTTCAAAGTCTCTGATATATATATATATATATGTATAATCTACTATAAACATATTCATACATATATAAAAATATATTTAAACACATATTTGCATACTTATCCTTCAAAATTATATCAATATAATCTTAACAGTTATATGAACATATTAATAAATGAATACATTCATATTTACATATATTTAAAGGTATATAGGAATATGGGTATATAGTTTTAAGAAAGATGTAGGGTTATAAAAAGAATTTCTAGAACACTGTCTTAATAAAGAAAATTCCACAAAAACTGAATATTTGTAAAGAATAACAAGGTCAATGGTTGCCTAAATTAAACATAGACGTATTATGAGGACAATTCATAAAATAAGAAACTGACAAAGAACTGAAGACAAATACTGCTCACTGTAGACCACAGGAAGTTGAACTAAGTTAATCAGAACCACACTATACTCTGCTGAATTGAATTTAAGTGATTTGATCTAAACACCACAGCAATTAAGCTATGCTTTAAACTCTGAAGACATGTGAAAACAGTATGAAAAAAAAACTGAGCGTGCTTACAACAACCAATGAAAGAGAATACACATTGTGTCAGACTTCTACTGCAATTTCAGGTCACTGCTCTGGATGGCAGTTTTCACAATGGAGTATGATAGTTGGACATACATAAGTGTCCAGAAAAGAGCAAAAGCTTTTGTGATGTTAGAACATACCTTAGAAACCAATTTTTAAATAAAGATCTTATTTTAATGTATTTACTTAAGATATGCTCTTTTCTCCTAAATAGATTTTAGAAAATAAAACTGTATTATCAGTTCATCTATTGTACTTGCCAACTAAATGACAGTTTGGCAAAGGGAGAGTCAATGCCTTATTTATTTTCCATCTACAGTTTCCAACACAGTGCTTAGCACATATCAAGTAAGTAGGTATAAAATACATATTTATTGACTCACCTCTTATAAAATTATTATGTACAACATGTCCATAAGTTGGAGAATCTAAATATTTGAAGTTTTCCAGCTAGCTGACTTCTGACTAATGAAAAATTTACTACAGTCACAAATGTTCCCAGAGCTATATGCAAGAACTGATAAATTAATGTGGCTTCTATACTATGAAGCATAGAATTGGCAATAAAACATGAAACCCTAGTCTATCCTATAAATATGCATTTATGAAATTTTTGAAAGGTAAATTATGCAAATATGTGCTTAAGAAATTTAAGAATTATGGATCATTGATTGACCTGTTAGGTCTTAACAACTTCCTCAGAATCATTAGCATCTACAATGCAAATTCATATTTACAGAGCAAATAAAATGCACGTTAGTCACCCAATAGGAGAAAAACTTACCTGTGGTGGTCTCACACATATATGCCCAGAATTATTTTTCTTTTAAGAAAAGAAGCCAGCTCAAGGAGGCCTCCCTGCCTCTGTAGACTCCACCTCTAGGGACAGGGCATAGCTAAACAAAAAGCAGCAGAAACCTCTGCAGATGTAAATGTCCCTGTCTGACAGCTTTGAAGAGGGCAGTGGTTCTCCCAGCACAGAGGATGAGATCTGAGAATGGACAGGCTGCCTGCTCAAGTGAGTCCCTGACCCCTGAGTAGACTAACTGGGAGACATCACCTACTAGGTGCAGACTGACACCTCACACCTCACATGGCTGGGTACACCTCTGACACGATGCTTCCAGAGCAAGAATCAGACAGCAACACTCGCTGTTCAGCAATATTCTGTCTTCTGCAGCCTCCACTGCTGATACCCAGGCAAACAGGGTCTGGAGTGGACGTCAAGCAAACTCCACAGACCTGCAGCTAAGGGTCCTGACTGGCAGAAGGAAAACTAACAAACAGAAAGGACACCCACACCAAAACCCCAAAGGCAGATAAAACCACAAAGATGGGGAAAAAGCAGTGCAGAAAAGCTGGAAATTCAAAAAATCAAAGCACATCTCCCCCTCCAAAGGAACGCAGCTCATCACCAGCAACGGAATAAAGCTGGATAGACAATGACTTTGACGAGTTGAGAGAAGTAGACTTTGGTTGATCAAATTTCTCAGAGCTAAAGGAGGAACTACGTAACCAGCGCAAACAAACTAAAAACCTTGAAAAGAGAATGGAAGAATGGATAACTAGAATAACCAATGCAGAGAAGTCCATAAACGAACTGAGAGAGATGAAAACCATGACACAAGGACTAAGTGACAAATACGCAAGCTTCAGTAACTGACTCGATCAACTAGAAGAAAGAGTATCAGTGATTGAAGATCAAATGAATGAAATGAAGCAAGAAGAGAAGTGTAGAGATAAAAGAGTAAAAAGAAATGAACAAAGCCTCCAAGAAATATGGGATTATGTGAAAAGACCAAATCTACATCTGATCGGTGTGCCTAAAAGTGATGGGGAGAATGGAACCAAATTGGAAAACACTCTGCAGGATATTATCCAGGTGAACTTCCCCAATCTAGCAAGGCAGGCCAACATTCAAATTCAGGAAATACAGAGAATGCCACAAAGATACTCCTCGAGAAGAAGAACTCCAAGACACATAATTGCCAGATTCACCAAAGTTGAAATGAAGGAAAAAATCTTAAGGGCAGCCAGAGAGAAAGGTCGGGTTAC
>NW_012117088.1:3924109-3924483 GCF_000951035.1 Colobus angolensis palliatus
AAAACTGCTTTAAAGTTCATATGGAACCAAAAAAAGACCCTGCATTGCCAAGACAATCCTAAGCCAAAAGAACAAAGCTGGAGGCATCACGTTACCTGACTTCAAACTATACTACAAGGCTACAGCAACTAAAACAGCATGGTACTGGTACCAAAACAGAGATATAGACCAATGGAACAGAACAGAGTCCTCAGAAATAACACGATACATTTATAGCCATCTGATATTTGACAAACCTGAGAAAAACAAGAAACGGGGAAAGGATTCACTATTTAATAAATGGTGGTAGGAAAATTGGCTAATCATAGTTAGAAAGCTGAAACTGGATCCTTTCCTTACTCCTTATATGAAAATTAATTCAAGATGGATTAGAG
>NW_012117088.1:3925288-3925593 GCF_000951035.1 Colobus angolensis palliatus
AACAACAGGTGCTGGAGAGGATGTGGAGAAATAGGAACACTTTTACACTGTTGGTGGGACTGTAAACTGGTTCAACCATTGTAGAAAACAGTGTGGTGATCCCTCAAAGATCTAGAACTAGAAATATCATTTGACCCAGCCATCCCATTACTGGGTATATACCCAACGGATTACAAGTCAAGCTACTATAAAGACACATGAAGACGTATATTCATTGCGGCACTATTCACAATAGCAAAGACTTGGAATCAACCCAAATGTCCATCAGTGACAGACTGGATTAAGAAAATGTGGCACATATACAC
>NW_012117088.1:3925643-3966601 GCF_000951035.1 Colobus angolensis palliatus
CAAGATGGATTAGAGACTTAAATGTTAGACCTAAAACCATAAAAACCCTAGAAGAAAACCTAGGTGATACCATTCAGGACATAGGCATGGGCAAGAACTTCATGGCTAAAACACCAAAAACAACGGCAACGAAAGCCAAAATTGACAAATGGGACCTAATTAAACTAAAGAGCTTCTGCACAGCAAAAGAAACTACCACCAGAGTGAACAGGCAACCTACAGAATGGGAGAAAATTTTTGCAATTTACTCATCTGACAAAGGATAACATCCAGAACCTACAAAGAACTCAAATTTACAAGAAAAAAACAAACAACCCCATCGAAAAGTGGGCAAAGAATATGAACAGACACTTCTCAAAAGAAGACATGCATACAGCCAACAGGCACATGAAGAAATGCTCATCATCACTGGCCATCAGAGAAATGCAAATCAAAGCCACAATGAGATACCATCTCACACCAGTTAGAATGGCAATCATTAAAAAGTCAGGAAACAACAGGTGCTGGAGAGGATGTGGAGAAATAGGAACACTTTTACACTGTTGGTGGGACTGTAAACTGGTTCAACCATTGTAGAAAACAGTGTGGTGATCCCTCAAAGATCTAGAACTAGAAATATCATTTGACCCAGCCATCCCATTACTGGGTATATACCCAACGGATTACAAGTCAAGCTACTATAAAGACACATGAAGACGTATATTCATTGCGGCACTATTCACAATAGCAAAGACTTGGAATCAACCCAAATGTCCATCAGTGACAGACTGGATTAAGAAAATGTGGCACATATACACCATGGAATACTATGCAGCCATAAAAAAGGCTGGGTTCATGTCCTTTGTAGGGACATGGATGCAGTTGGAAACCATCATTCTCAGCAAACTATCACAAGAACAAAAAACCAAACACCTCATGTTCTCACTCATAGGTGGGAACTGAATAATGAGATCACTTGGACACAGGAAGGGGAACATCACACACCGGGTCCTATTGTGGCGAGGGGGTAGAGGGGAGAAATAGCATTAGGAGATATACCTAATGTAATTGATGAGTTAATGAGTTCAGCAGCACACCACATGGCACATGTATACATATGTAACAAACCTGCACGTGTGCACATGTAACCTAGAACTTAAAGTATAATTTAAAAATAAATAATTAAATATAATTCCGGGGAAAAAGAAAAGACGCCAAAAGATATTAGTTTGAAACCTGAAGCTTCAATATAAGATGGGATTTTTTTTTTTTTTGGTATCTTGTTTTTAATACTTTAAGACTTTTCAATTTGGCTGAGACAATTCAGATTGATAGGTTTTCTTAGAATGTAAACAACCAAAGTCAGAATACCTAATATAGCTGCATTGCTATTGAAAAATGCATGACTTTCCATTTTTTATATATATGGAACTGATATCTTCAAGATGAACTGGAAGTTATGCAACAGAGTTTGAAGAAACAAATGGAAATGATGTAAAAATGACCTTACTGTTACAAATCAACTATAAATTCAAAGTCAAATGTAATGAATATGATTAATTTTACCTCTAATAGTCTATATATGAGTAATTTTACCCCTATTAGTCTATTATTACAAATAAAATTTAGTGATGGTATAATGTTAAGAGGCAATTGTCATTGTTATTATCTTGAGCTTTTTGATAATAATCAATTATATTGTTTCATTTTTTTAAATTAGTTGATATAAAAAGTTTGTAATCCATATCATAACTGCCAAAGGTAGGAGAAGGGTTTTTTTGTTTACAGGTTCTTTAATTTGCAGATTATTGGACTCATAAATATAGCATATGCAGTCACTGTATTAAACAAAATGGGATACTTTGCCACATTTCCTTTGGGATCTAAAAACTCCTTCTCTGGCTTTCTGTTATCCTCCTAACAACCATGGCAGAACCCCTACCTCCTTCTTGCTCTCAAATAAAAGTAATTATATCCTCTCATGAGGCATATGATCACTTTAAGGACTCTCAAAATTCAACAATTTTCTTGAACTCTTAAGTAATTCCTGAGTACCCTGATGTCTAACACAGTGGCTGGTAAATAATTGGTGTTCAGTACACATTTGTGAAATTAAACTAATAGTGAGAAGTAATCTGGTTTTAATAGTGGACTATGATTCTTGGTAAAACAATCACAGATATATACAAAGAGATATCTGAAGAATTCCTCAATTTTCAAACATAGGCAATAGCTATTCTTAGGCTAGACTCATGTAAAAGGACTAATTTACAAAACTACATAAATGTTTTAGAGCATTGTTTATTATTAGAATCTCACTGATACTTGGCAAATTTAATATGAATTTCAAACAAGTTTTGGTGATTAAATACTTCCTCAAGGTTCTGTTGATACCATTTCTAATTTTGTGCAGTGTCTAGCATTATTTTGTACTTAGTAAATGTTCAAAAATACTTGTTTAATACACAAATGTCAAGTTGCTAGATGACTTTCACTGAAGTAAGTAGTCAAAATATTTTTTTCATCAGTCAGAATGATTGAGCCAAGAGGTTGACACAGATTATTTTAGGCTTTCTTTCCTTTCTTTTTGGAAGATATAATACTTCACTTTACAATGGAAATTCCAAATTACTAACTGAGCCAATCCAAATTATTAAATAGGAAATGTTTAGTTTTTGTTATGTATTATATTCTAACTATATTCTAACTGTAACCTGGGCAGTAGATCCAATAGATAGAGATATGCTACTTAAGACTTCCAGAAGCAATGAATGAAATGAAAAGCTGATTTTATACAAATCTGGCAGCAATCCTAATTTGAGAGTGCACACATTGAAGGCTGGCTTTGTGCTTAGCTTCTAGCCAAGGCACACTGCACATGTTATGCCCCAGCAAAAGTTTGCTGGGTTAAATTTAATTAACTAAAGATATTGGTGGCAAAGGAAGGAGAATTCTTTTCTCAGAGTCTAATTGTTCTAATTTTTTCTCGGTTCATTTAGATTTTTAACTAGTTAGCATTTAAATTGAAAATAAAGAGAAATCCATTAACTGCATTTATGAAAAACCTCTCCCCTACCCTCCCCCACCCCCCTCCCACACACACAGTCACACACAAATACGCTCCTCTTGGTGCTTTATTAGTGAACAAAATGAAATGTTTCAATTTTTAAAATATATTAAATTCATTTAGAAATATCACTTAGCTTATATTGTAGAAGAGAGTTGGATTTACTCTATATGGTCTTCTAAATATGTACACTTCTAAATATATACAGATAATCAAAACAGTATCTGCATGTTTATGCTAAAATTCTTATGCACTGGGGATTGTGTAACAAAGGAACAATTACAATTCCTCTGTTCCTTCTTTGGTAACCATCAGATTTCAGAATTTGTTGTGATACCAAAACAGCATCTAAGAGAAAAAAATATATAATCTATCTTTAATTGTTGATTATTGGTAAAAAAAAAAAAAAACTCAATATTTTTGAAGAGAAATGGTCAATAAGCATCTTAAACATTGTTGTAAAAGTGAAAGCAAGAAAATTCCTGTATCAAAACACAGAGGAAATTTGATCAGAATTTTCAATGTTGATAACATTTTCAAAAATGTTAAATTTAATAGTCAAAATTGAACATTACCTCGCTAGTATTTTCCTTTTTGCCATACCCTTCTTGAAGCTTCAATATAAGAAGGATATTTTCACACCTTTAGCAGAGAGAGAGACAGAGAGACAAACACAATTTTCTTCAAAATATCACATTTTTCCTTCTTCAGTCTCTTTGTCCTCCTCCTTACATGATCAAGTTCATTTCTCAGCTCTTGTAGATCTGCTTTCAAAGTCCCCTTGCCTAGCACACTCTGCACTACTTCACTACTAAAATTGAGGGGCCAGCCAAGCTACAGATAGCAGAAGGGAGAGTCACGGGAGGTAAAACAGGCCAATCCTCTGCGGCACGTCCTGTTTTTCTCTTTCCCAATCTACTCTTTCTATAAACTAGAGTGCAAAAAGGTGGCAATCCTTCTAAGAGAAATATGTTTTCTTTTACTATTGATGTAATAAACAGCGAAGCAATCCATGTTGAAGCAAACTCCATAGTATGTGAAATTTCATGAAAAGACAAAGCCATCCAGAGTTTGCAAGACCATACTCAAAGGAGTGCATTGGAGGAGAACCACGACATCAAGTTTTATGCCACCAGTGGAGGAATTAAAATGGAAACAGGCTGAAGCATTATTTTGATGGTAATTGACATATAAACTGTTCAATTTCAGCACTAATTTAGTTCAGCATTTTGTTTTTCTGTCGAACTTGGATATTCTCCAAAACATGGTAAAACAAAACTGGCTCTAAAATAAATTTTGCTTACGTCTGCATATACCCTAGATAACCCTCCAAACAGATTCACAGTGATGTCTGACTTACTCCTACCCTAAATTTGTCTGGATTCAAATATATTAAATCCAATAGTGTTTTTCCATGATTTCTGTTAGAAATGAGGTTTACGCTACTGCAACCAATGCCCAACAATGCCTTGATCTTGCACCTACAAAATCTCTACTCTCTCCTCATGCTTTCTAAGAGATAGAGAAACACACACACAGGCAGTGACCAATGTGAAAAAAATACCATTTTGTTGTAACTTGAGTCAAAGCCTAATTCCCTAATTTAGGCATATGTTACCTAGCAACAGGGACAAATCTGGAGAAATGTGTTGTTGGGTGATTTCATCACTATGCAAACATCAGAGTATACTTACACCAACCTAGATGGTATAGTCTACCTCACCCCTAGGCTGTATGGTGTAACCTATTGCTCCTAGGCTGCAAACCTATAAAGCATGTAACTGTCCTGAATACTGTAGGCAATAATTTAATGGTAAGTATTTGTGTATCTGAACATATCTAAGCATATTAAAGGTACAGTGAAAATACGGTCTTATAAACTTATGGGACCATCATCATATAAGGTACATAAGGTCAATTTGTGGAGCATAATTGTACAGAGCTTTCTGGTAAAAGATGGCTTAGTGACCGCAGCCCAGCCCAGAATCTAATGCAGGACCTTTACTTTTTCCTAAGTCTAAATTCAAATCTTTTGGCCAGCCTCATAGTAAATGAATTCATGGCGATGATCAGCTAACTCAGGCAAACATCAAGAGAGGAAATGTAAAGAAACAGCCCATCCCCTAAAGATTTACTGGGCTCAACATATCCACCTTGCTCCTAGAAGCAATCAAGTTGAAAAGAAGGGTCATAGGCTCATGGTCCTGATGACAGTAAACATAGCTTGAACGAAGTCTTTAGCTAGGATCATTCATTCATTCAACAGGTTTTGAGCATCTATTATAGACCAGACACCAATAATACAGATATAAATTGTCAATTACCTCTATGGAGAAGTGAAGCCAACCTGGAGAAAGTGGAAGCAATGGCCCTTATATCTACTACACACAAGCTACTCTTTCAATGATGAAGATAACTCATCCATGAGTAAGATTTGGACTTATCGTCAAGGCATATACAATCCAATTGGAAAGAAAATAAAAAATACTAAATAAACGTGAGGATGAAGTTGTCATTCCCTTTAACTCAGTCATCCCACTTTTAGATTCTCTTAAACAATCCAAAACCCAAAAATATTTTTAGTGAAACTATTTATTATAGACCTATTATAATAGTCTTTTACACTTTGATATATATTTCCAGTCTTTTGTCTAAACTATGTTTGTATGTATGCATGTATGTGTAAAAAAACTGACATTGTATATAATTATTTCACAATCTGATTCCTTTTTCATTTAATAACATATTTAAAATGTGTTCTCATGTTACCAGATATTCTGTTAATTGTCTTTTTAATGGCAGCATATTATATCAAATAATAAAATATGTACCCTATCACCCAATGTTCTATGTTTAGATTGTTTTAAAATTTTTCCTATGATAAATAGCACTAAAATATCCATTATTGAGGACAGTGAAATTATTCTCTATGATACTATCATGACGGATGCATGTCATTATACATTTATCAAAGCCCATAAAATGCTCATTACCAAAAGTGAACCCTAACATTGTTATAAACATTGTGTGACTTCGTGTGATAATGATTTGTCAATGTTGGTTCATTCATTGTAACAAATGTGCCACTCTGGTGTAGAATGTTAACTGTGAGGGAAGTTGTGTGTGTTTCGGGGGGAGGTGGTATATGGAAATGCTCTGTACTTCCTGCTCAAATTTGCAGTAAACCTAAAATTTCTCTAAAGTATGAAGTCTATTTTTAAAATATATATAAATTATATGTAATGACGTGTGGAAAAAATTTTAAAGTAGAAATATATATAAATATAGATTTATATACATATATATCTCCATTATATATACATGGTACATTATATAGACATTATATTATGATTATATGTAAGTCTTCATACAAACCTCTGATAATGAAAGTTCTGGGTAAATAATCATGTTTTCATATAAAGGCCAATTGCCTTTTAGGAAACTTTTACTACATGATGTTGTGATCCACATTGTAGGAAAGTATCCTTTTCCTCCCAGTCTCACTCAGAATATATGATGTAGAGATTTTACTTTTAACATCCAATTCATGGAATAGCAGCTTCCATGCTGCACTAGGAGAAAAACACTGTACTCTGAGTCCAAATCTTTACATTATGTCCCAGCTCTTCCCCAAGCTGCATGACCTTACATCAAGCATTTGACTGTCCTGAACCTCAGTATTTCTGATTGCAAATCAAAACAACAAAAAAAAGTAATTCCTGCTCTTCTTGGAGTTACTGTTGTAATCTTAAAGTAACACTAGGAAATGAAAATGAGGCACAAATAAGACTTTGATGGCATTTGTAGTAATAGTTCAAAGAATTGACACATTCCAGAGAGGTAAGACTTCCTTCCCCACCTCCTACCTCACCCAACCCAAGAGTAAATTGCTGTGAATAACCTTGCAACATTAATCCCAGGATGATAAACATCCCTAACATTATTGATCCCTGAGATGTAAGCCCCTCCAGGCATTGATCTTTTACGTATCTCTTCCCCATACTAATGCCTGCTTGCTCTTCCATAATCAATTTTCCCAAGTTTCCACTACCAAAGCTTCTCCTATGCCACCTAGAATCTCTATTCCCAAGTAAACAAACTCTCCTTCTCTCTACCATTTTGCCTCCAGTCTTCTCAACTACAATTTATTTTGCACATCTTACATTTTTCAAGGTCAGGGGCACTCTCTCATTAATGGTGCTCTTTCACTCTCCTGTAAAAATCTTGAATTCTTTGAGACTCATGTCATTGAACTGCAGTGCCTAGTATTATGGCCTTCATACTGCCAAATCCTGAAGACTTTTCTCAGTCCTATCTTACTGATCCTCTCAGTTGTATTCTACACTGGTTACCATGTTCTCATTGAAACTGTTGATTCTCTTGCCTTTGGTAGCATTTCTTCCTCCTCATGTCCTTCACTCTGTCCATCTCTGATTGTCAGCTAAACTGTGCTGTCTACCCCTTCAAGGCTGTACTTCCCAGACCTCTATGTTTATTCCACTATGTCTTCTGCACACACTTGTCTTAGATTATCATGCCTACTATCATTGTCTTATCAATATCTAGATGAGGATTTCTCTATTTCTGAATTTACCTCTGAATTTCAGGTTGGTAAAGTCATTGTTTGTAGACTATGTCCAAATGGATGACTCAGAAGATTATCAAAATCACCTTTAAATACCCAAACCCTTTATGTTCCTTGACAAATCCTGCTTCTCTTACTACATTTTTTATTTTAGGAAATGGCAGCATCATCTATCAAAAACCAGCTTGAGATCAAGAGTTCAAGACCAGTATGGTCAACACAGTGAAACTCCATCTCTGTAAAAAAAAAAAACAAAAACAAAAAAAAAGCTTTACAAAAAAAAAAAAGGTTGCCTATAGAGATATCTTAAAATTTAGCTCTGAAATCTTGCAGATGAGAATTACAATCTCGTTTCTATCACTTACCTACTACATAACCTTGAGCAAGATATTTATTCTCAATAATGCCGGTATCCTGGAAAACTGTTGTTACATATATTTTCCTATGACCACTGTGTTATTGACAAAAAGGCAGAAAATGAGTGAGCTTCACTCTACTCAGAAGAAAGCAGCCCAAAAGAACATCACCCCACTGTGAACCTCCAAGGCAGATAGGCAGTCCTGCCCACATTCTGCATCTCACTGTGCTATGCCTGTTCTTCTTCACAGGACAAGTCAAATCAGAGTTTCATGAAACGCAAACAAGCTCATCTACAAATCAAGTAGACAATGCTGGAAACTGCTGATTTGTCTAGGTTGAAAAGCACCATCATGCTTGTCAGATGGAAAGATGCTCTTGTGAAAGAGAGGCACATTTGCTTGAAATGGTCATTTCATCTTCCTAGAGTGCTACTCTTTGCAGCAGCTTGTGTTTCTGGAGAACCTGGCTTATAACCAACTGAATGGTTATAGTGGCTGACGACATTTATCTAGGTCTAAGAAATCATTTCTTGGACTTTAAAAAGACTTATACACCAGAGGATAAGGCCTTCAATCTAAGCCATTAACATAATAATTATTGAGAAAAAAACTTCAAAACGCCAAAGGATATTGAAGAGATATTGAAAATAACACAATAAATCTGCCTTCCCTGGGGTACTAATTAAGTGTCTTTTGGTTGCAGTTAGACAACAGACACTGATTCTGCCTAGATGAAGTGTAGTTAGAATCTATTGAAAGAATGCAGCAATTTCTCAAGATGTTGCAGAAGAAATTGAACAAAAAAGATTTAGGAAAAAAAGGAATTAAGGTACCTCTGGGAATCTCAGTGCAGGATTTCAAGGACAGGTTTATTGCTAGAAAACTACCACTAAAGCGATTCAGCTCTAATGAATCAGTCACAAAGCCTGTTTTTATATTTTCATCTTTTCAAAGAGAATATGTGGCCCTGTTTGTATGAAATCCCCAGTCCTAGCTCCATTAACTGAGGTCAAAGTTCAGGTCATATATTATAGAAACCATTTCCAAAGAAAGGAGGAAGTGTCAGGAGCTGAAGATCTGAAGAACATTATCTATGACTAAGTTTTCCAGCATCAAAACAAATCACTTCATTTACAACTAATACAATAGGAGAAAAAAAAGAAAACGAAAGTTCTTATTGAGTTAGGCAACACAAATATATATATATTTTTTTTAATAGAAAGGAAAGGCCAGGTGCTGTGGCTCATGCCTGTAATCCCAGCACTTTGGGAGGCCGAGACTGGAGGATAATGAGGTGAGCAGATTGAGACCATCCTGGCCAACATGACAAAACCCCGTCTCCAGTAAAAATCAATAAAAATACAAAAATTAGCTGGGTGTGGTGGTGCGTGCCTGTAATCCCAATCATTTAGGAAGCTGAGGCAGGAGAATCCCTTGAACCAGAGAGTCGGAGGTGACAGTGTAGACAGGAAAACATCTTTCTTGGTGCCAGTAAAGTGTGAAGTCTTTTGAAGATAGAAAGAATTCTAGAAGGCAGCTATGCTCACCACTATACCACCAAACTAGTTCAACCATTATGGAAAACAGTATGGCGATTCCTCAAGGATCTAGAACTAGAAGTACCATATGACCCAGCCATCCCATTACTGGGTGTATACCCAAAGGATTATAAATCATGCAGCTATAAAGACACATGCACCCGTATATTCATTGCGGCACTATACACAATAGCAAGGACTTGGAATCAACCCAAATGTCCATCAGTGACAGACTGGATTAAGAAAATGTGGCACATATACACCATGGAATACTATGCAGCCATAAAAAAGGATGAGTTTGTGTCCTTTGTAGGGACATGGATGCAGCTGGAAACCATCATTCTCAGCAAACTATTGCAAGAACAGAAAACCAAACACCGCATGTTCTCCCTCATAGGTGTGAACTGAACAATGAGATCATTTGGACTCTGGAAGGGGAACATCACACACCAAGGCCTATTATGGGGAGGTAGGGGGGGAGGGATTGCATTGGGAGTTATACCTGATGTAAATGATGAGTTGATGGGTGCTGACGAGTTGATGGGTGCAGCACACCAACATGGCACAAGTATACATATGTAACAAACCTGCACATTGTGCACATGTACCCTAGAACTTAAAGTATAATAATAAAAAAAAATTTTTTTTAAAAGAGAAAGAATTCTGAAATTGAAATTTTTTGATACCAGAACTGAAATCAAATGATAGAAAAATATCTCAATGTGGCAGATAGTTTTTCTCTGCTTCTTCTCCATGAATGTGGGAGAGACAGCCAGCCACTTACCAAAAATCTTCCCTGCACTTCCATATTATGGAACTGCTGCAGACAAGCAGGTGCAAAGCCATTTATCAGGAGCACTCACATCTATCTACATGGGGCCTCATCTCTGGTTCTTACCAACAGAGGGGAAGTGGAAATGTGTGTGTTGCTCTCTCACTGACATTTATGAAGCAGATGCGCCTTTTCCATTTGCTCTTCCATGTCTGCTGGCTGAGTCCAGAGAATGGGCTGAACCAATGGAAGGAGCCAGGGATTCTTAAACACCTCATGGAGAAAAGTCATCACCTGCCAGGAACAATTTCATAAATGAGAAATGAATTTCTACTTGTGTTAATCCACTAAAATTTGGAGGTCCCTTTATCACAGCAGATAGCTTAACCAGCACAGAATTTGCTTTCAAAAGAGGTTTAAAAAGCAGCAACACAGCAGATACTGTGTTGGATGACAATCCCTGGATTTAGCAAGTCGTTGGAAGAAAGAGATGAGTTCAGACAAGAATTGGCTGTTTTGGAAGGCAAGGGGCAGGGAAGTTTATAAAATCTGAGTACTGAGTACTTCCAAACCTCAAAAGGCAGAAGATAACATTTAAAAGGACTTTGAAAAACAAAAATCTGTTAAGACTTTTCAATTGAACAGAGTTTAGCCTTATGAAAAACAGTTAACTAGGGGTGTTACCTTGTAATCCAAAACTGTCATTGCAGACAGGTTCCAGATAGCCACCATTACAATGTGAAAAAGGCTTAAGCACTAAGAATCAAAGAAATAATGGGTATTACAGAGCTATATTGAGGAAAGTACTTAGGGAAGTGGGGAGAATTCCTGGCAATGGAATTGTTTAGAAACAAACAAAAGCAGATGCTTGGTCAAAGAAACCACAGGCATATCATCCAACAGCCTTAGACTGTTAGGGCTTTCAAACAGCTTATGGGAGTTCCCCACCACCACCATTACCCGCATTGCCCACTCAAACTTGAATGACTGGAACCTGGCTGGTGCCTTGAGCAAATACAAAGTATAGTATGCTCACCAATATCGATTTTCAAGAGTGCCCTGGGAGATAATACACAAGAGGATGGTGCTGGTGGCCATGGAGAGGAATAAACAAGAGTTCTGCCCAAACTTAAGGGTGAGTACCTAAATCGGGAACTTCCTCTTTTGGCTGAATCCTGCCCAACAGGATCCCATTGCTGTTACAGAAATTACTGTGCTTACCAGTTCTCCCTTTTCTAAAGTAGGTGCCTGCACTCAGCCACTGTACATGGTATATGTGAGTGTATAGTGTGGTGTTAGGAGATAAGGTAACACCAGGTGTTGGGGAGCCACCTCCGGATCTGATGAAGGTGATTGATATTGTCAAAGATACTGAATTTTAAGACAGATAAAAAAAGAAAATTGGAAATTGGGGTAATCTTCCTAGAGAAGGAAGTAAATCTGCTATACGTAGAAAAAAAGGTACCAAAAATGTTTGGTAGCCAGAGGCAAAGGCTCTGAAGATGGTTCATTGGCAGGCGAAACACTGTGTTCCCCTGGCAGCCAACATTTCCCTTTTATGTGGCCATGTGACCAGTTTTTATCAGTGGGTGGGAAAAGAAACAATGCCTGTGATTGCAGGCTGAGGTTTTGAAGAAGCCAGTATAGATTCCCAGTGTTTACTTTTACTTTAGCCAGCTTGATACAAAAGACCAGGAGTCCCCAGGGGATAGATGAGCCATAAAGTGGAAGGTGACTGTGTCCCTGGATTCTCACAAAGAGGAAAGATATACAAAAAGCAGAAACACCCACTTAGGCAATTACATAGAGAAAAATCTGCTTCTATTGAGCTAATTGCTGAGATCTAGGAGGTAGATTGTTTATTTACTTGTCTCATCATCTAGAATTTGTGTGATTTAGGCTTCAACATAAAAGGAAAACACACGCAGATTTACTCTGTTGCCCCATAAAGCACTCTACAAAAATGATAGAAAATGGAAAAATAAACAAACACACAAAACAGAGAAGATGACAGAAGTGAAGAGATGCCAACAAGATTTGGAAAACATCTGACTTAAGAAAGCTGAAGAATTATCATGAAAATCCATGCCATTAAGCATTAAAACAATTCAGGAATTAGAGACAAAAGACACTTTTGAAGATAGATATGGAAGAAAGACGGAAGACAGTTTATTGAAAATCTGTGGAAAGAGCATCGGACACTGTCCAGCTGCCTCTTTTACTTAGGCAGGGACTGTGGGTCAATCCCAGGGACTCACCTCATCTGTAGGTGTTCCAGAGAGACCAGACAGAACCGTGGGGAGAAAGTTGCAAGGTACATAATAAGTTTCGACGAACTGAAGAGAATGAATGTCCAGATTGAACAGGCACAATAAAAATAAATAAATAAATAAGCATTTAAAAAGCACCCTGTAGCACTCTGGGGATAAAGAGATCTTGAAAGTTTTGAGAGAGAGAAAAAAAAAATGCTTGCAAACAAGAAACAGATGGCAATAGAGCAGTGAAAAGACTGCAAAGAAATGCTTTCAAAATTCTGACAGACAAATGCATTTCAGGCTAGATTTCTGAAATTAATCAATTCAGAATGAGGGGTGAATACAGTCATTGTCAGATATGCAGGAACTCAGTTTTTTCCTCCACACATTTTTTTTTTTTCACCAGGGCCCTGCTGAGGAATATTTCCCAGCAAAATGAGGGATTAGGCCAAGGAAAAGAAGATGTAGGCTAAGGGGCATAAATGACACAAGAGATAATAAAGAAGAAAGTAAAATATTAAAAGGCAATAAATAATCCCACAGAACTATCAACTTAAAAGCCTCTAATAAAAATCCTGGAAGTCAGCCCTTCTAAAGTTGATATATAAAACTAGATGGCAAGAGTGCTAGAAGTAAACAAAACTTATTTTAAGAGTTGGAAAGGATTTCTGATATCGTCTACTTTTTCATTTTATATGTGAGATTCAAAGAGGTCAAGTCACCTACTTTATTGGCAGATATATTTCGTTTGCTCAGAAACCATTGCAGAGAAAGTTAGATGCACATAATTAAGGAAGGAATAAGAGCTGTAGTCTGGAGTGGAGAAAAACTCCTTAAAGCATGCCTTCCTCCCTTTTTCACAGACCAGTTTGGCTCTGGGCCAAATCCAATTCCCATTTGCAGTTTATTTCTGCCCATTTACTCTGGCATCAGATGATTTGTTTTTAGCTAAACTACTGTATAATCACATTGCTTTTATTGTATAGCTTTTGCAACAGTAGCTATAAATTTTGGGCAAATTTGTGTTATCCTTTCAAAAATAATAATTGGCTTCTCTCAATTTACAATGCATTCTATTTTTAACCTGATGAATTTTATCACCCATAACATATATGCAGCTTTGGAGAGAATGCAAAGATTTCTTGCAGACCAATAAACTCTTTCATCCAGCTATTGTTTGTAATCGTTGAACACGTGCTGCATAAATCTACTTTTCTTAGGAGAGCCATAATCCCAACTATTTTCATTTTAAAACTAATATTTTACTCATTTTTTCCATCCTACCTGGATTACTGTTTTCATGAATCTTTCTCCTCACAAAAGTACTGGGGCTTAATGAGAAGATCCTATCCTGGATAGATCTACTCTGAGATTATACGTATGGGACACTTTCCTATATACTGCTGGCCAGATGGATTATTTCTCATCTTTCATTAATAAATTAACTTCGTATGTTACCTGCTCAGAAAGACCTATTCAAAAAATAGGCAAGGTGACTCTGAATGTCCTGCTACGTCATTTTTTGAAGCTCTTAAACTTTCATCTAACTTTTGCTAAATTTATCTTTTCAAGTTAAAAATGTGCTTCGAAAAGACATAAGAAGATTATTATGCTCCATATTATGATCTTTTAGTAATCTTTATGAGACAAGCATGTGATTTATTAACCTCTTTTAATTTCACACTGATTTTAAAAAGATCATTTTCTACTATTGCTTAGTTCTTTAAAGATAACTGACTGGTATTCAAAGGGAAGCATCACTTTTAGAATCCGAAGATGATGACAAAGACCTAAGGATATCATCTTCAAGCCGAAGCAGAAATAATATCAAACTAAATTAACATAATCCCTCACATTTCTGTAGTGACATATAGTTTTCAAAGCATTTTCAGATATATTATTGTATTTTATATTCACAACCACCTTGTCAAGTAGAAAGAAGTGAGATCACTATCTGCATTTTGCAAATGGAAAAAAACAGAGACTTAAGTTACCTGCCTCAACCAAAACTACACAAGGAATGAGTGACAGAGCAGGGCTTTGAAGTCTAATCCCTTGGTTTTACGTTCATGTATGAGTGTGTTGAGGTGAAACAGAACTCTTAAGTAGAAGTCTGCGGGAGCTTATTTATAAAATGCCATTAAAAATCTTTGAAAATCTACATAAGAAATCGTTAAACTTTTCACGACTTGACAAAGGTAAATGTCTTATAAGAAAAGTGTCATTAAAGGATACATCTATTGTCTAGAATAAAAGTGACACAATTATACTTCAAACATAATTTCCTCATAAATATAAAAAAGCTTTCCAAAACATGAATATTTTGATTCAAAAATAGCTTTTTCATTGCTTTTACATTTGTTTTAGTTTTGCAAATTCTGATTGACTTATTCACTTGTAAAATTGTAAACATTTTGCATTTTTCTAATCATGAGGATATCATTACTTTGTTTTCACTTACTGTTATATTGTACATATTTTTAAGCTATTGTTGTACTATTGTAAACATTGTAATGACCACAATGTAAAGAAAGTCTCTTCCATTTTTTGAAAACCATCAAAATAGGACCGGTGGTTCAAAAAGTATGAATATTTAAAGACTCATGATACAGATCTTCATGATGCTTTTCAAAAATTATAAAATTTAAATATTCATTAGCAGTGTGGGATCCCACCTCTTTCACCACACTCCATGCTTTCAATTGCTCAGCCAAAAACCTCGAAGGCATTCTTGACTTCTCTTATCCACAAATCCTGTTGAATCTGCCTTCAAAATGTCAAAATGTTTCCAGAATCTGACCCTCACTCAACACGTTTATCTGACCTCTCTTCAGATTTTTCTGCTTCTACCTGTCCACCTCTTAGAGTCTATTCTCATTTCATCTGCTGTCCATTGAGCTGACAGAATGTGTAGGGGAATTGAATCAAAAAGACCAACTCTGAGGCTACAGTAATTCAGGTAGGAGATGATGATGGCTACAGATCAAGGTGATGGTACTAGGGGTGGTGATTAGTAGTTAGCAATGAATATGCTGAATATATTCTGAAAGTGGAGCCAAAATAATGTTCTAATGGATGAAGATGAGATGTGAGAGAAAGGTATGTGTTCAAAATGTACATTTGGGATCATTGACATATAGAGAGTACTTAAGGCTATGAAATGGGTGAGATCAAGAAAGTAATTATTAATAAATAAGAGAATCATGAACTAAGTCTCAGGGGCTTTATTATTAGGGTAGAGGGAAAGAGAAAGGAATCAGCCAAGGAGCCTGAGGAAGAGTCATCAAAAAGACAAGAAAACAACCAGGTGAGTATGGTGTCCTGGAAGCCAAATGAAGAGAGAAGTAAATGATCAACTGTTAACCAATCCTGCTGAAAGGCCAAGTAATATGAAGCTGAGAATTCAGCAGTGAATTAAATAATATGACCTTAAGGCCTTGACAAGAGCAACTTTAATAGCGTGACTAAGAAAAATGCAAGGCCTAATTGAGATAAATGCAAGACGGAATGGAAGGGAGAATATGGTGTCAATTAGCAGAGACAAGGGTTCTTTTGTTTGTTTGTTTGTTTTTCAGACAGAGTTTCACTCTTGTTGCCCAGGCTGGGGTGCAATGGTGTGATCTCAGCTCACTGCAACCTCCACCTACTGGGATCAAGCAATTCTCCTGCCTCAGCCTCCTGAGTAGCTGGGATTATAGGCATGTGCCACCATGCCCAGCTAATTTTGTATTTTCAGTAGTGACAGGGTTTCTCCATGTTGGTCAGGCTGGTCTTCAACTCCGAACCTCAGGTGATCCACCCGCCTTGGCCTCCCAAACTGCTGATATTACAGGCATGAGCCACCATGCCTGGTCAGAACCAAATTTTTATAGAATTATGCTGCAAAGCAGAGCAAAGTAATGGACTGGGGAGGGAAGGTAAGTTGAAGGAAGGTGGTTTTATAAAATTTTTTAATGAAAGAAACAATAGCATATTAATGAGTATGATCCAGTTGTGTGAGTAAAAATATTGATTTTTGTGGGATGGAAGGAGTAATGAAAAATGGGATCCAGTCAACAATGTGGACAGATTGGCTTTGACGTTAGACTGGGGCATTAAAGTTTCCCTGTGGCTACAGGCAAGAACACAAGATGTGGCAGATACTGGTGGTGGATAGATGGATGCAAAAGTCTATGGAGGGTCTCTTCTGATTTTCTCATCAATTTAGTAAGGTAGAAAGCAAGGAGGGAAAGATGGGGGTAATGTGTTTCAAGTTTAAGGCAAAACAAGAAGATAGTAAATCAACTAGGAAAGGAGGAGGGTGCATGATAACTCCTGGGAGTATAAAGCCTCTTATAAATGCCTGGTGACACTGAGTGCATTTGAGGTTCATTATCACTGATTTAAAATCAGACTAGCCAAAAAAACCCTCTTACAAATGCCTGGTGACATTGAGTGCATTTGAGGTTCATTCTTACTAATTTAAAGTCAGACCGGTCCAGGAAGATGTGTTTTTCCCTCCAGCTACATTTAGTTGCACGAGTGCAGGTGTGGAATGCGAAGACTTGAACTGAATCAGCATTGTGATTTTGCCAAGCAAACACAGAGAAAAATAAAAAAGAAGGGCAAGAGACTTTCAGATGTAGTTAACTGAGTGATCATAATGACTGACCATAGGATTTCACCAAACTAATAAGTAGGGAGAGGACATCAAGGGATAAGGAACAAGGAAAGATTGAGATCAATGAACTGGAGGTCCTGGTTGGATCAAAGGATCATCGAAGTTGGGGTTCTGGATAATGTAAATTGGGAAGATAAGAGATAGTAGTCAGTGAGATGCATGCAATTGAGTTTGTGGGACAGTTGTAGTTATTTGGCAATAACAAGGTCTTGATCACATCTAGCATCTGATCAAAATCCTCTGGTGGCTTGCCTTTCCAAATAAAGTAAAAGTGACAGCTGTGCAATGGCTTCAAGACATTCCCCTCATCCTTCTTCTCATCGCTTGCCCCTGCACGTCACCTCACTGCCTTTCCAACTTCATCTCTTAATATTCCCTATAATTCATTCCACTCCAGCCACTCTGACCTCTGTGATGCTCATTGAGACATATTCCTACCTTGAGATCTTTATGATGATTGTTCGCCCAGATTCCCCTTGGCTTCTTCCCTCCCATCTTTCAAATACCCAAGTGTCACTGTTTCAATAACTTCCCTGACCACCCTAAATAAGTTTATAACTCAGCCCAGGCCCTAGCTTTCCCTGTCTACCTTCCCTGCTTTCTTTGCTCTATATCACTTACTGCCTTCCAATAATACTACACTATACACTTCGTTATTGCCCATCTTTCTCCCACTGGAATACGAATTCCATGAAGACAGATTTTTGTCTATTTTAATTACAACTTTTTTCTCAGAACCTAGCATAGAGCAGGGACTCAATACATATTGAATAAATGAATTGCCTTTATTCATTCTTATTACCTAATCTTTGTCTTAATAGGTATAAATGTCATTGTGTTCTTCAAATTTTTAGCAGATTTTCCAGAATTGCCTGTATATTATTTGGATTTGAAAAAATTGCCTTAGGAAAAAACCAGTCTTATAGTTTATAAATTGTAAAAATAACTTATAGGAAGATATCATATAATATAGATGTAGAGATATAGTATAGATTAATATCCACTATTACGAAACACTCCCAAGGAGCTGAGTTCCATTCAAAGGGGTAGTTGCAGTGAATTTTGGGGTCATTTTGATATATTAATCTTATAATTGGAATCTAAAATGTGTGTTGATAGTATGGGCTTCCTGTAAAAATTTAGTATGTTGCTCTGAGACGTCAAAGAAATATGGTTTATGAGCTGATACTAGACAAAAAAAACACAAAGTTACAACAAAGTATATACTTCCAATTAAGAATAAGTAAACATAGGTGAAACTTTTTTCCTTCATATTACAAGTATCTTTGTTATCTGTAGCCAGTGTGCACATTGCTGTGTTCCAGTGATAACCTGTGCCACCAAAAGTCTATTTATGCGATAATTATCTCACTATAGCTGATACTGGAGAAGGTCACCTTGAAAACTAAATTTGAGAGAAGAAGAGAAAGAAATGTTTTATCAAAGTAAGTCTAGATCCAAAAGACCAAAAATTCCTATACACAAATACTGTAATCTAGTTAGTAAATGTGTTTCTCACAGAGGCATCAATTAGCAATTCTGAAACTACTTTATATGTATACTGGGATTGAACAAATCAGTAAGTATATTATCAGCACTGCTAGTCAAATTTCTTACTGACAGGAAAGGAAGTTACAAATAAGAAAAGGAAAAAAAACTCAATTTTTTTGGATTGGAATGAGAGGTAAAAGTATAAACATGAATTTCAATACATGTACAGACAGATACAGAACTAAATACAGATGCATGTGTATGCATGACTTAGTATACATATATATATTTCCTAGTTTTGTCCACTGAAAGGACAAAGAAGCAATGATATCTTAACAGCAACAAATATACCTGGCCCTCAGATGTTGGTTTCCAAACACCATTCTCTAATAAAGGAAATCAGGATGTTTTAGAGAAGTGGTTGATCCCAGGACTGGGGCAGAGAAAATACAATCGATTCTAGACACAGGGAGCAATCTAAAGGGACTCCTAATAGTCAAAATAGAGAAATCAGAGCAGCAAAATAAATGGTAACATTGAACTAAGACCCACAGAATAAAATACATATTCATAAATGCATATTTAAAAACTGAATACATAAATAAGTAGGAGAGAGTATACATCTCTTCACTTCTTCATATCCAGCCACTGTCACTTTCTCTCTCTCGAGGCAGCACGCACTACCTTCAGGTCCTCTCATCCCCCAGCACTTCCTAGAAGTCTTCCACAGTGTCTGGAGAATGAGCAGAAAAATCCAATAGAGCCCTGCCCCCAAGTAGGCTGCCTTCTCTCCTTAGGAAGGTTGCTAGCTCTGCATCCCCAGTCATATCAAGCCATCCAGGGAACTACAGGCTGGTTTTATCAATTTCTTTTTATCCTATCCAAGCAGCATGCATAGCGTTTAGGGTGCTCACCCATGAGGTGGACTGGATGGATTAAGTTAGAGAAAAGCAAGAGAGGAAACTTACACTCTTATTGCTAACTATTCGCAAGTTACCACTCTCCTTTGTGCAATTATTTTTCTTCCAAGGCCAGAAAATGGCTGTAGCCTCCATTTGATTTTCTCTTATGCTTCCCTGTATTCTCATCTGATCCACTAGTCAATGAAGAATGATACTTTTCCATCGTCACACTCATCCTATAGCAAAATCAAGGATTGCCCTTATTCAAACCCTCCCTCCATGCCCCTCTTAGCCAAGGACCAAATTGCCACAGCTTCAGATTCACACAGAGGTATTCTCCATCCAGATCTTTTCTGAAGGAGCTGTCATTAGAATAGCGTGTACCTCAGAGTGCATAACAGCAGTGGCACATAATTTACCAGAACAAACACAGAAAATAACTGTGGAGTGTCCAATCGAGTGGGTTAATGGAACAAAGACATATGGCTGTGAACTGACTAATGAGCTTGAAGAAGTACAGGGAGTCTGAGCTGCAGGCCCGAGACTCCAGCAAGGCCGAAGGGTGGAAAATGAGTCTTTTTTGCTTTGCTACAAAGAGTCACAAGCTGATCACTGGAAGCAGAAAATCACCATTCCGCAAGAATACAGATTTTAGTGAGCATCTGAATGGCTGGCATTAACCCACCCCCAGAGCAACAGCCAGCAGTAACAGATTGTCCCAATAGCCAGCCAAGATTTCCAGCCAAACATGAGAATCAAAGAGCTCATTTCTCATATTTTCTCTAATTGGACAGGATATTAAAACACTTCAGCAATGTCTTTGAAGAACAATCATTGTTATTATTAATTTTCATTGCACCCAATGCCCTGTCAAGCATTGTAAAATTATTCTGTCTTGGAGGGAACTGCTTTAGAACACTTTTCCTTTTCTCTATGCAGGTTAAATGTATTGCCCAAGATTACAGAGCACACCATCTCTGGAAGCAGGATTAAAGTGGTTCACTCTTGAACTCTTAGTCCACTGCATTACATTTAACACCAAGTCCATGCTTTTCCAAGAAAAGAAGCATTGAACTTATTCCAAAATTCAAGAATATAGCATTTTTAAAGAGTTAGCCATAGTTAGTGTAACATACCAAACAACTACATTTTGTCTGACAGTCACATTTCTCTAAGGTTCCTCATAAAATCATTTATGTAAAAAGTTTCAGCTTCCTGCTGAATTTGAATAAAATGCTATGCAGAAATTCTAAAATGCAATGGTGTTTCGGATTCTTGGCAGCTGGCTCTTTTGCCTATTACCTAGTGTCTACCCGCCGGATGGGAACTGGGATGAATTTACCCCACCCATCAGTCATGTCATAAAGGCATCTGGTCTTCAAGAGTATAAAGGGATTTGAGTCTTCATTTTATGCTTCTTCAACCATGTTGTACAGAGGTAGGCAGATGGTCTTTTACAGCAAAATGACCACATATCTATATAGTGTCTTCTGTTATCAGACATTCTATTCCATGTTGCAGGATGAAAATCATGAAAACTGTCCCAAATGGATGTTCTCATGCCTTTAAAATATGGTCAGATCAAAATTGTATTGCTTTTGGACAAAACTCTAAATCAGAAAACAGATAACATGCAAACTTTGAATTAGTATGAAGTTAGATTGTATTTCCATGCATGAAAATAGCATTCCTCATCTGGTTATGTTTATGGCTTTATCAGATAAGGATAGCTCCACAGAAATGCCCTGTTGGGTGTAAAATGACTTATGCTCCCTACATGTTTCTTCATAGCAGATGCTGTATCCTGCCCCCCATTGAAAGCCCTAGCTCACCTCATGTAAATGTTTGTTGGTAAACACATTTTTTGCTCAGTTTTTACAAAATAAGAACCTATTTACATTTACAAATATGGTTGCATCAAGAAAAGAAAATATTCAAGACCATTAATTCTTAGCACTTTTGGGGAAATCTTATTCTTTCATAATGCATTTTCATATCATCTGCTTTTACCAGGGGTCATCTATTACATCTGCCATTTTTTATTTGAGACAGTGGAATAATTTGGCACATCCCTAGGTGCTTCTTGGTCACCGCCTTCATGTTATTTATCTTTATCACCGTAATTTTTCTCCCAGGATACTAATCATCTGTAAGAAGTTAAAGTTAACAGGTTCTAGTTCTGACTCAAGATTCCACCAAAAAATTCTGATATTCTATTCCTTATAGATCATGTAATACACATCAACATATTGATCTTATCCAGACTGACTTCCCTCACACAATTTATTTCTCCCTCTTCCTTATCCTGAGATACTTAAATAGGGATGATTGTATTTTCTCTTTCCTTCTTAGAAGATTAATTTTTAGGGAAGTCTTTATGTTAATCAAATTAATTATTTGCTATTTTTATTATATAAACTATTCTGTGTAGTAGACAATAAACACTTTGGATATATTATTTAATAATAACACAAAAGTCCTCATACTATCCCAATATTGCAAATGAGGGAACTAAGTCTTGCAGAATTGAAATGCTTTGCAATAAGCATGAGTTCTTAAGAAGGAGCAGTGGGGTTATGACCCGGATAACTCCAGAGCCTTATGGGACACAACACAACCCCTTCTTTAGCATTTCACTGTCAGCTCTCCATACTGCTCTTCCTGGCACCATGGGTGTTGTGCCCTGGAAGCTGCTGGTCATCATCTTGGTGGTTTCACTCCTCAGCTTTACCCCTTAAATCTGTCATGAGTGTATCATTATCTGACTTCTGTATCTAGGGCTGAAGCACTGTATATTTCAGGCATATTCTTTATAATTAAAGAATAAAGTTAGTGATTTATCAACACTTACTTTCTGAGGCATAAAAAGGGGAGTTCCAATTTTACCTGCAAAATGACTGTAATTGTGTGGTGTTCTATATAAATATTTGCTTGTGTCACTGATAATAAAAGCAGGATTTGAGAAGATCAAGATAGGTTACAGACAGCCAATAGGTAATAGGTTCCTTTCCACATCCCAGGAAGACTACTTCCTGCATAGACCTCAGTCCTTTGACCCTATGGATGAGCCATTCCAGTGGCCTTTGGTCACTTGCTATGACCTCACACCCACTGGAGGAAACAGAACAAATGTACACCCGCATGTGCAATTTCTTGCCAAAAGGACTGTATAAATTTCTCAACTCACAAAGTTTACCAATATACATTTTACTCAGAAGAAATAGCATCTAAGTAGTCAAACAAAAATCGGATCCTTGAGAAAACTCTAAATGTCAATAATCTCCTCCTCTAATAAACAACAGCTCATGGAAATTAAAGAAGCTGCTTATAAAAGACAGGTTGAAAATCATAGTGAATTGTCTGTATTCGACACATTTGCAGAAGCTAAAAGTGGCTGAAGTATCTTTCAAATGGATAATTTTGTTTTTAATATTCTCCTGCACTATAAAGGGTTCGAGCTTCTTCGGCCAGTATTCATAGATGTTTTGAATCACCACTCCTTTGGTTTGCAAAAAGCCCAGACTTCTCCAAGGATTACCCTCCCCTGTATCTGAATGTCATCAGGGATGTTCACTTGTAACACTAATATTCCCCAGGCTCTGCCCAGTATCAGGTCATAACTAAAGGCCTCAAATAATTAAAACTGAACAAAGGAAACTCATGATTTCTTATTTAAATTTAAGTTATGGGATATATGTGCAGGATGTGCATTATTTTCTCTTTCTAATGCCAATTCCTTGGACTTTCCATCGTCTGCTGTAAGACCTCCAGTTTTCACAAGGTTCTCAGTCATAAAGAAACACTTTCTTCTCCAAATATTCAGCCTTGAAGAGGATTCCACAGTAGAGAGACTTGGATGCCCATCCATCAGGATCTTATCATTTCTATAAGGAGGTAAGCAATCTGGGGTGCTGCATCAGAGGGCGGTCAAGCACAGCCCTGCACTACAGTTGGAATTATTGTTTATTCTGGTCCATTCTACTACAATTATCTGTACACACATGTGATTTTTCTCTCAAGAATCGTATTGTACCTCCTTGAAACATGGATTTTTGAGCAGGCCTATCCGAATCCTTCCGCCATGGCTGGTATCTCTTCCTCGGCCATGTTGGTAACGTCTTGTCTGCATATTTCTAAACTCTACATATAGGGCTCTAGCCAATTAGGGACAGTCTAGAGCTTTTCTTCCAAGAATGCTTTGTCATTTAAATGGCTTGTCTCCCAGAGTAGAAAGAGGAGTTCTAAGAGAGTATAATAACTAACTTCATGGGTCTATTTAAATTTCAGCCAAATGCCCTCCTGTACTTCTAATAATTGACGATAACTAATGAAGTCATTTTAATTCACAGATGTTACTTTGAGACAGAAATGTTGTCAATAAGTAATCAAAAACTTTTTTGCAATTAGGATTGGAGACACAGTTTTATCAAGAAAATCACATATAGCAAGAAAGAACACATAAGGGGATGGATAAATACAATAATTAATATCATGTATATACCTTCTCAGAATAATCAAAATTACTAGTAACCCCTCTATAAAGTATTGGTAAATAATAGTTTAGATTAGAGCTGGAAATAGATTAGAAGTAGAGCGGGAAATATTCCAGAAATGTTTCTTGATGCTTCCTGTTCACCAATAACAAGTTTGTGTTCTCCCCTTTTTAGGATTTAATATAATTTGCACAAATTTAATGCAATTTGTAATTAATTTATAATTAATTTTATTAATTGATTAATCATTTATATTATATATCTACTTCTGGCAATGATAGACTGAGTAGCGTAGGCCAACTCTCTTGCTCAACCAGAAATATTAAACCAAAAAATTGCTTAAAGACATCAGAGTGTTAAGTTAGTGAGGACTATCTGGATAAAGAAATAAACCCAGGTTGTTTAGCCTGGCATTTGAGGCCAGGTATCTACAAGCATATTGGCCAATTCGAGAACAGGTGCTGAAAGTAAAGTTACTGGCTGGGCACAGTGGCTCACGCCTGTAATCCCAGCACTTTGGGAGACCAAGGTAGGTGGATCACCTGAGGTCAGGTGTTCGAGCTCAGCCTGGCCAATATGGTGAAACCTCATTTCTACTAAAAATACAAAAATTAGCCAGACGTGGTGGTGGGCGCCTGTAATTCCAGCTACTTGGGAGGCTGAGGCAGGAGAATTGCTTGAACCTGAAGGGCGAAGCTTGCAGTGAGCCGAGATTGAGCCACCACACTCCAGCCTGGGTGACAGAGCGAAACAAGAAAGAAAGAAAAGAAAAAGTTGCTAAAGCACTCTAGTGTTCTTTCAGAAACAAATATAAATTATTTCTGGGGGATACCATTATTTAAGATTTCAAAATTAATTACAAATTATAGATACAATATCCAGCATTCAATCAGAAATGGCCGGGTCCATGAGTAAACAAAGCAATGTGACTGCAAACTAAAAGAAACTCACACAAACAATAGGAACAGACTCAAAGAAGACCCAAATAATGGAGCTATCAGACATAGATTTTAAAATATTGTTACCCTAGTCAAAGAATAAAAAACAAGACTGATATTGGCTGGGCATGGTGGGAGGCACTTGTAACCCAGCATTTTGAGAGGCCAAGGCTGGAAGATAGCTTGAGTCCAGGAGTTCGAGACCAGTTTAGGCACATAGGGAGATTGCCCCTATGAAAAAAAAAAACAATTAGCTAGGTGTGGTGGTGCATACCTGTAGTCCCAGTTATTTGGGAGACTGAGGTAAAAGGATAGCTTGTGCCCAGTAAGTCAAGGCTACAGTGAGCAATGATTGCACCACTGCACTCCAACCTGGGTGACAAAGTGAGACCCTGTTTTACCAAAAAAAAAAAAGAAAGAAAGAAAATGGAAAAAAAAGACTGGCTGCGCACGGTGTCTCATGCCTGTAATCCCAGCATTTTGGGAGGCCAAGGTGGGCACATAATGAGGTCAAGAGATCAAGACCAGCCTGGCCAACATGGTGAAACCCTATCTCTACTAAAAATACAAAAATTAGCTGGGTGTGGTGGTACACATCTGTAGTCCCAGCTACTTGGGAGGCTGAGGCAGGAGAATCGCTTGAACCCAGGAGGTGGAGGTTGCAGTAAGCTGAGATCATGCCACTGCACTCCAGCCTGGCAACAGAGTGAGACTCTGTCTCAAAAAGACTGAGGTTGGTGGTGGTAAACTAAAAGTAATAAATAAGAGACAAATAAAAATGCTAGCATTTTTAAATTAATAACGATAGTGAATTGTTTCATAGCACATTAGAGTTGAAAAGAGAATAAGTCAAGTGGAAAATAAATAAGACATAAAAACACATAGTTTGAAGCATTGAGAGACAAGAACAGAAAAATAATAAAGCTTACAGGACAACAGTGTAACATGTATGTATTGAAGTCCAAGAAAAAAAGTAGGGGAGGGGAGAGGAAGAACTGGATAGAAACGGTTTTTAAAAGCCAAGCCACAGTTTCAAGAAACCCTACAAACTACAAACTATATCAATACAAAGAGAAGCATACCTAGGTGTATAACTGTAAAACTGCCGTAAACCAAAGACAAAGATGAATTCTTAAAAGCAGCCACAGGAAAAATAAATTGACACATTGTCTGAAAAGGAGAAGTAATTCATTTCCTAGGACTGATTTCAAAACAAAACAATAGAAACTAGAAAGTGCTAAAACTTCCAACATGGAATTCTATACATAAAAAAATAAAGACGACATTTTAAAAAATTAGACTAAAACTAAGCTAATTTATCACCAGTGGACTATTCCACAGAATATAACAAAGGAAGTTTTTCAGGCAGAGAAGTAAGGCTGGAACTAGAAATACATTAATTAGGAGAATATTATGAGATTCTCAGTGGGAGATGAGGAGGACCTATGGGGAAAGGATTCTTTTGACACAGGAAATCCTGTATTAAAAGAGCTACATACACACATACATACATACATACACACACACATACACACATACACACGAATACACCAGGATACCACAATACTAATAGAGGAAAGCAAGAGCTCCCAGGAGGTAAGGTGTCTACCACGGAGCCTTTAGCTATGCCTTCAGTAGAAACTCAGTTGGCCTATGAAAATGTCCTAATGTAATACACAGCGTAGCTCTGCAGGGACATCCGGAACTTGCATTTTGCAGAACTCATAATTAGCTTGGCTCAAATCCCACTTTCAGGATGCTAATGATGCATATTTCCCCTAGTCCACAGCAATAAGGGCTTCCACTTCTAGCTCACTGCTGAGTTGCACTTCCACCTTATTACCTGAAGAGGCTGCTGGCCAGCCAAGACACACAGAACACGATCCGCAATCCAAGCAGCAGAGCCAAAAGGCACCATTTGGGAAACAGTCCAAATTAGTGACACCATCTGCCTCTCCTTCTAATAATGTCATACCACCCACCTTGCTTTAAAAAAATATGGAAAAATATTTTAAAGGCCACTTAAAAATACAAACTGAATCCATCCTATTGTGTTTCTACTCCCATCCAGGCAATTCCACCATTCAGTTTTCACTGATCCCACCAGCCCATAACAGAAAACCGTGAACTTTGGCTAGAAATCAGTGATTTCCTAAGACCCACCATCAACTTCCTTAGCTTTGCTGGTTTAACTCGCTTAGTGATTAATCCAGTAAGAGTTAAACTTTAGGTCAACTCTAACTTCAATTTCTTTCTCTGACTCCTCCAATTTTTTTGTTCATGGCTTTTGTCTCTGCTCAAATCATTGGGTCTTTGCTTTCTGACCTCCTGTCCCACCACTCTCCTTATTACCTTAAGGAAAAAAAAAAAAACACAACATAGCAGAGGCCTGGGAAGGGGCCCAGCCTACTCCTGTTCAGTTTTAGCTATTATAAATAAGAATGTTGAAAAATTGGGGGCAAAATATAATAATTTTTTAAAAGATTGGCTTTTGGTGTTTTGCCCAAGGAAAATATTATGGAACACTGAAATATCACTTTTGACTGCAGGTATCAGGTTTAACAGTATTTGTTGATGCAATTTATCTGGAAGAATAAAGACTATAATAAAGAGACAGCGAAGGAGAAGACGACTGTGTGAGCCAAAGTTTTGAGTAAGAGAATGACTTAAGTTCTTCACAGCAATGTGCAGGACTTAGGAAGTAAAATGAGAAAAGCAGAAAAGCAGAAAAGCAGAGGGCTTGGACTAGAGTAATGGTGAAATCTACTCCAGATGTTGGGCCACCGATCATTGTAATTGTGAGTTATAGCTGAATTCAAAATAAAAATAATGTGAAATTAACCTAAATGTCCATCAACAATTATAAAAAGAAAATTTGGTGTGTGTATATATATATATGCACCATGGAATATAACTCAGCCATAAAAAAGAACTAAATTATGTCTTTTGCAACAACATAGATGGAACTCAAGACCATTATCTTAAGTGAAATAACTCGAACACAGAAAGTCAAACACTGCATGTTCGAAGTGGGAACTGAATAATGTGTACACATGGGGGCATAGAAAGTAGAATAATAGACATTAGAGACTTGAAAGGTAAGAGACCAAGATGGAGATGAGAGATGAGAGATGAGAAATTACCTAATTGGTACAATGTATACTATTCAGGTGATGGTTACACTAAAAGCCCAGACTTTACTACTATGCAATATATCCATGTGACAAAACTACATTTGTATCCCATAAATCCATTAAAAGATAACAAAATTTAAATTAAAGCAAAATTTATTATTAAACAAAATTTAAATTAAAATAAATTTAATTTTAAATTAAATTAAATTAAATACTTACAAAAACAAGGCTGCCTATTTGTGAGCTTAGTTACAGCACATAGTTTCTTGAGGAGAGATTTTTGTCAGTGACTTTCATATTTTAAATAATATTTAAAATATAATTGAATAAGTTTTAATAACTTGCTGTTAAGAATAAGTCTATTGGCTGGGCGCGATGGCTCATGCCTATAATTCCAGCACTTTGGGAGGCCGAAGCGGGTGGATTGCTTGAGCCCAGAAGTTCAAGACCAGCCTGGGCAACATGACAAAACCTATCCCTACAAAAAATAAAAAAGAAAAAATAGCCAGTTGAGGTGGCACACACCTGTGGTCCCCATTACCTGGGAGGCTGAGGTGGGAGGATTGTTTGAACCCAGAAGATCAAGCTGCAGTGAGCTGAGAAAGCACCACTGCACTCCAGCCTGGGTGACGGAGCAAGACCCTGTGTCCAAAAAAAAAAACGATAAGACTGTTCAGCAATGTTGCATATTTCAGCTATGTCATGAACACTATTGGGATAAAGGTTTTTTTTTTTTATTTTGAAAAGATCTTTGAAAAAAAAAGAGAAAGTGTGAGATCTGATATAAGTGTTGGGCTGAGTATTTTAATCTGGGAATAAGGCTGTTGCTGAAGAACATTCTGTTTCACAGGCTTATATGTACATAAAGAAAAAGTACAGGATAAACCACCAGATTTGGTAAATATTATAGAAGCAGAATAAACCTCCATGTATGGTTAATATTATAGAAGATAATACAAGACTGGGGTACAAGATGCTCCACTGCCGAAGAAGATGGTATAAAAGATCATCCCAGAAAAAGATTTTGAGAAATATGCCACATCAATAATGTGTACAGCACAGTTACGGCAAGTCTATAATTTAGCATGGCCTATAAATTTGGGCACCTTAGTTTAAATGTAAATATAAACATGCCAAATATAAAATTTCAGTATAACTATAAAAATGATTGAGCTGAGAAGAGGCTGAATGGCAGGTTAATATTTATTAAACCATTCAATCAGTATATTGTGTTCAATGGCATTTGTTCTACTATCTCTCCCTTAAGTCAAGCTAAACAAGATGATAATATTAAGGGAGCTACCCTTCATAGAGCTCTTACCACCAGGCACTATACATATGATTTTTTAATATGCATTATCCCATTTCTTACCAGGCACTATGCATATGATTTTTTAATGTGCATTATCCCATTTATTCCTGACAATAAATGTATGACATCTCCATTTAGCAATGAGGAAACTAAGGCACAGAGAGGTAAAGTTACACATAGAGCGAAGACTGAAAAAAGAAATTACTCCAAAGCCTGTGCTGCTAAGCCTTCATCATATCGCCTGCATTCCACTGCTTTTCAATTTCCTGTGGCATTAATAACGACAGTGAGAGCAGCAAGAATGGGACAAAAGAATAAGGAAAGAGTATTAATCAGGACTAGATTTGATTCATGTAACAGAGAACTTAAAACTGATTTTTAAAGACAAATGTATTTATATCTCATATGAAAGAAATGCAGAATTAAGCAGTTCAGGGCTGGTATGTCAGCTTTCCACTGGCCAGCAACCATTCTCCCACCTTGCTGTTCCACTATGCTTATTAGCATGTTGCCTCATGTCTCAAAATGACTGCTTTGGCTCCAGCCAGGGAGCACGTAGTAGAAAAAGACAATGCAAATGGCACCCCCACTGTCTTCTAAGAAGCTTCCTGGAAGCTTCCGAATAGCATTTCCACTTACATCTCATTGTTCACAACTAAAACACATAAGCACGTCTAGCTATATGGAAAAACTGGGAGATGTAGTCTTTATTTGCAAAGTCATGTAGATAATTTAAAACTGGTTTTCCTTACTGAGAAAATATAAAATAATATATTTGGCGAAGGCAAATGGCAAGATATGATTTGAATAATGACCAGATATAGAGGTAAAAGAAAGGCAGGAGCCAAAGAAAGAGGCTTCAAATGTTCAGATTCTTGCTGATAAGAGGGAGAGCATATAATGCTTTTAGCAGCAGTAGGGTAGAAAACAGGAGGAGAAACAAACTGGAGCAAGAGTACACAGGGAAGATAAATGCAACTGTAGAATTACAGTATGGTGGCTGAATTATGAATGGAAATTAAACAAATCATTATTACAATGGGGTTTTTCATCACTGTTACCGTAGAAATATGATTCTGAATCCTTTTGCAGCTTATAAATATTAAGCATCCAAATTAAAAGTATTTTTTCCATAGGAGCACATTTTGAAAATACAAGTCATTCAAAGCAATCATAAACACCCCAAACATCGTTCTTCAGGCTTATTGATCATCGCACTTAAAATAACATTTTAGTTCTTTAATAGATATTGAGAAGATTTCATTTTGAAAAGAAGAAAACTGAGCATTCTTAGAATCTACACTAGCCAATCCCAGAGTGAGTCACTGAGGTCAGTAAAACAAACAGCCTTTAGCCCAAACCCAAGGAAAAGACTTTCAAGGAGACCAAGTCGGGTAACATGAGCATGGAGTGATTAACCTGCTTATTTGTCAGCTGAGATTCCATGTGTTTTGCTCATCTCACCAGCATAGAGAAATTAGCCTACTAGAGATTGGCCTTTGGCCGGATGTACAGGACATTGTTGTCTGCAGTAGATGCAGAAAATATAAAAATGCTGTCAGATCTTTCCCTACCTTCAAGTCAAGAAGCTTTTCCAGGACAGGGTCGTGTCTTCCTCATCTTTGCTTCCCAGCTGCTTGGCATATCATCTGTCACAGAGCAACTTCTCAGTATACGTTGAAAAATATTTCTGAAGTGTTCTGCTCCAATCAGAATTTTGCCTTGCCTTAAGGATCTGAATAGCATCATATCAGCATTTGTATTCCTGGACCTGAAAGAGAAGAAAATGTAAAGTTCTTCAGATCCTACCTATTGAGACACAGCCATCCTTCAGTGTCATCTCTGTACTGAAGAACTCTCCAGCTGCATCAACCTTTCCATATGCTAAATGCCTTAATCTTAATGCAACTTTGGACCACGTAAGGTGTTCTCTGATTTACTGGTTCTAACACAAGGTCAATGACACAGTGGCTGTGAAATAAGTTGTGAGAAGAACGGGTTTTCCAGCTAGCCCTGGGGGTCAAATGTAGTTCAAACACTGTTACCTCTAATGTAGCCTGATGTCTCCAGGAACGGGAAAAAAACATGAAGAGCTACTCCTCTGACAGTTTCATGTTGATTGTTCTCCATTTGTTAGTTTTATCTCATTGTCTGAACTGTAAACTAGAAAATTTGGATAATTCTCTATGTAATACTCTATTTTATTGATAATTTATAAGTAAATTATTTAAATATAAGTTTTTAAAATGTATGATTTTTACATATAAGTAATACTTTTTACTTTCATGTACATGGAAGGCAATCTCTATACAGGAACATACAAAGCAACCATGTTCTTATTATGGCTGTGCACTACTTTGGGGACATATGTACATATAGACACATATGCACAAATACATATATATGTATATATGCCATAACTTAAACAATTTCCTATTGATACACATTATTTTGATTTCACATGAACTCAAAATGGAACTCAAATAATTCTGCAATTATCCTTTTACAAATATACTTTTGCGTGAAGTGGCACTGTAGGATCAACAAATAAGCACATTTTAAATTTCTATATTCTTGCCCAATTTCTTGCCAAACCTGTGGTACCCATTTCTATTCCATTCAACAGTGTGGAGGGAGCCTTGTTCCATACTTTCTTCTATTCTTTATTTAGACAGTACCACAGGTAAAACATTATAGTATCTCAATGTTTTAATTTGCATTCTTTGACTACAGAAATTGAGCAAACACTCAGGTGTTAAGTGTTTTAAGTTCATTTGAGCTGCTATAACAATTTATGATAGACTAGATGACTTATAAACAATCAAAATCTATTTCTTACAGTTCTAGAGATTGGAAGTCTAAGATCACACAGCCAGCATGGTTGGGTTCTGGTGATGGCTGACTCTGGTTCATACATTGTTCTCTGAAGTGGGATTTTGAGAGCTACAGACACTTAATACCACTAAGTAGTTTTCCACAGCAAGGGAGCACTATGGTTTCAAAATACTGTAGGGAGAAGTCCATGTATGAAACCGGAAGCCTCCTGGGTGTCAATGCTCAACTTCAAAGCGTTACTAGAACCTCTGCAGAAACCGAGCTACAATTTGCTATGACCTTCGTTGTTTTTTTTTTTTTCTGCAGTGAACCAGGTCATGCAGCCTAACAGACTTCCCCAGCAAAAGATCTTGAACTTTTGGAGTATTATTCCCAAGCATTTTGTACTGTGAGCTAGAAATTTTTATTATATTTTCTAATAATTTATTTCTGATATAAGGAAATGCTATTGGTTTTTACACATTAATCTTGTATCTCCATTAAAATATATTTCTAGTGGCTTTTTCATGTCATCTATAATAAAATGTTATCAACTTATTAAAAATAGTTAATTTTCATGTCATATGTGATAAAAATCTATTTCTTCCCTTCTTCCCTTTTTATGTTGACTGGAAGTACCAGGAAGATATTGAATACTAATCATGGCATGTGTATACAAACTAAAAGGAAGGATTATATTAAATTATTCAAATAAATAATTTGACCTTTAAATCTGTTTGCTATTGTGAATGTACATGTACTTTCTTTCTAGGAGCGCCAAAGGACAAACTTCGCTGACTCCATGCATAGCAGCACCAGAATGCAAAGCTCCACCAGCATGGAGTTTCAAAAATTCACTTCCCACTACTCCTTTGATCAGACTCCTGTGGGACTTTTCTAGCAGGACTACGCACAAAATAAACAGAGCTCCAGCCCAAGGCTCTTTAGTCTACCACATAAAACCAGGAAGGAGTGTTTCTACCTCTTCTATGGAAATTCACGACAGCCATCAGTTGCACCACTGCAATTGGGTACTTCCTACTAGATGCAACACATAGTGAGTATTAATACGTGCCAAGCCATGTATGTTGGTTGGCACTGTGGAAAACATGCAGTCCGATAAGACATAATTCTAACATGTAAATGTTAATCACCCTTTAGAAGTAATAACCCACGTAATGGCAGGTATACTACCACTTTACTCAATTGGGGTTTGACTGTTATTTCCTCCTGAGTAAATGGAGCATCCTTAGTTTGAATACTCCATAGATTATGTTTTATCCTTCTCAGAACAATGTATCTGGAGGCACAGGATGTCCATCTGCCACTAAGTAGTGTTAATTTTGATTACCAAGTCAATCTGTTGTCAAGTTTCAGCACAGTATAGCTGCAACATGGGCATTCTGTGAGGAGACAACTGAGACTAGGCAAATATCCTACTCTTTATTAAACTTTCCTCCTGAGTTTTAACACTCACTGAAAATTCTTATTTGAATCAGTTTTTAAAATAATGGCTGCAAAATAATTACTTTTTTCAACTTTACCTTTTGACGTTACACTCATATGTGTTACGAGAAATTAATCTAAATTTATTCTTTTTCAAGTGGTTATCCATTTGTCTTAACATCAGTTATTTTAAAAGTTCATTTTTGTACCAGTGATTTGATATACATCTTTTTCAAATAATTTTCACCTGGGGTTGGTTTTATTTCCAGAGTTGCATTCCACTGGTCTATTTATGTGCCAATACCATATACTGATTTAATTATAGATCTTAATTTTCAGCGTCTTCCTATTCTTGTGTGTTAACTTTCACATAAACTGTATTAGGGTTTCCAAAGAAATAGAACCAATAGGATATATACATATATACATAAATAAGAAGGGATTTATTACGGACATTGGCTAACAAGATTATGGAGGCCAAGAAGTCCCACAATCAGCTGTCTGCAAGCTGGGGAAGCAGGAAAGCTAGTGGGGTCATTCAGTCTGAGTCCAAAGTCCCGAGAACCAGGGGAACCAAAGGTGTAACTCAGTTCGAGTCTGAAAGCCTGAGAAATGAGAGCCTTTGGTGTAACTTCTGCAGTCAAAAGACCCAAGAACCAGGAGCCCCAATGTCTGAAAGCAGGAAAAGACGGATGTCCCAGCTTAAGAAGAGAAAGTGAAATCATCTTTCCTCTGCTTTTTTGTTCTATCTGGATCCTCAACAGATTGATGTTGGCCCACATTGTGGGTGGGGAAGAGGGCTATTTACTCACAGTCCACTGATTCAAATTCTAATCTCTTCTGGAAACACCCTCACTGACAAACCCAGAAATGTTTTAACAGCTGTCTGGGTATCCCTTAACCCAGTCAAGTTGGCACGAAGTTAATCATCAGGAGAACTTCAGTATCAACATGTCTAGCTCCAGGAAAGAAAGAAAAACTTACTGGTATTTTTATTGGGATTACCATAATGTATAAGTAATCTTTTAGAGAGAACTGACATCTTAATAATATTAAGGCATCCTAACCAAGAACATAGGATGTCTTTCCATTTATTCAAGCCTACTTTTGTTGTTTTTTTTTTTTTTTTTTTTTGAGACGGAGTCTCGCTCTGTTGCCTGGGCTGGAGTGCAGTGGCCGGATCTCAGCTCACTGCAAGCTCCGCCTCCCAGGTTTATGCCATTCTCCTGCCTTGGCCTCCCAGTAGCTGGGACTACAGGCGCCCGCCACCTCGCCCGGCTAGTTTTTTTGTATTTTTTAGTAGAGACGGGGTTTCACTGTGTTAGCCAGGATGGTCTCGATCTCCTGACCTCGTGATCCGCCCGTCTCGGCCTCCCAAAGTGCTGGGATTACAGGCTTGAGCCACCGCGCCCGGCCTCAAGCCTACTTTTGAAACATTCAGGAGTATTTCATAGAGGTTATGAACACTTGTTAAATTTATTCTTACATATATTATTTCTTCTTCACTATCATAAATGGAATTTTCTTTTTATAACTTCTGGTTGTTTGTGTACATGTATGCTATTGATTTTTGCATGTTAATTTTATATCTAGCTACTGTGCTGAGTTCTTTTATTGTTTGAGTTAGATCTATTTTGATTCTGCAGAGTTTTTCAGGTATACTATTTCATCTTCAAATAGAGATAATTTTGGTAGGTTTTTTTTTTTTTTTTCAATCCTATGCCTCTAATTCAGTAGTCCTAACCTTTCTGGCATGAGGGACCAGTTCTGTAGAAGACAATTTTTCCATGGATGGCTGGGGGGATGATTTCAGGATAAAACTGTTCTACATCAGATCATCAAACATTAAATTCTCATAAGGAGCATACAACCTAGGTCTCTTGCCTGTACAGTTCACGATAGGGTTCACTTCCATAAGAATCTAATACCACTGCTGATCTGACAGGAGGCAGAGCTCAGGTGGTATATTAGTCCATTTTCATGCTGCTGATAAATTCATACCCGAGACTGGGCAACTTACCAAAGAAAGAGGTTTAATGCACTTACATTTCCATATGGCTAGGGAGGACTTACAATCATGGCAGAAGGTTACAGCCATGTCTTACATGGCAGCAGACAAGAAAAGAGAACTTCTGCAGGGAAACTCACACTTATGAAACCATCAGAACTTGCGAGACATATTCACTGTCATGAGAACAGCATGGGAAAGACCTACTCCTATGACTTAATTACCTCCTACCAGGTCCCTCCCAGAATAAGTAGGAATTCAAGATGAGATCTGGGTGGGGACACAGCGAAACCGTATCAGGTGGTAATGCTCACTCGCCCTCCACTTACCTCCTGATGTGCAGCCCAGTTCCTAATAGGCCATGGACTGGTGCCAGTCTGTGGCCTGGGGTTGGGGACCCCTGCTCTAATCGATTTCTTTTGCCTGATTGCATTAAGTGCAACCTCCAATATGGTAAATAGTAATGGAGACAGTGGACATTCTTTACTTTTTCCTGTTATTAGTGGAAATGCCTCTCTTTCCCTGCTTCTAATTAAGAAAGTAGCTTTAGGATTATGTATGTATTTAATTACATCAAGGGCTTTTTCAACAGCTATGGGGATAATCATAATTTTTCTCCTTGGTGCTATTCAAGTGGAAGTGTCAGTGATGGTGGTGATTAGGGAAGAATAAAGGTTGCTGCATCCTTCTCCCTTCCTTCTACAGGATCCTTAATTTCCCCTTTAAGTTCATTTCTTACCCTCTTCAACATCTTTAAGGGGCCACCACCCTTTCTCCATTACCTTTCCTTGTTCTCCAAAAACAATGACCCTTCCAGGTTGTCACCTATGGCCTCATTCACTTTCAAGCCCTTTCCTTGTAGCTGGTGCTGTGAACTGCCAAATCCCAAGTTCAGTATTTAGGCATTAATGTTAGACTTTCTCTTCCTGGCAATAAATTTTGTATTTTATGCATGTGCTCTGTTTTTCTCATCAGTTTTATAGAGTCTCTTCAGACTCTGCTCTCTGCATACACTAGCTGAAGTCACCACTGAAGCTCTATTGGTGCGTCTGTTGGGATTTTATGTTTATTTTTTTGCTTACAGGTCATTTGATTTTCGTTGTATTTTCTTTCTCCTAGTAATACTGAAAGTATGAGTTACATACAGTTTTATTTGCCCTCCCTTGTTGATCTTATGGTTTTTTAAAGAATATGTTGAAAAATTCAGATCCACGTGGGCAACATTGTATTCCATACCCAGGAGACACAGACTTGTGGTTTGGACAATTTACTACAAGTGAGTATTACTTAAAACACACACAGCACACACACACACACACACACACACACACACTCCTGGGAAAAAGTAGTTCTGAAAAGAAAGGCAAATGACGGTGTTAAAAGAGAATTTAAATGATAGAAAGTAAAAACTGGTTCACAAGCTTAGTACAGGATTCTGAGGCAAAGAAAATGTCAGTCCAGCAGTGTTCATAGCTTCAACGTGAAAAAATCCATAATATATCCTATCAAGAAATAGGAAGAAAGCAATTTATGACAATACTTTGTCTAGCATTCCAGCCAGTGGAAAAATTATCTATCACGTTAAAGATGAAACTATAGCAAAGATCATTTGAGTAGCTTCATCAATGCATTTACCACAAAGTGCTTCACAAAAACGTTTGTACAGTTTTCTTGCTTCCCTTCCCTCAAATTTTATATCTATCCAACTGCCCATCCTCAAACCAGCAGTTAACCAACCTTCCACTTTCATAGAGTTGACTTCAGTAGAAACTCATTGAGAGTACAGAGAAAATGCATATATAGTTGGATATACTTTCTTGCATTTGATGTGGGAAATGTTATGCTTCATTGGTATTTATAATTTGATAAATATTTCTATGTATTTATAATTTGAATTCTATATATTCTTTTAAAATCTCAGGATAGATTCCTTAAATACCCATCATTCCTTTTTTCATCTTAAATCTATTGTTTTTAAGCTTTACTGGATAACAATATTCTTGGTCTTTTGGAATGTGGGGGGGAACCTTCTTTATCTTAATTAATATCCACCCTGTGCATATACTTCATGTGCTTTGATTACAATGTTCTTAAGCCTTTTTTTCTCTAAACTGAAAATTTCTCCCTTGTGAATTCTTCTCATGAAATAACGGGATGAAACTAACCTAACAGCTAGGAGATGCCAAAGCTACGGTTCTTGAAACATTAAAGGATGATCTGTCAGAGAAAAATGTAAACAAATAAGGAAAACAAAAATGAGGAAGATAATTGAAGTAAAAGTATTAGAAAAGAAAAAATAGTTTTCAAGGGATGGAAGACCTTCCCAGTTTCTTAGTCATATTGATGATTTCCTTTATTACTTCCACATTTTAAGAAATATTGTACATTTTCAGGTGTGTGCTTCACTAATTGCCTCCCTGCAATATTGACTGAGACAGAGAGCAATCACTCACAGGTTGTTAAAGAAAACTGTAGAGAATTAGCCTCTAGTAGAAAGTTTTCTTTCCAACATGCCTTATACCATCTTTTCTGAATGTGGTCGTATTAGATCTTTCTAACCAGCATGCAAAAGGCCATTTTTTGACTATTTGACTAATATATATGTTGGACTTCCATCACTCCAACCAGAAGTGCATTTAATAGTGTAACCCTCTCAGTTTATTACAACCTGTCACTGAAAATGGATTGCCGTACTGCTACAAAACTCGTGTTCAATGCATTTTCCTGCTGCAAAACTCATGTTCAATGCATCAGCATAAGAGTAACAGCAACAGCTGATATAAAACCATCTTACCAAATGACAACAACATAAAGGTGGGATGAATGGCTAAGGAATTACTTAGAATAAAGAAACTAGGCACTTTTATTATTCATTTTAAAATGTTATAAAATCATATGTATTTATTATGCACAACATGATGCTTTGAAATATATACATGCATTATGGAGAGACTAAAGCTAGCTAATTAACATATACATTGCCTCACATAGTGTAACAAGCCAAATCCTTTTAGCAAATCTGGTGAGTAGTATGTGATGGTTTCAGATCTTTCTGAAATAGAAATGGCATCTTATGGTTCAGCATTCACCCCCATGACCAATCTTTATACATTATCACCCATTCCAATCCATTTCTGACATCCAAAAGTGCAAATGGCCAGTCCCTTACCATAACTTAACATCTAACTGCTTTCCTATTTCTTACTACCAGTGTACCAATTCCTTGATGTCATGAAGTGCTGTGGTCTCTTAAAACTTTTCCTCCCCCAAGCTATTATCTCTTTGGTATTTAAATTGCTTCTAACAGTATCTAGCTAAAATATAATAACATTGCTTTTGTACATAATTTTATAAGTACCCTTTGTTTATAATAAATGATATTAAATTTATATTTAAAACAATAATATATAGTTTCTAAACAAATTGATTTAAATGAAACAGATTAAATATAAAGAACGATCTTAAGTAAATAATACCAGGTATTATACAAATGCAGAAAAAAATGCAAAGATCATACTCAATAACTGATATTTTGGAAACACCTGTTTAGTAGAAAGACTACCTGGAAGATCTCAGAAAAGTTATGTAACTTTCATGTGTATCAGTTTCCTCACCAGTAAAAGAGGAATTTGACCTCAACAGTCTTTCTTACTGATAATAGCCACCAATACATGATCAATTTTAGGAGTCAGACTTTTCATTAAGTGCACTATATAAAAATGCTCCCTTAATTTAACCTCTCAACAACCATGCAAAGACAATACCATCACTCTTATATTACAGATCGGAAAACAGACCCAGTAAGATGAAGTAAAATTTCTAATACACCACAGTTTGCTATTCATGTATTAAGTGATATGTCGTTTTTGCTTTACTTTTAATGGTAAAAACCACAATTACTTTTGCACCAACCTAACAGCTTGGGCCCGAGCCCATGTTTGTCTGACTCCTAAACTATGTCCCCAGCCTCCTGAAGGTAGCTCACAGACCCTATTGCAGTACTAATGGGAACTATTATCCTGTCAAATCTTTCTAAGGGACTCAATTCCCTGAAGTTGTATTAACAGGAAGTAATATAACAAAGGACAACATATTTTCACATTAAGAAAATTATAAAATAGAAAAAATAATTTATGGTATAAAATGTGGAAAGTACAGAATTGTATAAAGGAGAACACCTCCTTGTTCTTGTCCCACGCATGTCTGTTTAACTGCCTAACCCAGTCCCTGGAGCAGTGAGTCCTCAGCAAAGGATGAATATTTTTTCTTTTCTTTTTGATTGACAAATAATAATCATATATATTTATGGGGAAAATATTTTGATACATGTATACATTGTAGAATGATCAAATTGAGCTAGTTACCAGATTTATTATCTCAAATTTTAATCATTTCTTTGTGGTGACATTTAAAATCTTCTTTTAGCTATTTTGAAATACACAATGCGGGGGGTGGAGCAAGATGGCCGAATAGGAACAGCTCCAGTCTCCAGCTCCCAGCACGAGCGACACAGAAGACTGGTGAGTTCTGCATTTTCAACGGACGTACTGGGGTCATCTCACTGGGGAGTGCCCGACAATCAGTGCTGGTCAGCTGCTGCAGCCCGACCATCAAGAGCTGAAGCAGGGCGAGGCATCGCCTCACCTGGGAAGCGCAAGGGGGAAGGGAATCCCTTTTCCTAGCCAGGCGAACTGAGACGCACAACACCTGGAAAATCGGGTAATTCCCACCCCAATACTGCGCTATAAGGAAACGGGTACACCAGGAGACTATACCCACACCTGGCTGGGAGGGTCCCACGGCCACGGAGCCTCCCTCATTGCTAGCACAGCAGTCTGCGATCTAACCACAAGGCAGCAGCTAGGCTGGGGTAGGGGCGCCTGCCATTGCTGAGGCTTAAGTAGGTAAACAAAGCCGCTGGGAAGCTTGAACTGGGTGGAGCTCACAGCAGCTCAAGGAAACCTGCCTGTCTCTGTAGACTCCACCTCTGGGGACAGGGCATAGCTAAAAAAACAAAAGGGGAAGCAGCAGAGGCCTGTGCAGACCCCAACAACTCTGTCTGACAGCTTTGAAGAGAGCAGTGGATCTCCCAACATGGAGGTTGAGATCTGAGAACGGACAGACTGCCTGCTCAAGTGGGTCCCTGACCCCTGAGTAGCCTAACTGGGAGACATCCCCCACTAGGGGCAGTCTGACACCCCACAC
>NW_012117088.1:3972027-3982824 GCF_000951035.1 Colobus angolensis palliatus
GTATAACAATAAAAATAAATTAAAAAAAAAAGAAATACACAATGCATTGTTAGTTATAGTCATCATGCTGTGCAATAGAACACCAGAACTTATTCGTCCTAACTGAAATATTGTACCTATTGACCAATGTCTCCCTCTTCATTCTCCCCGCATCATCAGACTTTAACAGCCACCATTCTACTCTCTACTTATATGAATCTGACTTTTTCAGATTCCACATGTAATTGAGATGTATGGTATTTAGCTCTCTATACCTGGCTTATTTCACTTAACACAATGTCCTATAGATTCATTCATGTTGTCACAAATCACAGAATTTCCTAGGTATTTTGAGGCTGAATGGTATTTCATTGTGTACATATACTACATTTTTAAAGTTTGTCCTCAGTTGACGGACACTTAGATTTTTTTCAATATCTTGACTACTGTGAATAATGCTGCAATGAACATGAGAGTACAGATATATCTTTGAAATATTAACTTAAATTCCTTTGGTTGTATATTGAGAAGTGGAATTGCTAGATCCTATGGTAATTTTATTTTTAGTTTTTTGATAATCTACATACTGTTTTTCAAAATGGCCATACTAATTTACAATACCACAAATAGTATATAAGGGTCCCCTTTTCTCCACATCCTAACACTTTTCTTTCATCTTTTTCATAATAGCCAATCTAACAAGTGTCAGGTGATATCTCATATGATTTTAATTTTTTAAATAGGGTTGTTTTCTTGTTGAATAGTTTGAGTTCCTTGTATATTTTGGATATTAGCCCCTTATCCAATGTATGATTTGCAAACATTTTATCTCAATCTGTGAGTTGTCTCCTCTCTATTACTTGTTTCTTTTGCTGTGCCAAAGTTTTAGTTTGATGCAATCTCATTTGCTTACTTTTGCTTTCATAGTCTGGGCTTTGGGATTTCTATCCAAGAAATCCCTGCATATACCAATGTCATGGAGCTTTTCCTCTCTGCTTCCTATGAGTAGTTTTATAGGTTCAGGTCTTACATTTTAGTCTTTAACCTATTTTTAGTATATTCTCCTATAATGGATGAGATAAGAGTCCATTTTCCTTCTTCTGCATTTGGATATCCAGTTTTCCCAGAACCATCTATTAAAGAAACCGTTCACTCCCCTTGTGTGTTCTTGACAACTTTGTCAAAAACCAATTGACCATAGATGTGTGGGTTTATTTCTGGGCTTTCTGTCCTATTCCATCGGTTGATCAGTCTGTTTTTATGCCAGTACCATGCCATTTTGATTACCTTTGTAATGTATTTTAAAATCCAGTTGTATGAACAAAGTCTCTGGCTTTGTTCTTTCTGGTCAAGATTGCTTTGGCTACTCAGGATCTTTTGTGGTTGCATACAAGTTTTGGATTTGTTTTTTCTATTTCCGTGAAGAGTGACATTGGAATTTTGAGAGGGATTGCCTTGAATTTGCAGATTGCTTTATCAATTAAATATTTTCTGATAACTTTAAATCTTCCTACAATCCTTGCTGCCCATTTAGCTGACATAAGAATAACAAGAGTACTATTAAGCACCTACTATATCTAAACATGCTGTTTGGTCATTTAATTCTCATAACATCTTTATGAGACAAATACTATTTTTATTATTACAATTATTCCCACTTTATAGATAAAGATACTGAGGCTTAAAAGGCTAAGCAATCATCTTGCCCATGGACAAGCCATTAATACACAAACTTAGATCAACACCATGGCAAAGGCTGCACCTAAAATCACTAGTCAGTACTGCTTGAATGGCACTAACTTGGATAAGTTTTCATAACCTCCAAAAAAGCATCCCAAGTATTGCCTATACCCCATAGTAGTGCCCTAACCCAGGTAATCCTGGGTCTTGGGAAAAGTTGCAAATTATTTTTCTTTTACACCTTACCAGAGAATACTAAGGCATCCATATTAATTGAATCCTAAGAATAAACCTGGAAAACCAGAGATTCTCATATTAGATATGGAGACTAAACTCTAAATGTAACCTTGGATCTGCTTTACATAAGAAAAGCCTGACAAAAATGTATATAACAGAAAGAAACATTATATATCAAAAGAGAATCCCCAGGGAAAAAAAATCAAAATATGACTCTAGTTTTGTTTTTCTAAACCAATCACACCTTAAATTTTGGTGGTGTTTTTACCAACTGCAGACAGTCACTGATAAAATAAAATGTTGTGCCTCTTCCTTTAAATCGGCCCTTCATCTATAACTAGACTGAATCAAAACACGGACACAGAAAACCCATCATTATGCAGAGATGGTCGATAAATTCTTCAGTATAAAGATATGTTATAACACTGCATCCAATTAGATCAAAGTCTACTCTCAGGAACAATGAGTTAGACATGTTGAATCAATCCAGCAGATGTAGAGAGCAGGTTGCTAGGACAACCAATAGAAATCACCAAATAGACTAAAAGGTAAAGATTTTACTATAAAGTTTTCAAGAAAATTGTATAGATCTTTCTCAACATTAAGTTTTTTAACTACATATTTACATATAGTACAAATTAATGTAATCATTCAATGTTGAATTTAATAAAAGCTGTTTTAATATGTTGAGATTGAGAAGAAAAGATTTTGATCAATAAACCTGGGAAGTCAATTAATGTCTAAATGATTCTACAAATGAATAAATTATTTAAGTTATTTCTGGAAAATTCAAAGTTACCCTGAAAATTCATTCGATAGTACGTGTGATAGTAAACACAATTCAAACACATTCAAATTTAGTGAAAACATTTCTCAGTGAATTATCTTTCCTCATTCCAAACAAATCCCCTAAGTATTTCTAAGGATTAAATTCACTTTAAAGCCATTTGACAAATGATTTTAATGAAATATTCCAATATGTACTAAGAGTTATACTGAAAAGTCAACAAATTGTTGGTGAATATGCAAGATTTTCTATGTCAAGCATCTTTTAAATAAGATATTTATATTCAATTTTTAAAATAAGTCCAGATAAACTTGCTCACTATGAAACATTCAGGTACAGTTTCTAACTCAGCCTCGCTTTCTGAAAATGAAAATGTTTATCTCTAAGATTTAACTGTGGGAAAAAAATGTAGTCATTACAGATAACAATAATTTGAAAGACAAAATAATTGGCAGGCTACATTTTATTCCCAACTTCCCCATTATATTTCATTGTGATTTGAAGGTGATTTTAGCTTCTTAAGAGTCTCATCACTGTAACACCAATTGGATTGTCTGTCAGATCCTGAGAGCTGTCACCTAGCAGGACAGAGCTGTCATCACTTAAAGATTTCAACTCTTCAAGGCCCATCAGGGTATCTGAGCAAATGCTGAGAAGGGAAGAAAGCTTATGCAAACAGGTTTTAATAAAAATTTAAGTAAATTCTTTAAGTGCTCGATCAAAATAGAGATATAAAGGATGAGACTTTGGAACCAAAATAATATGAACCCAATTAAAGTTTCAATGCAAAATAAATATGGCTCTTTTAATTCAAATTATACCACTCTTCCATTCACCTGTCTCCTTGAAACTCTGGTTTTGATTCCATGCTAAGATTAACCTTCCTGGTGAATCATCACTGAGTAAACCATTCCAAGGTTTTACCTTCCCATAAGAAATGCTTACTTTGGGGAACATATACACTAAAATAGCTAAGAGTGTGTGTTCTGTAGTAAATTCAAATGTTCGCCACCATTATCATCCATGGAACGTCAGGCTACCTACTCAACCCTCTTAAACTTTAAGTCTGTCTCTTTCCAGGGGTTTGTGAAACAGCAATTTTAGAAATGTACTTTATAGTGTGGTTATGAGAATTATGAGATTTAGGGGTACACTTGCAGGTTTGTTATATAGGTAAACTTGTATCACAGGGGTTTATTGTACAGATTATTTTATTGCCCAGTTACTAAGCCTAGTACCCAACAGTTATTTCTTCTGAACCTCTCCCTCCTCTAATAGGCCCCAGTATGTGTTGTCCCTTCTTTGTGTCCATGTGTTAGCTCCAACTTACAAGTGAGAACATGCAGTACTTGGTTTTCTGTTTGAGTTACTTTGCTAAGGATAATGTCCTCCAGCCCCATCCATGTTACTGCAAAAGACATGATCTCCTTTTTATGGCTGCATAATATTCCATGGTATTCATGTACCACATTTCCTCTATCCAGTCTGTCATTAAGGGAAATTTATACCGATTTCATGTGTTTGCTGTTGTGAATAATACTGCAATGAGCATTCCCATGCATGTGAATTTATGTTAGAATGATTTATATATTTTGAGTATATACCTAGTAATGGGACTGCTGGATCAAATGAAAGTTCTGTTTTTAGCTATTTGAAGAATTGCCGCACTGCCTTCCACAATGATTGTGCTAATTTACATTTCCACCAGCAGTGTCTAAGCATTCCCATTTCTCTGCAAACTTGTCAGCATGTTATTTTTTGACTTTTTGAAAATAGCCACTCTGAATGGTATTAGATGGTATCTCATTGTGGTTTTGATTTGCATTACTCTAATGATCAGTGGTAGTGAGTTTTTTTTCAAATACTTGTTGGCCACGTGTATGTCTTTTGAAAACTGTTAATGTCCTTGGCACACTTTTTAGTGGAGTTGCTCGTTTTCTCTTGTAAGTTATTTTATATGCTGATTACTGAACGTTTGTCAGATGCATAATTTTAAAATGTTTCTCCTATTCTGTAGGTTGCCTGTTTACTCAGTTCATGGTTTCTTTTGCTGTACAGCAACTCTTGAGTTGAATTAGATCCCATTTGTCAGTGTTTGCTTTTGTTGTGGTTGCTTTTGGCATCTTCCTTATGAGCTTTGCCCATTCTTATGTACTGAATAGTATTGCCTAGGTTGTGTTCCAGGGCTTTCATGGTTTTGGGGTTTTACATTTAAGTCTTTAATCCATTTTGAGTTAATTTTTGTATATGGTGTAGGGAAGGAGTCAAGTTTCAATCTTCTGCATATGGTCAGCCAGTTATCCCAGCACAATTTATTGAATAGGAAGTCATTTTCTCATCACTTGTTTTTGGTCAGCTTTGTAGAAGTTTAGGTAGTTGTGGGTGCATGGGCCTTATTTTGGGGATCTCAATTCTGTTTCATTGGTCTGTGTGCCTGTTTTTTTTTTTTTTTTTTTTTTTTTTTTTTTTTTTTTTTTTTTTTTTTTTTTTTTTTTTTTTTTTTTTTTTTTTTGTACGAGTGCTGTTTTTGTTACTGTAGCCCTGTGGTATAGTTTGAAGTCAGGTAACATGATGCCTCCAGTTTTGTTCTTTTTGCTTAGGATTGCCTTGGCTATTTGGGCTTTTCTTTTTTTTTTTTTTTTGGTCCCATATGAATTCTAAAATAGTTTTCACTAATTCTGTGAAGAATATCATTGGCAATTTGACAGAAATAGCATTGAATCGGTACAGTGCTGTAGGCATTATGGTCATTTTAATGATACTGATTCTTCCTATCCATGAGCATGGGATGTTTTTCATTTGTGACCTGATTTCTTTCAACAGTGTTTGGTAATTCTTAATTTAGGGATCTTTCACCTCCCTAGTTAGCTGTATTCCTAAGTATTTTATCCTTTTTGTGGCAATCATGAATGGGATTGCATTCCTGATTTGGCTCTCGGCTTGGCTGTTGTTGGTGTATAATAATGCTAGAGATTTTTGTGTATTTTGTATCCTGAAACTTTGCTGAAGTTGTTTATCAGCTGAAAAAGCTTTTGGGCCAAGACTATTCAGTTTCTTACCTATAGAATCCTGTCATCGGCAAATAGGGATAGTTTGACTTCCTCTCTATTTCAATGCCCTTTATTTCTTTTTAACTCCCTTTTCTCAGCTTCTGCCCTAAAACTCCCCAACAGAATAATCAGTGAAATTGACATTTCTCACTCTTTCTTTAGGGCATTATAGTACATTCTTTTGAGGATATTTGAAGAGAGGCTTTTCTGTGTTTGGGTCAAGGCTGGGCAAAAATGGGACTTCCAATACCATGTTGAATTGGATAATCTGTAATACTAAGTTGCAACGATTTATAAAATTTAACTGGACAAGTTAGAAATGACAATATTCTAGTTCTAATCCCACTTCCGTTTACTGTCTATGTGACCTTAGGCAAAACATACCTTCTCTTACAAATGTATTTTCTCATCTCTGAAATGAGAAAAATATTATCTGCCCTGCCTAGATATCCAAAGTGTGTGAGAATCCAGTGAGACAATATGTAAAAAAGTGATTAATAGAATATGAAATAAACTATAAGATATTTTTTATTTACTTATGACATAAGAATTCATGTTTCAACTATCAATCAAATAGCCAAAATGAAAGGGAAAGTAGTTCTAGGGCCTCTCCTTTTCCACGTTTAATCATGCCAAAAGGTTTAGGTCACTTTAGAAGCTTTTCAAAACATTGTCTTAAAGCCTGGAGCCAAGGAATTTGATTATTGCTTCTTGTTTCAGCCAAGAATAATTTTTGAACCAAATTATGATTTGAAGGAAAAGCAGACACAGCATATTTATGTTGCTAGATATACCTCTCCCTGAAAAGCTTCAGAGAAGTTGTTCTAACCTGTACTCTTTCTCAGAGACACAAACATATAATAAGGTTTCTCCTAATCTGATTCTGTAGCTTTACTAGTGAAAAAAATCTATTTAAAAAAGCGAAGTGAGAAGGATAGTAAAAACAGAGGATGTTACCCATGTTAGAAACGGAACCACGTATGGGGAGAGAATAACAATAACTTTCATCCTATTAAAAATGAAGTCAGAATACTAGACAGAAACTATAATCTTCAAAATGTTAGATCAATCAGGGAGGAAAAGCAAGGAAGACAATCATACTGCTTCAGTAACAGGGAGTGCAGTGTAGTGATTTGTAGTACTGGTTTTAGATTTTTATATCCATTTGGATTCATACCAAGGTCTACTTCTTACTAGGGCAGATTCAACCTCACCAATATTTAGTATTCTGATGTGTACATCAGAGAAAATAGTGCTAGAAGATTGGAATGGCTGGTGAGGATTAAATTAAATATGACATTATGCTTATGCTTAGCATGGTGCCAGGAACATACTGGGTACGTAGTACATTGACGCTATTACATTTAAGGTGAGAGTGATGATAAATCAGAAAACATCTCAGTCCTTGCATTGGTTTCCAAGAGCGCCATAACAAATGACTACAAACTCTGTGGCTTAAAATAACAAAAATGTATTCTCTCTCAGTTCTAGGGGCTAGGCCTCTAAGATGTTGATAGGGCCATTCTCTTTCTGAAGGCTCCATGGGGAGATCTCTCATGCTTTCCTCTTAGTTGCTACAGTTGCTGGCAATCCTTGGTGTTCCTTAGCTTGTAGACTTTAAACTCTATCTCCATCATCACATACCTTTTCACTGTTTGTCTGCATCTGTGTCTCTTATTCTCTTCTTCATATAAGAGCAGCAGTCATACTAGATTAAGATTAAGGGCCCATCCTACTCCAGCATGACTTCATCTTAATGTGATTACATCTGCAAAGGTTCTATTGCCAAACATGATCACACCATTTCCCAACAAGGAAAGTAAAATTCCTTTTAAGAACTCATTCGAATAGCATGAATACACTGACTTTACATTTTTTTCTCAAAGCTTTAAAAAATAACAAGAATTTGGTTGTATAAAGTAACTGATAGATTTGAATGAAATTAGAAATAGAACAGTTAATCCTGTCCTTTGTGTATGATGGACGTCTGCTAACTTCTGAAAGTTTTGTGCATAATACCAATTAGAAAAAACTAAATATATTTTGGCAACGCACACAATATTAGTATTTCCTTAAATTTTCTAAATCTTTCTAGATTTTTCTAAATGATTGCAGTAGTAATCATTTAGCCAGCAAAAGTGGTAACTTTTAGCCAGCACTCTTGGGGACGGGGAAAGGATGAGACAGAAAAGATAATTTTTTATTATAAATTCAGCACTATGTAATCTTTATCTCAATATGTGTTTAATAAGGGTGATAAAACTAAAAAAAAAAAATAGAGGTCAGCATGACTTCCACAGAGGAAGCAACCCATTTTACCTCCATGGAAATTTTAGTCTTTTGTCACTGATGATTTAGAATTCCATTAAGCTCTTTGTCGTGCTTGCATTTTAAATTATTAGTATAAATACTTGTTTAGGCCCTTTTGAGCCCACTCGGGGTTCAACATTTTTCTTTTGCTATTACTCTGAAATGTACATCCCTGTCCCCTTTATTTTCTCTACTCTCCCTTTCTGAAGCTCTTTGCCTAGCATGTTCAAAGTCTTGGATTCATTCTCATCGATATTTTAATCTTTCTCTCCTCCTTTGTGCTCCACTGTTTAGAAGATTGGGTTAACCTACATTCTAATCCTTCTGAAATTTTCATATTAATTTCTAATATCCCTTTCTTTTAACCATTGTTTATGATAGTCTCATATCTCTATTTTGAGGTTTTGGGGGTTACTATTCCTGTTTTATTCTGTACTTACATTTTCTCTGATTGATCTATTTGTTTTCTCTGCTTACTTAGATCTCTCTTCTATATCTGAAGGATTCCCCATATATAGCATGATTATAGGTTGTCTGTTCAGAGGATAGTAATTGGGGCCTGGCATGATGGCTCACACCTGTAATCTCAGCACTTTGCAAGACCTAGGCAGGAGTTTTGTTTGAGGCTGGGAGTTTAATACCACAATACCAGCCTGGGCAACATGGTGAGACTGCAAAAAAAAAAATTAAAAACATGAGAGTGATTGAAAGCCTTTAGCATTTGAGCAGGACTTCATTTTAGGATGATTAGGTGGGGGTATTTTAATAATTGGTCTCTCCTAATGACGTTTTGCCAAGATTTTGTTTTCTTTACACTCTAGAGCCAGGCAAATATGGAGAAGAATTCTTCAGTCTTCTATGAGTGTAACGTGGTATTAACAGTAGGGGGATATCATAGAAAATTGATGGCTGATAATGGTCACCAGCCCAAAAAGTACATGTTTGTGATTTAGAAAAAGGCCTACCTTCCTGAAGACGCTTTATATCCATCTGTTAGAAAATTGTCATAATGAACTCATTTGGCAAAATAAGGCATTTTTCTGTCACTTGCCAAAAACTGTCATAAGGATACATCACTATAACGTCAACAGTGACTTTTAGCATTGAACAGTGCAACAGTGCATTGAACAGGTCAACATAACGTGGTGGCCTCATTGCTGGTGTTCTGATTTTGGGGCTTCTGGGCAAGGGAGAAGGCAGTAGGTACAGATTGCTAATTTTCCCTATTTTCAGCGCCACACTAAATGTTTTTGTCTTATAAATCTCTAAGTCCTACACCTCCACAGTACAAATTTTCTCGGAAGAAAGTTATGCTCTTGTAACTAGAGACTAGAAACCCAGTGTTGTAGCTCTAATTGCCTACACAGCAGGAGAGGAGCAAAAGAGGATAGTTTTGCTTCCTGATTTTCAGATGTTCATTCCCACAATGTCCCTTCTCATATTCTATTTGTCTCTTTATTCTTGCCGATTTGTATTTTTTCTCTTCTTTTACTATCACATTAGTGAGGACATAGAGAAAAAAGAAGATAAACATCTGTGATCAGTCTAGCTTCTTAAACCTAAGGTCATTCATGACTTTTATATGAGTAATTAATCACAAAATAAAACAGCAGATAAAGCAAGAACAGTAACAACCAGCCTGTGATCATTCACTGAGTACATATTGTGTCCAGGCCCACCATACACAAGATCTCATTTGGTCATCCCATGATTAAACAATACATGAGCTGGGTGTGGCAACTCATGCTTGTAATCCCAGCATTTTGGGAGGCTGAGGTGAGCACCTCACTTGAGACCAGGAGTTCAAGACCAGCCTGCCCAATGTGGTGAAATTCTGCCTCTACTAAAAATACAAAAATTAGTCAGGCATGGTTGCACATGGCTGTAAACTCAGCTACTTGGGAGGCTGAGGCACTAGAATTGCTTGAACCTGGGAGGCAGTGTTCCCAGACCAAACCCAAGGTCAGGCTGCTTATTCTCACGTCCCAGTAATGAGAAGCAGATGACCTGGGAGAAAAGGGAGTTTATTTCCGTAACTGGTTACAAGGAGAAGGCCTGGAAATTATCACCAGACCAACTCAAAATTACAAAGCTTTTCAGAGCTTATATACCTTCTAAGCTATATATCTATGTGTAGGTGTGCATTCATCTAAAGACATAAGTGATTAACTTCCTTTAATCTACAACTAAGATCTGAGTCCTGAAGACCTTCCTCTGGAGCCTCAGTAAAATTTACTTAATCTAAATGGATTTAGGTGCCGGGGTGATTACCCTTATCTCATCTACTGCTAAGTCACAGAGGTTTGGGGAGTTCCTTCAGACCCCCAATACACTTGTTTGTGGAGGTCTGGGGAGTTTCTTCAGACCTCCAATAAAACTTGTTTAATCCTAAATGGGTTAAGAATTCCTTCATTATTTTGTCATGCTTTAAGGCTCAGGAAAGGCCTAGGCAAAACTCTTGGTGGGCTTTTATTACATTCCAGCCTTCTTATAAAGGTGTTGGCTCTATCAGCTTTTAGTATTTCATTTAACCACTCAGTCAGTGTTGAAAGAGTTATTATGGAGGCCTGCATTAGTGAGACCTAGACTGCTGTAACAAGTTGCAGTGAGAGGAGATTTCACCACTGCACTCCAGCTTGGGCAATAAAGCAAGACTCTTGGGCTGGCGGAGCAAGATGGCCGAATAGGAACAGCTGCAGTCTCCAACTCCCAGCGCGAAGGACACAGAAGACCGGTGATTTCTGCATTTTGAAC
>NW_012117088.1:3988630-4074386 GCF_000951035.1 Colobus angolensis palliatus
AAATAAAATCAAAGAATACACAAGGCATATATTCTTATTCATATTTTAGAATGAAGAAACTGAGGCTACTGAGGAACACGAGGAACACTAAGTAATTTCCCAGAAATACACATATAGTAAATAATGAGCAGAAATGAGATCTCTTTGTATGAGAGATGTATAATCCACTGTATAATCGTATGTATGATCCACTAAATCATATGTATAATCCACTAAATCACATTGTCTCTTTTCTTCTCAGGTATAACTTAAAGTCACTCTAAGTTTAATCCTCTTGTTGTCTCAATTTTCAGTGCTCTAAAATGATAACTGAAATTTTGAAGTCTATGAGATATTGAGTAAGCCACAACATTAAAAAATATACAATAAAACTACCCCCAAAAACCTACGTCAACTACTTTCTCTATAATAGGAAAGAAAAATAAGACTGATTTTCAGTCAAATGATTGGAACATGCATTTTCAGTTTAATCTTTCATAATAACAAGAATACTCAATTAACCAGAATACTTTAGTAACCAAGAGTGGCTCATGCCTGTAATCCCAGACCTTGGGAGGCTGAGGTGAGTGGATTGCCTGATGTCAGGAGTTCAAGACCAGCCTGGCCAACATGGTGAAACCCCATCTCTACTAAAAAATATTTTTAAAAATTAGCCGGGTGTGGCTGCATGTGCCTGTAGTCCCAGCTACTCTGGAGGCTGAGGCAGGGTGAATTGCTGGAACCCGGGAGGCAAAAGTTGCAGTGAGCCGAGATAACTCCACTGCACTCCAGCCTGGGCAACAGAGTGAGACTCTATCTCAAAAAACAAACAAACAAACAAAAAGAGGTCTGATAATAAAAGTGTAGCTGTAATTTGGATTCATACCTCTTTAAAAGTATGGTTGAACTATCTGTAGGCATTTAAGTAAAAAAAATTAAATGTCAGTTATATGACATAAAGCAGAAACATGTAATTTGAGTTTGTAAATCATCTCAGCAGGCTTTATTTTTTCTTCAATGCAAACATGAAAAGCATCAAAATCATCAATATAATGATTCCTATTGAGACTAGAAGTATCAAACAGTGATGCAATAATACGCTTCACTGCTGATACCTTTCTCTATCTACCAGTGAATTTTATAGTCTATTGAATTCATTCTTCTTTTTGAGTAGCTCAAAAAAGACTTAGGCTCCCATGCTACCATCTGGTTAAGACAATTTCTGACACATAGTAGGTACTCAATTGTTTTTTGGATGAATGGCTTTCACAGCATATACTAGACAGAGAATTAATAGGTATTTTTCAAAACCCCATAGATACCCAGAATCTCAAATCAATGATTCCTTAATCTTAGCAGAATTGCTTAGTGGGAATAACAAGATTACAAGCTAATAACAGTATTGAGAGAGAAGATTTGGGAGTGATGGGGTACCTTTTAGAGCTCTTCAAACTGAGTATCTTCACCTTCTGCCCTTAGGGGATTAAATGTACCACCTGTTATCTAAAATGGTGCAACTTTCTTAGGGGCTCAGGAAAGCTAATCTTAGGAAAGGCAAAGGGAAGGGTGACTACCAATTCGAACCCATGCTGAATATTAATATTTTATATATTCTGCTTTTGCAGATGAGGTTCTCAGAGGAACTGAAATAATGAGGCTGGCGAGCTTATAACAAACCTATGATGTAAGTATTATTACTTTCTTCACTTTACAAATGAGAAGGCTGAACTGCAGAGAGGTTAAGTAGCCCCAGGTCACAGAGCTAATAAGTGGCACAGTCTGGATTCCATTGCAGGAAATCTGACTCGCCTCCCAGGCCTGCCAACCCATGTGGCTGAAGCCCAAGGTGGAGCAGAACATATGGGAGATGTTGAATAAAGTGTTTTGGGACCAAACTAAAGTAGCTTCGCTTCAGGTTTGTGACTAATTCTTCATGAAAAGGCTGGATAAGGAGAAATTTTTGAGCATGTGGCAAAGCATAGGACATAGTTATTAATGCATCATTAATAAAATGAATGAGCATACTCCTTTGTTTGCGTAAAATACTGCTTATTCCCCTAAATTTCTGGAACTCTTGCCTTTTTCCCATATTCTGCCTAGGTCATAGACACATGAAAGATTACAGCACAATGAGGACTTAAAATTTAATTCTGGCTTCTGCTTAAAATTCATTCAGCTACAAGAGAACAGAGAACATTGCTCTCACCCTAACAACTTGAAAAAAGTCAAATAATCTTCAAAATTATAACTTCCCTTGAAGCCATCAGAGACCTCAGGTGGAATATAAAGGGTGGCAACCTCCCAGAATAAAGAAGATGCATGGCTCTTTCACTTTTGGCAGAACCTTGGAGGAAGAGAAACTACAATAAAAGTAGGAAAGAAAAAAAAAAGCTGTATTTGGAATGAATTCTGAGAGACTAAATGTGGGCTAGCAGAGGACCAGTTAAGAATCCTGAGAGCCCCTGACCCAGGAGAAACTGTACTTACTCACAAGGTCTTTTACTGCAGGCCTCCACTGAGCACTAACAGCAAAAACAGTGGGCCTGCAGTTTTTGTCAACAAGAGCCTCTCCTTCTTGTCGACAGCCATTATATTAATCCGTTCTCACATTGCTTTAAGGAATTACCCAAGACTGGGTACTTTATAAAGAAAAAGGGTTTAATTGAGTTTAATTGACTCACAGTTCCACATGGCTAGGGAGACCTCAGGAAACTTACAATCACGGCAGAAGACACCTCTTCACAGGGCAGCAGGAGATAGAATGAGAGCCAGCAGGGCGAATGCCAGAGGCTTATAAAAACCATTAGATCTCGCGAGAACTCACTCACTATCACGAAAACAGCACGGGGGAAACCACACCCACGATACAATTCCTTCCCACCCGGTCCCTCCCAACAGGTGGGGATCATAGGAATTACAATTCAAGATGAGATCTGGATGCGGACACAGGCAAACCATATCAGCCATGAAGCCTCATCTACTTCACCAGATGGTTCTTGCAGAAGAAAAAGCTTTACATGGCAGTGGGAGGGAGAGGAAACATCCCCACCCCATCCTCACCCCAGCTCTCAGGCTAAATTCACTGTTTCTCAGAAAGGCGTTGAAGTAAATGTCACCTGTCACTGAGGAGGGGCAGGTCCTTCCTGTTGCCACCATGAGCTTGGCAGTGAGTAACAAGCCATAGGAGTCTCACTCAGAGAAGTTTGGCTGAGGGAGAAGTAAAAGGAGAACAAACCTTTTGCCTTGCGGGGAGAGGAGGATCTCTTGGCTTCAGAATATTGCACTGATACAGAACAGACATCAGTTACCATTGGGAGATGAAAGGGAAACAACCTTCCAAACTATGGAAAAGCAGTAGTCGGGCTTGGGGGCTCCTGCCAGTAATCCCAATAATTTGGGAGGCTGAGGCAGAAAGATCACTTGAGCCCAGGAGTTCAAAACCAGCCTGGGCAACACGAAGAAATGCTGTTTCTACATAAAAACACACAAAACTAACTGGGCATGATGGTGTACACCTGTGGTCCCAGCTACTCAGGAGGTGAGAGAATCGCTTGAACCTGGGAGGCAGAGGTTGCAGGGAGCCAAGATCGTGCCACCGCACTCCAGCCTGGGCAACAGAGGGAGACTCCATCTCAAAAAAAAAAAAAGTAGGAGGGGATTCCAAGACAATCTTGATGAAAAAATATCAGAAATGTATTAGCCAATGAAATTTAGATAAAATCAACTGTTTTTATAATGGATTCAAGGCTGAAATGTCAGTGGTGCACATTTTGGTTCCCTGACCTCATTTGTATGATTCCACTAGTATCATGATATTTTCACTTCCAAAGAAAAATGTTCTAAATAGAACGCAACCTTCTAGAAATTTTCATAGCCTGTTATTTTCTAATTCTTGTGGTAGACAAAACTTGCTCTTTTAAAGGTTCATTGTATAGCTTGAAATGTTTTACTTAATGAAAATTACTGTTTGAGAACTTTTAGAATTTTTAAACATTCCTGGAACAAATCACTCCCCTATTCTCTTTTTCTGGCTGCTGACCTTTCCTCAATCTAGATCACACTTAAATAGGATGCGAGTGGATCTTAACAATCTCCTTAAGAGTAAGGTTTTCCAAGACCTTCAGAGCTCCCTGCTTCAAACATGCCTCTCAACAACCCTCAGCTGTGGATGGCTTATGAGATGCTAAACGTATTCTAGCCCTTCAGTTTCTTACCATCTCAACAACAATTTCATAGCCACCACCAAATCTCGTGCCCAGCACTCACACTCCTGGTACTTTCAAAGAAAGTTTTTGTAGTGCAAATTTTCCTCATTTTTGTTCCTTAAAGTTTACCAATAGCAATGATTGTTTGCTTGTTTTGCCAAATGAAAGAAATCTGAATATTTTTGCAAAATATCATCTTAACATGTGAATTTTAAAAAGACAGCAATTAAAACATTTATAGAATACGTTCTACACACAACTCAACAAAGTATTTTTAAATGTGAAATTTTAATACATTTGGCAGATACCTACGTAGTACTAAAAATATGCCTGATACTGTTCTAAGCACTGTACAATTATTAACTTAATCCTGTTAATAATTGAAGAAATAAATATTGCCCATTTTACAGATTAATAAACCGAGAGGCAGAGAAACTAAGTAACTTGCTCAAATTCACACAGCTAGTACGTTGCAGATTTAGAATTCAAACCTAGGTTGACTGGCTGCAGAGATTGTGTCTAGTTGTATGAAAGAGGGAAATGTGGAGGTTTTACTGGGAGAAATAGTCAGTTTCAAAGGCTTTGCAGGAAAATCAATAAGAATCATAGTGCTCTTAATATATTCAAGCATCAAAGCCAAAGGAACCTCCATTAATATTTTAAAAATTCAACTCTAAATGTCTATGACTTCTCCAGACCTCAATTACTTGTGATTATTTGTCAAAGAACAGTACATAGAAATACTAGAGGGAAACTAGCATTTCTTGATATTTAGACATAAACATGCTAAACAAACTGCAGTCTTATATGTATAATTTGTTTTCTGGTTAGACTAAAGATAAACTGAGTTATGATTCATAGAACTACCCAAATAGACAAGGCATTCACTTGCAGTGAAATGGATATTTAATCCAGATTCCTTTAGAACAGTTTTGTACATCCAAGTAAAAACCGATGTTAAAACCTAAAGAGGGAAGGAGAGTCCCTTGTGTATTTCTACTGGCTATGGAATGCCAGCATGTTCCCATGTCGCGAGAAGGAGGGTGTTCTATGACGGCTTTTTCTGTGATAGTTCTAACTACTTAGGTTTCCTTTTCACAGTCTTATCTCTGTAAATGTGGTTGTAAATATCAAACTAATAAATTATAAATTAGTATTCCATATAAATTGTGAATTTATGCAATATTAAGTAGACATTGGTGTTCATAATTAGAACTCACACATAGTAACTCCCAATGGGCACAAGAAACGAATAGTTTTTGAGATGCATAGAATGAGCCATGTTTGTTTCTGGTCTCCAGAATTATGCACAGCTTTCAACCTAAATCAACAGTTAATTCACTGAATGACCTGCAGCTAATATCTGATTAATGACCCTTAATTACCAGGAAGCACTTTAAAAATATGAAGAGCTATGTAAATGTTAAGGATATTATCTTCAACAGTGTCTCTAGTGCTTTCTTACAGACAGGGCAAACAGCTCTTTATTTCCATCTATTTTTAGATTTATTCTCTCTTGCAATGAACAATTCTATCTTGTAATCTTATTGTCTTATTTTTGCAACTCAGAACTACTTCCATCCAGTGCCGGAAGAGTGTGTAGTATCTCTGCATGCTGTGCTATAGGGGACTGTTTTGACAGCTTGCCGAGCCATGGATCGTGCTTAGAAAAATACGTAAAGAATACAATGCATTAGAGAGAGCAGGAAATTATCCATAAATGGCATTATCAACCAACAGATCATTATCCACCTCACCTCTCCTGGAGGGAACCAGATAAGATACCTCACAGAAAGAAAAAGATAGGGTTATAAGCAAAGGCAAATTAAGTTAAATTTAGCTACTCTGAATATAAAATACAGCATTCTAAATTACAAAAATATGACTGATGCTAAGATAAGTTATTGTCACTCTTGCCACCCTGCAATGCAGATGTTAGCCGCTCCTATGTATCCCCACTTGCCACTCTGTTTTGCCCAACCTTGACCCAAACACAGAAAAGCCTATCTCCAAATTTCCTCGAAAGAATGCACTAAAATGCCCTAAAGAAAGAATGAGAAATGTCAGTTTCACTGATGATTACTCTGTTGGGGAATTTTAGGGCAGAAGCTGAGAAAAAGGAGTTAACGGAGCACAGATGATGACCGACTTGATCATTAAGGGAGCACATCTCTTTCCTTAAGTCTTCTAACTGCCAAGCTGCCATGGAGCTTCCTACTCTCGATCCTTTCTTCCCTTTCCACCCACCTTGTTGATGCTTTCCCTTTCCCTCTGTGATCCTTACAAGTTTCCTTCCTTGTACTATACCTTGTGGTTAAGGGACTGTCTTTTACTACCTGGACATGACCATTGGGTCTCACTCTCCATCCCAAGAAACTTACTGAATTTTTTCTTAAAAAACAATGCTCTCCCCAAGAGAAATTCTGGCAAATAATCTTTTATTTATCTTATTAATCTATTTTGGAGATGGAGTATATGCATTGATCTGTTTTAGCTAAGCTAAAAGAAAAGTTGAACCACTATCATATGGTTTCTAAAAGAGAGTTTGGTTTCTGCTTTGAACATGTCCACTATTTCCCTTCCTTCTGCTTCCTCATCAGTGAAATTTCAGAATGGGATGGAAAAATAACCACTATGGAATAAAACCTAGGCAGCTTGGCAAAAAGAATAAGTGAAGCTGGGTGCCACTTCAACCCCTAGTTCTTGGCTCTCAAAGAGTCTTGTTTCAGAGCTTGTTTCAGAAGGTAAGCAAGGACATTTTTTCCATCTGTGGACTTACAAGAGGAATGCTTTACTGTTGATTTCTGTAATAATCATTTCAGAAGAGTGCTACTCTGAGAAGCAAGTGCCATGTTTTACTATCAAATTGTTATTCAAGCATTCCTATGGGCAACACAAAAATCACTTTTATTTGATACTATTAAACCCGATGGCAAATCACCCACAAGTCCTTTATTTCCACTTGTGCATCACTCCACTTATCCTCCACAATGAATCCTCCATCGTCCCAAATTCAATTAAAACTACAACCAGGCATTACACATACACCGCACCTGGAAAAACCAGCATGTAGCCTGCAGTCACAGCAAGCTCAGAGCCAGTGAGGTCTCCTAGCCATGCTTCCAGCTATGGTCAAGTTCCTAAATATCTCTGCTGCTAATTTTCCCATCCACTTAATGGACATCATACAAGATGGACCCCCAACTTATAATGGTTCGACTTTACTTACAATGGTTCAACTTCAAATTGTCCAAAAGCAATTTGCATCCAGTATGCTCCTCAATTTATGATGGGGTTACATCCCAGTAAACCCATCATAAACTGAAAATATAGATCAAAGGTGCATTTTTTACTTACTATATCTTCACTTTATAATAGGTTAATCTGGATGTAACCCCATGGTAAGTTGTGCTGTACTATTAAATTATGTACTGCTAAAGTCATAGGGTTGTATTAAGATATAAAATATGACAATATGTATAAAATACTTAACACAACCCTCCTCAAAAAAAGCAGATATGCAATAAATGCCAAATGTTTTACTGCTGTGGCTGATATCGGTTGACACCTCCCAGACCAATTACAGAGCAAAAGAGGCCATGGGACAATCGGTTGCACAAACCCTCCTCCAAAGCCATTCCCTGAGAGACAGCAATGGCACCTACTCCAATCTAATCCCTCCACTGTCTCCCAAAAATGATAATTAAGGTCTTAGCCCAGCAATTCCAAAGCACTACAACCGCTGCTATCAGTCTTAAAGAATTACAGATAAGTAACATATGAGCATTGTAGCACTGCCTTAACTTCCCCTAGTTAATTAGTTCTAAACTAATGGGTACCATACCAAACCAGAAGGAAGCTGTTTCAAGATAAAATTCTGTAAGGGGACCAGCTTCTCTAGCCTAACACAATCACTACTTTGCAGGCAGCCATGAGACTCAGGTATCTATTTTATAACAAAACCTAGAGGACTGTCTTTAACTCAGCTGGTCCAAAAGTTGGCTTGAGAATTAAAGCCCATATCTTTGATATGTATATTTTACTATCCATAGTTATGAACTTCACAATGCCTATAGTAAATTTTGATATTAGTTAGTAATTTCTCCTTACTATGAAATTGGAAATCATCCTCAAAAAATAATTTTTAATAGGCCATAGGCTGAATTCTCACCTAGTGTCTTATGTAGTTCTTGTTCCATGCTATCCATGGTGGTGAATCTCCCTCTTAATTCTAGGTCTGATTCAACAAGCTTTGACTCAAATTACTGAGTTTATGAATTGATTTCAGTATGTGAACATAGTGAACTGCAGCAGAGGCTTGGGTGAAGATGTGGGTTTATCTGCTGTTCACTAACCCTCAGCAAAGCCTGCTCAAGCTTCCAGGGAGGCTGGTGTCTGCTTGAGGTTCTCCACTCTTGAATAGACCAAGAACTCTGGGAAATCTAAGACTAAGATGTCAGTCCAATTTCTGCACTCAGTTGTGGAGGGCCAGAAAATCAATGGGCTATGGCCATAGCTTCTCCCTGATACAAACGTAGTACTGGTCCCCTGATGATGCAGCAATCCATGAGGATCATATGGATCTTCGAAGGAGAATAATCCATTATTATACATCTTCAGCAGAGAGCAATTCCATGGAGGCATTCTTTCAGCAAATATTTATTAATTGCCCATAGATATGAGGGAATATTTGTTTTATCCCTCTTGGTGACTGGGCAGCATTGTCTCTACTCTCCTGGCACTGACTCTGATGATAAGCAGTGTGCCCAGGGAGCCTTGATATCTGGAGCTCAGTCACCAAAAAGCAGCAGAGCCAATGCTTCTGGGATAAAGTCACGTTTGGTCTTATGTTGTCTCTCCTAATGTTCCTCTGGCATGTTTTCCATATTTTTTTTATGTTTACTAAATTTAATTCATTTTTTTCTGTCTGTTTTTTAAAATAACTATTAAAAAACAACACACTTGTCTAGTTTGAGCTTACAACATATTCAGTGTTATTTGACAAAGAGATATTGCCAACTTCAGAGAAAGATTTGGACACTTCCAAGACCTGCAGGTACTCACTAGCCTCATCTTATAAAGGTGTTCAGTTTCACCCACATAGCATTATCCATTAGAGCTTGCTCTAACTTAGACTGCAGAAATAACACCGAGAGACTGGCAGCATCTTTCTTGAGGGGCTTGAGGTACAGAGGTGGCAGGGACTATCTATAGTCCCATGACCCCGTTAAAACATCGTTTCATGCTCATGTGCCTTTAAATCCAGAATCTCATTTTATTCCAACTGCCAACTGGCTCTGCTGAACAGCAGTGTGGAGGGTAATTACAGTGAAAGGCAGCAGCTCACCATGGGTCCTGGGAGCTCAGGACACTTTGTAACCACTTCTGTCACCTCCTGAAGTACACCAATTGTCCTGGGAAGAACAGGAGAGTAGGGGCCAATGAGGGTTTTCAGTGCTAGGAAGCAGCTCTACTCCCGTCTGACTCTGCCATTTGGAAGGCCAGATGGGGAGGACTTAGAGCTTTTCCTCCAGCTGCTCCGGCCTTGTGCAACATCCAGGTTATCTCAGCAGAAGCCAAAGAGCCACAGAGAGTCTACCTGGAAGAAAGCAGGCATTAAGAATGCATCTGTTTCGCCAGCTCAGCACAGCAGCATGACTGGAGATAAATATATTTGGCAAATAGCATATCAAACTGCTGTTACCGTGTAGGGACACAACAGTGCTTGAGAAACATGAATAAATTACTTGGACTATGAAAATCAAGAGTCATAACTACAGAGAGACTGGTGGCTTGACAATGGATGGCAGCAGTGGATGAGATAAGCTGAACAGCTCATCTTTGAGAGCATGGGATAAAGTTTTTTCCTTCCTTGGAAGCTTTGAAGAAGTGCAACAACAGGAAGGCCATGGTCTCTGTTCTCTGCCCATAGCTACACAAGCTATGCTGCCAGCAGGCACCTGGGCTGAGGCAGAGTGAAGGGATTAAAGGCCTCTGTCTCCATATCCAAAAATAGGCCTTTGCATTCAATGTGCAATGGATTTAGCAATGTTATTTCTTCTGAACATTCACTTTCCAATTTCAAGTCAGATCCTGTGATCTCAGTAGAACTTTGCTATCTCTCTTTGAATGGCAGAATTCACACATAGAGTGAAAAGAATTTCAACACGGGCAGATTAATACAGCTTTCAGTTAAGACAGAAGTCAGTTCAAAAGTTGGTGGATGTATTAGTCTGTTTTCATACTGCTATAAGGAAATACCTGAGACTGGATAATTTTTTTTTATTATTATACTTTAAGTTCTAGAGTACATGTGCATAACGTGCAGGTTTGTTACATATGTATACTTGTGCCATGTTGGTGTGCTGCACCCATCAACTCGTCAGCACCCATCAGTTCGTCATTTATATCAGGTATAACTCATTTATAAAGGAAAGGGGTTTAATTGACTCACAGTTCCACATGGCTGGGGAGGCCTCAGGAAACGTACAATTATGGTGGAAGGGGAAGCAGACACTTTCTTCACAAGGTGGCAGGAGAGAGAGTGTGTGAAGGAGGAACTGTCCAATATGTATAAAACCATCAGATCTCGTGAGAACTCACTCACTATCACAAGAACAGCTTGGGGGAGCCACCCTCATGATCCAATCATCTCCCTCCCTCAACACATGGGGATTACAGGTCCCTCCCTCAACACACTGGAATTACAGTTCAAGATGAGATTTGAGTGGGGACACAGAGCCAAACCAGATCAGTGAAGGTTGGGACCTACAACCTAATGAATCTGGGGTGTGTGTGTGTATGTGTAAAAGTGAGAGCGTGTGTGTGTGTGTGTGTGTGTGTGTGTGTGTGTGTGTATCCCTACTCTTTTTATTGGATCAAAGGAAAATCTTAGCTATTCAGATCACTGATGAAGTAGTAAAAGATTCTAGTGGAAACAATGTCAGTTAAATCCATCATACATGAAATTAATTATGTATCCTTTAGTTTCAGGATAGAAAGTTCTAGAAGCCCTTCGGTCTATTCACTGCCCACAAAATGGCTGCAAAGCCATTCCCTCATATATTCCAGCTCCTTCCCTAGAAGTCACTTTTTCAAGACTGCTTCTCTTCTTTGGGACTGATTTTACTATTTGCTGGGGACATCTGCTCTAAACCCTCTGCTTATTATTTCCAATGCCAAAAGTGAACTACTTTTCCAGAATGTCCATTATCACTTGTTTCTTCATTCTTTTTGAAATTTTGCCTCTTCTCCTAGTGGTTTGAAAATCATCAGTTTACCTGACCTCTCCATGCCCTGACGTGACACAGCAATGCCAGCTCTCCTCAGGAACGGCTTCATTTCTTCACACCTACTAGCTGTTGTGAGACATGTGACACGTATTATCTTTGATCCTCTAACTTAGGGAGACAATCTAGCAACGAGGTTAAGAAAACAGGCCGTAGGATCAGTTTGCCTGGGTTCATAATCCCAGTTTCTACTTCAGCTGGCTGTGTGGCTTTTAATAAGTAACTTCATTTTTCTGTGCCTCTATTTCTTTATTTGGAAAATGAGAATAATAATAACGTACTACCTCATGAAGTGTTTGCAAAAATTCAAAGAGTTAACACAAAGTAAGATACTTAGAAAGAGCCAGGAAGATAGTAAGTGCTCAAGAGATGTTACTTTATTATCCACACGACAACTTTGCAAGGTGTATATTCTGGAGAGGTTATGAGGCTATATGTAGAGTAAATGGGAAAGGCACATTTTTTTGAGACAAAGTCTGGTTCTGTTGCCCGGGCTGGAGTGCAGTGGTGTAACCTCGGCTCACTGCAACCTCCACGTCCCAGGCTCAAGCCATCCTCCCACCTCAGTCTCCCGAGTAGCTGGGACTACAGGCATGTGCCACCACAGCTGGCTAGTTTTTGTGTTTTTTGTAGAGATGGAGTTTTGTCATGTTGCCTAGGCTGGTCTTGAACTTGTAAGCTTAGGTGATCCATCCTCTCAGCCTCTCACAGTACTAGTACTACAGGCATGAGCCACCTCACCCAACCAAAAGGTCCATTTTTAACTTAGAAATATTATCCGGAGCCTGTGCTCTTACCACACCTCACTGAGATAGTTCAGTAACACAACTAGATATTCAACCTAAGCCTTGATCAACCCCAGACACAATTAAAAGGCAAGCAATGTAATAGCAACAATTGATGATAGTAGTTACGGGTATAAAATTTTGTGTTTCTCTGCCATAGAGCCAACAACACCCCCTACCCCAAGCCTTTCAAAAGAGAAATGAGTTATTTTTTTTTTTTTTTTTTTTTTTTTGGTATGACTTCTGCATGCAAGGCATGGAGGGAAAATGAACAAAGTAAGAAAAGTGAACCAGGAAGGGATGAAACTGTGACAGCTGTGGAGAAGAGAACTACTCATTTTTCTTAGGGGAAAAGATGTCTTAAACTGTAATCATTTTTAAAATAAATCTTTCACTGTGTGCTTTTGTTTCTTTTTGTTTTATATCTGAGTTTCGCTGAAGACTTTTAAGATTTTTTTTTCCTAGTGATTACATTCATACCTACAACTTTGCATAGTATATTTAATCCTTTGTTTCATTTAAAGAATAGAAGGTTTTTTTAATTGTCATAAGCTGTGAATAATTCCTTTATGGTTTGTGCTGCAGGGATCCTTCTTTAATAAATTTTACCTATTCAAAGTCACAATGGTATATTTGCTGCAGTAGCAATTAATTCCAGACAATGACCAAAGATGAAATTAGCACATATATTTCACCTTTCTTTTTGCCTCCCTCTACTCTGTTTCCTCATTTAGCTGATTATATTGTCTTTTTAGTGTTTGCTTTGTAATGGTAAATATACTTGTACCTTACCCGGGGGATTACCAACAGTGAGGCTGTGGGAGCTGTCAATGCCAGTTGCTGTTAAGAATGTGCATTTTTCCTTAGAAAATTTTAAAACCATAAGAAAACCATATCTAAGTCAATCTAGTTGTTATTACTACCATACACCAATAATACAATATCAGTGATAAAATCTTCTTCCTTGTAAGGGCAGTCCACCCCGACCATCAGCTTGCCCTGTATGTACCTCAATCAGGCGCTTCACTTACTTTATCTACACTCTTTTCCGCTGTACCAGATAAGAACACAGAAAAATAGCAATAAGCCATTCTTCTCTTCCTTTATCCCTTTTCTACATTTGTCAGAACTTATAACATTTGTGTGATACTCTACAGCCGTACTCCCCATGTTTGTTTTGTGAAATTAAATGGATTCAGTGCCTCCCACAAATAATTGTTTTTATATATTAACACTTACCTCCATCTCCATTTTAGGTGAAATTTTCCTGAGGATAGTTTGCCCTTTCAAGTGATAGATGTTTTAATCCATAAAATATACTAAATACATATATTTTTATGAATGATTGTCTCCATTTTTCCTCCTTGGGACATTGATTATGTGTATCACCTTTGCCTACCTACTATTTTTTTTTCTCTAACCTTTCAACTCTTTGCTTCCATTTCAATGTGCTCATTTTTATCATGTCTCTTTCTGTGTTTTCATCAGTGTCTAATCTCTGTCGTGCTGCTCATAGTTTTGCCTTTGGTTATGCAATGGCTTTATTTATTTATTTATTTATTGTTGTTTAGTTTTTGCTTTTACTTTTTCCGATCTCTGCCAACTCACATTTCATCTCCTTGTACTCTCTAACCACCTCTCCATTAGTCCTTACGCTTCTACTTAGTACTGTTACTATATTAGAGTGGTTGCTTTGTTAATTTTTTAATGAGTAGTGAAATATCTGCCTACAATTTTCATCTGCAGTGCATTTTCAGTATATATTCTTCATCAACAATTTGTTTCTGTCCTTTGTTTTTATAGTAATGACTTTATATGTGTCTGTGCTGATTTCTTTTTCTTTAATTTTTCATCGTTGATGATGGTAATTTTTTTCATAAACCAGTTGTACATATAAGGGTCATATGGGGAAGGAGCCAGGACAGGGTTAATTAAGGATAGAAATTTTCCCAATGTCCCCTATTAACATCCATTAGCTCTTTGAGAATTTACTTTTCCCAGGCTTACAGTTAGTCACTTGTAGGGATATTTATAATGTAAAGACCCCTGCAGTTCCAACATGATCTCCAGAAACATAGCTTGCTTCATGCAATTGCATTACCAATATAACTCTTCAGCTGGCTGCCTTCTCAATTCTCAGAACAAAACCAAGCCAAGGGAAAACTTCCATGGCAGCCAGTGAGCCTGTTTCCAATTTCCAGACAGAGGCTTTAGTTTTGCTTCTCTAAGTGAAGCCCCTAACTTTAAAAAGGACACATATTTCTGAGATCTACCTACATGGACATCCTTTCTCTAATTTCCCATGTCCCTCTGTTTAATTGCCATTAATTGCCATTTAATTGCCACTCCGCTCACTCTGTTGTTTAGCATGTACACTGTCTCCCACTTTGATTGGAGGCAGACATTATATTTTCATTCATCATTCTTTTTTGCTCCTTTTGGATAAGTCGAAAGGAGAGGAGGGAAATGCACTTTTATAGTACAATCTTCAAAATGAAAGTCACAGGATCTTCTTATGAAAGAACCAATTCTGCAACTAAAAATGACATTTGGAGAGCAATAAAAAGAAAAGGAGAAGAAAGAGGTTCAACTTCCCAGTAGAAAATCTGTTCTGCATAAAGAAAACCATAGTAGTCACTATATATCCTTGGGTTCTTATTTACTTTTCCAACTGGCTACTATTTCTTTCAGAAAATCCATGACTAAATCATCTTGTTTGGCAAAACTTGTTAATAAAGAGGTCATTTTACTTCAGTCCCAGAGATCTGTCATTGCAACAGGTACCAGAGACCGGTAACAAGTGCCATTTTTAAAGCTTTCTCTTAATAGCAGTGAGACTCTGACTTATCCCATCATAGTATTAAATACATTGTTTTTTTAAGAAAATAAAGTTATAAAGTGGGAATACATTATTCACCAGAGAAAAAGAACCAGCTTACACACGTTGACAGTCAGTTTTTTTTATTTGTGGGCGGCAGAAAGACGGTGAGACAAGAGAATTTTCACTGCTGAAAGCATCATGAAATCAGCTGTCACACTTGACATTAAAGTTAATTGTCGATAAACGAAATCTTCTGACAGATTTTCTGTTGCCAGTAATTTAGTAAAAGTGCTCTGCTTTGGAAAGCCAAGAATGTCAGCTAAAGGTCAACTCCCAGGGCATGAAAATGCCCCCTTTCTGTAACAGAGTGTTAAAATTGGACTATTCCTGCCTCAGTCGAAAACTGAAGACAACAAACAATAGTTACTAAGTGCTCCTGAATTCCAAAGCAAAGGGCAAGACCACTTCTGCAGAACTTGCAAAGCAAATAATAAGATGTCAGTTTCGCCATGATTCACTCATCAACCATCTTGAGGGTATAAAAGGATTAACGTTAAAAAGGGGAGAATTACTGCAGAAAGTTGTGGGGTGCTATAATACTTTCTCTTTCCATCATAGAAGAGGGAAGAGGGTAAGTAAAAGAAGCTCCTAGTGACCTGCTAAGGGAGTTTGATCTTGACCACCTGGTATATGTAGTGTCCAAGACTAAGGTCAGACCATGCCTGGAAAAGTCTAAAGTGAGAAGCTGAAACCTATAGCCACAGAGTAGAAAACTTTATTGGGAACAAAGTACCCTTATTTGTGAGAAAAGGGCAGGTGAGTGTTTTCTGTGTGAGATTTGGGTCACATGGAGAAGAAAACCTACCTGGAGGAATCTTAAAGAGGACTTATGGGAAGATTGTCTGCAAGAGTGCTGGATATCCCAGAGGCTGAGGCTCAATTCATGAGAATTACCAGTAGAGAGCTCCAGTGGGAGTACTTCTATGGAAGCTACAATCATAGCGCCTGAAATAAAGGTAATCACCCTTGGAGTTCAGTCATAGGCAGAAGGTGCCAGATTTCATTCCCTATTCAGAGGCAACTACTGTTTAACATCACCATAGATTCATTTTACCTGTTCTATAACTTCATGTAAATGAATTTATACAGTACGTGCTCTTTGGTGTCTGGCATATTTTGCTCAGAATAATGTTTTTGAGATACATCCATAATGTTGCATGTATACATAGGTTATTTTTTCTTATTATTACTGAATATATTCCATTGCATAAATATAGTTCAGTATGTTTATCTAGAAGTTCTACAGATTTTGTTTCTACATTTAAGTCTATTTTCCAATTTGAACGGTTTTATGTATGGCACAAAATACGGATTGAATTTCATTATTTTTTCATACAGCTATCCAGTTGTTCCTGAAAAATTTCTTGGAAGCACTCTCATTTGCCCAGTGAAGTATCCAACAACTTTTGTTGCACAGTTTATTACCACAAAAAGTAGTGACTTAAAATAACTTTTATTTTGCTCACTATTTTGTGTGTTAGGAATTCAAAAAAAAAAGCTCTGCTGGGTTGTTCTTACCTGGGGTTTCTCATCTGGTTGCAGTTAGGTGTTGCGTGGGACTGCAATAATCTGAAGCCTCAATTGGGCTGGATGTCAAATATGCCTTCCTCTCATGCCTGGCATGCTGGCTGGTGCTGGAAGCTCAGGTGAGGGTGTCAACCAAAGTATCCACAGGTGATTTCTCCAGCATGGCAATCAGAGAGTAGTCAAACTTCTTGCATAATCATTGGTTTTCCCCAAAAACGACTGACTTAAGAGAATCTGGCAGAAGAAATTACATCGTGTTACTTCCGTATTCTTTTGGTCAGAGAAATCACAACCCTATTTAGATTCAAGAGAACCCTATGTCCTGAGAGGAAGTGTATCTAAGAATTTGTGGTCATCTTTAAAACCACAGTACCGTATATGTGTGGATCTATTTCTGGACTCTATTCTGTTTTATTGATCTATGGTATTTGTCTGCCCTAATGTCACTAGCAATATCTTAATTACAGTAATTTAAAGTTAAGTCTTGAAATCAGACAGTATAAGCTCCTCATTGTTAAAATTGTTTTGGCTATCCTAAGTTCTTTGCATTTCCATATAAATCAGCTTGTCAGTTTCTATTAAATTTTTAAAAACCTGCTTAGATTTCAATTGACATTGTATTGAATCTATAGAACAATATGGAAAGAATTGATTTCTTAACAATATTAAATGTTGCAATCCATAAATATTTTATTTCTCCATGCATTTAGGTCTTCTTTTATTCATTGCAGCAATGTTTTGTGGTGGTTTTTTTTTTTCATGTAGAGGTTTATACATCTCTCAGTAAACTTATTCCTATGTATTTTATATTTTTGATGCTACTGATTGCTAGAATTGACTTTTAATTTCATTTTCCCACTTTTCCTTGTTTGTATATAGAAAAGCAATTGTCTTTGTATATTGACCTTGAACCCTGCAACCAGACTAAATTCACTAATTAATTCCAATACCTCCAGTATAATGCTGAAAAAAAGTCTTAAGAGTAGATATCTTTGCTTTGTTCCCACATTTAGGGATCAAATTTGAAATTTTGGGTAATTATTTCTCCATTATTTTTCTCCTTCAATTCCACCCTTCATTCTTTCACACATAAATTAGGCTGATTGTTGTTGCCTCACAAATCTCTTAAGCTGTTCCTTTTTTCAGGTTTCTTTCCTCTAATTCAATTTGGATAGATCACTTTCTTCTACAGTTCTCAGTCTGCTGTTAAGTTCATCCAATGAATTTTTCTTCTTCTCAAGGATTACAGTCCATTGCTATCTGGTGCCCATCATCTGAAAACAGTTGCTTCATATATATTTGTCTAGATTTACAGTTGATTAGGTTGGGAGAACTGGTCAAGTGCCAGTCACCCTCATGGCTGGAAGGCCCATTGACATTTCGTTATCTAAGAGTGCCTGGAGACATATTAGAAGCTAGCCGAGATTTCATCCCAGGTGCAGAAATTAAATATCCACAATGTTTGAAAGGAAAATAATGAGAAAAAATAATTTGTTCTACTTGCACCCTATAGAGTTCAACACATTCAATATACCCGTCACATTACCATTTCAGAAATGTGTGTGTATGTGTTTATGTGTGTGTATATAGTATAAGAAAGAAGGTCTGGGAGCTGTGGCTCACACCTGTAATCCCAGCACTTTGGGAGGCCAAGGCGGGTGGATTACTTGAGGTCAGGAGTTCAAGAACTGCCTGACCAACGTGGCACTTGACAGAGCAAGGTTCTGTCTCCAAAAAAAGAAAGAGGGTAAGTTTGGGGAGCAATAACAATGCTCATTAATTCAGAAATGGAGGAAATGGTGACCTGTAAAACCTTTGGTTGTAAGGAATGAAGTTAGGGTGTGTTTGCGCTGGAGGAGCCCTGGGTTTGGGTTCGGTCCCAGCTCTGTTTCTCGTTAGCATTATTGAGCAAATCATTTAACCTCTCAAAGTCATTGTCCCCTACTAATACAGCTAGATTATAACACTGACCCCTCCTTTTTGTCGTGAGTAGCAGATGTGAAAGTGCTCTCATTCTTATTTATAGACAGTTTATTATAAAACTTGATTTAGGAACTATATGATGTAGAAGAACAAAAACTGTATATCCTACAGCATGGATATTGCCAACTCTGTCTTCTCCAAGTATATATATTATAATAATAGCAGCTCTCATTTGCTCAGTGTCTGCTACATGCCTGACACTGTTTTGGAGATTTTAGCTTATTTACTCTCTACAGCAAACTTGAGTGACAGGTATTAACACCTCAATTTTGCAAATCAGGGAACCAAGGCTAAAGAAAATTAAGAAACTAGCTCTATGTCAAATGGCAAATCAAAAAAATCTAACCTAGACACGTGCGTCTACAAAACCTAGGTTTTTCCTATTAGACCACATTGACCATGGACGGTCATCATTTCTCTAGTCCTCAGAGCTCTCCTCCATGAAATGAGGATTTTGAACCACATGATAAGTATTATTATCCCTTCTCTTTTAGCATGCACAATCGTTGCATTTTTTTCTAATCTTATTAAACCTCAAGCGTGAAGAAGCCCAATCTAATTCCAAGTCCATATAACTTGAAAATGTTGAATTCTAGGAGTATATTTGACCTGGTTTTCATATTCAGCTTCTGATCTGTTATCAATAAATATTTCAACCCGAACCAAGATTTTTTTTCACTTATTTGAATCAATTACACAGGACTTGATGCTCAACATTTTTTCTCCTCTGTGCTGCTCACATACGTGATGCATTGCTAGCTGTATCATCTGTCTTTACTTGTCATGGAGATTGAGGAAATGTGCCCTAGGTGTGAATATTTTAAGAAGAGCCCTCCCTCCCCGTTTATTCTGATAAGCTGCCTTTTTACTGAGATTGTTTAAAAAACCATATTGTGCATCTCTTTGTGCACAGTTCATCTCACATTGCAGACATATATTATTTTACCCTATGCTCACTAGTATTAATCATCACTTTTATCTCTTTACTTTTAATTCCATACAATCCAGGCCAGAAACATTACCAGTTTCCAACTGTAACTGGGGAGTTGGCCTGAGAAGTGAGAAAAGGGAAACCCTTCGCCTCTACGTTGTCATGGACAAGATGTAAAATGGGGGCATGGTGGGAGGAAGAATACACTCTGCCTTCCAAGTAGAAGCAAGAGACCAGGCTTGGAAATAGAGATCACTCCGCAAGCATTAGTGGAAAGAGGACATACTGAAACAAGCACATAAAATATACCAACCAAGGGACATTCCCTCCACCTTCCTGGCAATCGCCACACTCAGGTACTAATGGTATGGCTGGAATTGCACTGTGCATATATGAAAGGCATAGAAGAAAAGAAAGCATTGAGCTCCAAGACTAGTGAGGTTTGTGTATGGTGGGTTTGGAGAGAGGAGGGGGCTGCTCCTCCTACAAATGTTTCTATTTCTAGGGAAATGATGAAGTACTAACTGGCTCTTCAGGGCAGACATTCTCCTGGCACAACCTGGAGACCCAGTCTAAACCTCAGGCTTTTTTGGTCCAAAAAGTCTTTGATATTCTCTAACTTCAGGTCTCCAAGGGTGATGAGAAATTGATGAGTAGTAATGGGATAACTTGGCTGTCACCTCCAAATGATTAATTTCACTCTCTGATTATCAGCCACATGGTCTTAACACACTTAACAAATTAATGTGTCACTACTGGTCAGTTACTTATCATCCTTGGAGACCTAAAGTTAGAAAATATCAAGGGCATTTTGGACCAGAAAATCATTTGGCTAAAATGCAATCTTTTAAGACACTCTGCCTTCTACAGAAACTCACTTAATCTCTACCTCCCAGTTGACCTCTTTTTTAATCTCTTGAATTTAAAATTTATGCAGCATCACTTTTCACTGCATGATTGAAGATTCAAAACTCTGAAATGTAATCATATGCAAAATGTTACTAGGGCAAAAGATCAAGGACCTGTATAAGACAATTTGACACACGCAGAGGCCAAGTCAGAAAGGCCAAGGCAGAAAATAAATTGCAACTAGCAAGGGCGTGCAGGAGCAGCTGGGCCATGCTTTATAAATACATTAGCAGTGTGAGCAAAGTGTGTACACGCCTTCATTGTTGTGATGGGAAGGGAACTAAAACAAGAGGTAACAGCAAAATGGTGGAGATATTAAACATCTCCACCTTCATAAGATACATATTAAATGCCTAGATAATTTTACTTAATTTTTGACAAAAACAAAATGTCTTCAATAACTAGAGGCCTAATTCTTACTGTACTTGAATTAAAAAGGAAAGTCAGATTGATGAAAAAATACTTTATCAACAGCCTACTGGGCATTTCTGAATGCCTCAAAATCACTGCAAACTCAATCCATTCAAAACAAAATTCATCACATTTTCATCGAAAATTATTCCACTCCCAAAATATTTGTCATCACCGCCAATGGCACTACCATTCGTTTTCCCAAACTGTCAAGTCTTAAAACTTTTGAGTTATCTTTGACTAATTTCCCTCCCATACTTAATGTTCATTGTCACCAACTTCAGGTTGTTGTTTTTTTTTTACTTCAAAACATCTCTTGATTGATATCTTTCTCAGCATCAATTGCTTCCTTTAAATGTTTCATCCCACAATTTAACTCTTACACCATTTCTGGCTGCCTCTTGGGGTCCACTCATTTTATATATCACATTTCTTGTTGCAGTTCTTTTTCCAAAACCTCTGTTTTCTGTGTCATCGACTCTTCACCCACCAGCATAGTTCTACACGAGATATAAAATCTTATGAGATATGATTTGCCACCTCCATCCTCTCATCTCTAGTCTAGTCACCAAACCTCTCAGAATTTCCAATTCTTGCCCCCATCAAAGGCACACTATTTTTCTCAGACACCCAAAATAGACACAAACACTGAATATAAGCTCTGTTTAGACACAGATTCAGGGGGCCTCAAGTGTCTGAGTTCTGATTCTCATTAGCCACATGGACACTTTTGAGTTTTGGGATTGAAAATAAAAGGCAAGAACATAGGAGAAAAGTAGCAGCACTGACACTTTAAGCAGAATTTAGCTTGGGCCATTGTGCACGCTTTTCTTACAAGATAAGTAACATTGGCGTATATAGCCAAGAACCTGTGTTCTTGACAACTTAATACAACAAAGGTTTGTTTCTCTCTCATGCCACAGTCCAATGTTAGTCTATGGTAGAGTGTGGGACAGGAAGAAGTGGGGAGCAGTGGATAACAGGAGAACTCAGGCACCCAGACACCTTGAACCTGGAAGTGCTGCTACTTTCAATGTGACTTTCAAGGCTGCTGAAAAACAAGAAGAGAGAAGAAAGAGGCTCATGCCCAGGAGCTTTACATGGGCCAGGCATGGAAGTGGCTTATGTCACTTTCACCCATATTCTATTAGACAGATGGTCAAATGGCCCCAAACTAACTACCAGGGATCTGGAAAATATTGTTCAGCTATGCGCCCAGGAGAAAGAATAACACAGATATTTTTGAGAACCAGAACTTTCTGCTCATCATCCAAGTTTCAACTCCTTTCTGGCTACCTAGAATTGTGAAAGGAAAATGAAAATCCTAGGACCCCAAACTCACTATGCCAAAGAGAAAAGAAGCTTAAAAGCTGAGTCATGCAAAAAGACTGCCTTTTCTTCTGTTCCCAAGTAAAATAGCTACAGATAGAAAGCCACAGATCTCCACAGTTAGCCTCCCTCACCCTGACAATGTAAATCAACAGCTTATCTTCGTGGTACAGGATAAGAGAAGACTAGAGATCGTCCCCTCCCCCCACCCATCCTGCGAAGTGTAGATTTACTGAGCACCAGATGAATACCTACTTGACTGTTCTCTTTAACCCCTCCTTTTCATGCAACATGTCGATTCAGTGAGCTCTAATCAAAGCCTCACAAGAATGTGACCATACCTTCTGTATTAGTTTGTTCTCACACTGCTATAAAGAAATACCTGAGACTGGGTAATTTATAAAGGAAAGAGATTTAATCAACTCACAGCTCTGCATTGCTTGGGAGGCCTCAGGAAACTTACAATCATGCCAGGAGGGGAAGCAAACAGGTCTTACATGGCAGCAGGTAAGAGAGAGAGCATGTGCGAGCTCAGGAAAAACTACCATTTATAAAACCATCAGGTCTCGTGAGAATTGACTCACGATCATTAGAACAGCATAGGAGAAACTGCCCCCATAATCCAGTTGTCTCCCACCAGGTCACTCCCTCAGCTCCTGGGGATTACGATTCAAGATGAGATTTGGGTGGGAACACGCAGCCTAACCATATCACCCACCCTCTTTTTTCTCTCCCTTTTTCCCTCCTGTCTGTTTTTTTCCCTTTAAATGTTGAAGCCTTCCAAATCCTCTTTGGAAAAACTTGTGGGCCACAGATCCTACTGTGGCTCATGTCTTTTTCTTAGGCACATCCTCACCCTTGGCAAAATAAACCTCTAAAATGATGGAGACTTGCCTCAGTCATTTTCTCTGGTTTTACATACCTATTCTTAGATTTGCCCTCCAATCCATATTTATTGGCTTAAGTCACTAATTCCCATTGGGGAAGCAAACGCTTGAGTGGTTTTTACTCATTTTTTTAAATCATATGTGTTACAGTATTTCCTCTTCTGGGCTTTGCCTCCTCTGGTTTTGACTAGTTAAGCTCTGGATATACCGCTGCACTATGACTGGCAGGTTCTACCCTGTTCTCACGCAGCCTCACATTACAGGAGAGTAGACCCTACACACTGGTGGCTGATTCCGGTGTTTCAAAGGAATAACAATTATCTCAATTATTCCAGCATTCATACTGTAATTATCCACATATAGAGTTTAATAGAACAAACTCTGGAGTCAGAGAGACCTGGGTTCAAATTCTATAGGGCCCTGTTATCTGATATGTAACCTCACTGTGGTATCAACCTCCCTAAGCCTCAATTTCCTTATCTGTAAAATGAAAATAATAACATTTTCAGAATTGTGAGGGCAAAATAAAAGGTCTATTAAAAGCTTAACACGAAAGCATTAATCAATTGAATGAAGAGGTCATTTGGCATTGTGGAATTAGTGACAAGTTATTAAAAATACCAAGGAAAGATTCCATAAGGTTAGCATTTTAGGCAACAGCAACAGGCTGATGGAGAAGGTATTTGGAAATCAGGTAATGACCTAGGAAGGTTCTGCTGCATTATCTGAAACCAAAGTTAATCTCCTCCCCTTTATAATAGGCTAGTAAAATGGGATGTTTCTGACTCTGCATCTTTGCAGAACTTCCATGAATAATAAAGTAAGTGGCAAGTACCTTCACATCCTGAGGCAGAGTGTTAAGATCGCACAGGAAGGCCACAGGACAGGTGAAGGGATTTTCAAACCAATCAGACCAGTATTACTCCACCAGTCACCACCAGACCATATGCAAACAAACAAACAATTTATTAATGGAGGGGAGAAGAGGCCAGAAAAGAGGGCTCTTTTGGAGAGAGTCGTGTGAGGGCTGTGTGCACAACTCTCCCTCCAGAGTAAAAGAGGTGGTTGCTTCCCCCCAACTTCCAGTCATAGAAGGGCTCCACCTGGAGAGCCTGGCACATCCTCTGGTGTGAGGGCTGTATAGGTTTGGATCCAACTCACTTCCACAGTCTGAAGGCTAAGGAACTGATGGACCTGCAAAGGTGAGCAAAGAACATGTAACAGCAGGCAGGGTGCACGTTTCCCAAAGCTACCAGCAAAAGAAGTCATTGTTATCAGAATTTTTCTTGGCAGTTCTATGCAGGAAAGACAGTCAGAAAACCCTCAAAAGCGCTAATGAAAGAAAGAACCTAATGAAAATACATCACAGTCTTGCATCCAGAGGGCAAGGACTTCAGTTTACACTCACACCCGCCCAGAAGTCAACAGCCTTCTTCGCTAATCCCCTGTACTGCATGACCCAACAGTGGAGGGACAACCCAGCCTCCAGTAAAAGGGAAGTGGGAGAGGAAGGGCCAAGAAGAGAAGCTGGCAATGCCCTCCTCCCTCACCACAGACTTCATGCTCAAAGCAGGACCAACCTGAGGTGAGGGGAAGCTTTATCCTGGTTAAAAGTTTAAGGACTTAATGTAGTCTCTCTTGAATGAGACTGCTCTTATGGCTGAAGAATATAGAGGGACTTGCCAAAGTTTTGTCTAGTGACGGGAAGATCTGGCCCCTGACAGTATGTTTGAAGGGGCAGCAGGAGAAAGAGGGAGTTGCTTCCTGCTCACTCTCTAAATAGGGTCCAGCTCATTTCATAAACCAGCATTGCCAGTTGACTTAGCCTGCTCTCCCAACCTCTTGATTTGATCATGTCTCCTGCCCTCAGACCAGATGTCTTTAGATATAATATTCATTCAATAAATATTTCTTGAATAGCAACTATGTGCCAAGTACTATTCTGTTGCACACTAGAAAAACACCTGCTTTCATGAAACAAATAAATAGCACAATATTACCTACTGCAGGTACTGTGATGGCTTTGTACTATGTCAGTTTGGCTGGGCTGAATTCCATTTCCCAGAATTCCATTTCTTGTGTATTTCTGGCTAGGCCACAAGGAAGATTCTTGGGGATGTAAAGGAAAGAGGGAGGCAGCAGCCTCTCGTAGCTCACACACGTTGGTCCTGCTCTGACCTCACTGGCATAAAGCAGCAGCCGGGACTACCTTCCCCAATTCTCCTTCAGCTTCTTCAATATCTGGGCCAGGTTGACTCCTTGGCCATGTGTGTGTGTTTAGCTCCTTGAGGAAGGGCTTTTGCTTCTGCATGATATCCTCTTTGCAAAGTCAAAGGCAAAAACAACAACAACAACACAGGTTTCAGTCCATCCTCATGAGTTTCAGCTCATGCTTGTGGGTTCCAGTTAGCCCCTGATCACTCTACCATATACCCATTATTACATTCATTCTTCTCTCCTGACTGCTGCCCTGTGGACATTAAGCTCCAGCAACAGCTAGAGAGAGAGAGAGAGGGAAAAACAGTACAAATCAACAGACAGACAGAAAGACATACAGACAGACAGACAGATCAAGTTTTTCTGCTTAAACCCTGACCATGGAAAAACTGGTCTGGTGGAGGTGATAGGGAAGTTGTTTTAAAGAGTCAGGTAAACCTAAGAAGGTAACATTTGAGTAGAGAGAGACCCAAATGAGGTAGAAAATGAGGCATGAGAGGATCTGGAGGAAAATGATCCTGGCAGAGAGAAGAGTAAGAACAAAGGCCCTGGGTCGAGAATAAGAGTGGGCATGTTGGAGAAACAAAAAATCCTACATGACTGGATCAGAGAGGGAAACATTGAGGCTACTGGGTGGAGAATTGACTGGGGAGCATCAAAAAGAAACAGAAAGTCTTGGCAGAGGCTTAGGCTGTAGACCAGTGGTAGAAGTGTACAGACTGCATACAGTCATAAGCCGCATAACAACATTTCATTCAACAACAGACTGCATAGACAATGGTGGTCCCATAATATTATGAAGCTGAAAAATTCCTATCACCTAGTGACATTGTAGCCACCATGACATCATAGCCATGGTAATATCATAGTGCAACACATTAAGCACGTTTGTGATGATGCTGATGGAAACAAACTTTCTGCGCTGCCAGTTGTAGAAAGATCTAGCACATGCAATGATGTAAAGTACATAATACTTGAAAATGACAATAAATGACTGTTACTGATTTATGTATTTACTAGGCTATACTTTTTATCATCATAGAGTGTATTCTCTCTACTTATTATTTTTAAAAAAGGTTAACTGTAAAACAGTCTTAGGCAGGTCTTTCAGGAGGCATTCCAGAGGGCATTGTTTTTGTAGGAGATGACGGTTTCACGTGTGTTATTGCCCCTGAAGACCTTCCAGTGGAATAAGATGTAGAAGTGGAAGACAGTGATAGTGACGATCCTGATTTTGACCCTGTGTAGGCCTAGGCTAGCATGTGTGTTTGTGTTGTCGTTTTTAACAAAAAAGTTTAAAAAGTAAAAAAAAATAAATTTAAAAAGAGAAAAAAGCTTATAGAATAAGGACATAGGCTGGGCACAGTGGCTCACGCCTGTAATCCTATCACATTGGGAGGCCAAGGAGGGCGGATGGCTTGAGCTCAGGAGTTCGAGATCAGCCTGGGCAAGATAGTGAAACCCTGTCTCCACATAAAACATACAAAAATTAGCCATGTGGTGGTATGCACCTGTAGTCCCAGCTACTCAGGAGGCTGAAGTGGGAGGATCACCTGAGCTCACGAAGTTGAGGCAATGAGCAGAGATTGTGCTACCGCATTCCAGCCTGGGCAATGGGAGTGAAACTTTGTCAAGAAGAAGAAGAAGAAGAGGAAGAAGAAGAAGGAGAAGAAGGAGGAGGAGGAGGAGGAGGAGATAAAGAAAATATTTTGTAAAACTGTACAATGTATTTGTGTTTTAAACTAAATTTTATTACAAAAGACTCAACAAATTTAAAAATTTAAGTTTATGAGGTTAAAAAAAAGCTACAGTAAGCTAAGGTTAATTTATCATTAAAGAAAGAAAAACACTTTAAATAAATTGAGTGTATCCTAATTGTACAGTGTTTAGAAAGTCTACAGTAATGCAATGTCCCAGGCCTTCACATTCACTCACCACTCATTCACTGACTCACCCAGAGCAACTTCCAGTCCTGCAAGTTCCATTCATGGAAAGGGTCCCATATCATTCTGTATCTTTTATAGGGTATTTTTACTGTACCTTTCTTATGTTTTGATACACAGATACTTACCATTGTGTTATGGTTGCCCATGGTATTCAGTACAGTAACATGCTGCATAGGTTTGTGACCTTGGAGCAAGAGGCTGCACCATACAGCCTAGGTGCATAGACGACTATACCATCTAGGTTTGTGTTAAGTCCTCTCTGGGATGGGCACACAGCAACAGAATTGCCTAACCATGACTTTCTCAGAATTTATCCCCTTCATTAAGCGATGCATGACTGTACATATTTTGAAAGTAGAGGTGACAGGAATTATTGATGGAATGGATATTGTTGTGAGGGAAAAGAGAAAAATCGAGAAAAAACCTACAAGAATCCCTGTCCTCAAGGAAACAGTCTGTGATTTGATATTTCTAGAGTAAAACTTAAATCAGGCCCTACAAAACAAAGGAGCATGGCTCTGTTTCAGAGCATTGGTGAGGACTAGTTCTATACACGCTCATACTCATACATTCTTGCAAACTCCCTTAATCATTCGAATAACTGTGTCTTCCATCCTCCTCACTCAACAGTGAGCTCCAGAAGGGTGGGGATTATTCTTATTCATAATTTCTTGCCCCACTCCACTTAGTGCAGTGATTTGTGGATAATAGGGTTTAACGAATTTTTTTGTGTTGATTTTGCTTCAAAAAAAAATTGAGGCCGGGTGTGGTGGCTCACGTCTGTAATCCCACCTTTGGGAGGCCGAGGCAGGCAGATCACGAGGTCAGGAGATGGAGACCATCCTGGCTAACACGGTGAAACCCCATCTCCACTAACAATACAAAAAATTAGCCGGGCGTGGTGGCGGCGCCTGTAGTCCCAGCTACTCGGGAGGCTGAGGCAGGAGAATGGCGGGAACCCAGGAGGCAGAGCTTGCAGTGAGCCGAGATCGCGCCACTGCACTCCAGCTTGGGTGACAGAGTGACACTCTGTCTCAAAAAAAAAAAATTGAAACATACAAACTGTTGTAAACTTCTCTAATTCCTTCAAATCACATTACAAAGTGGCTTATGATTTTCTTTTTTAGAATGCTGATATATGCATTTGTTTATATATGCAAATTTTTTATCTCTGGCAAATTTCAAGGACTTGAGGGTACACCATGAATTAAAGATTATAAAGGAGAGCCTTTTATTCTTGCCATGTACTTCACAATAGAATTAGAATTTATTTTAACACAGTATATTCGTATCTTAGACAGATTTTAGGCAACTAAATGCTAAGAGAGACAACTAAAGCCAATTCAATATCTTACACATGTTGCATACTAATTCATACAGTTAATTAAAGCAATTTGAAATCTCCCTTTCCTGATTCCATTAGCATTGGCTTTTTCAACTAATAAAGAACTTTTCTTAAGTATTATGAATTGTTATGAAAATCACAAATTGCAGAGGCATTTATGGAGGAGAAATAATTTATTCATTAATTACTAAAATTCACTGACCATAAATTTGTCATCGAAATAAAACTGTGGCACTTATGCCCAGATGCACTCATAAATAACTAAATAATTAAACTCACAGCCAAAGAACAAAAGCCGCTCAATGGGCACAATGAAATCCAAATTAGTATCTCACAGGACTAAAATAGAAAATGTAATAAAAATTATGCTAATCTGCATGCGACCCTGTCAAAGCTTTTATGCTAGCAGTTTCCAGAAATTCCACTTTGTTTTCCAAAACTGAGTTGCTGTTCGGTGTCCCTTAACTGTGGCAAAGTATTTGAAACATTCCAAGGCATATGTTGTCCCTATCAACACTGTATGGGTTTTGACAATGAGGACCATGATCTTCCAGCCCTCTGAAGACATCCTCCCCTAACTTCTCATTTTACCAGCATGGGCCCCAGCCTCCTCCACTGGATACAAAGCTGGGGGAAAGAAAGATGGAGAGATGAGAACCAGCATTATTGAATACCTTTGATTCACTAATATTAATAACTGCCCTCAACACCTGGCTTAACTATATTCACTCATTTAACCACCATGATATATTTTTCTCCATTTTCAAACAACGAAGTTGATATCAAAGGTTTAATCAGATTCCTCGAAGTCACCCAGGACCAGAGGTTTTGTATCTAGCTTTTCTTAATTCCAAGGTCCATATTTTTGTTTGGCCTGAAGATAAGACCTCAAGTCCTATACTCATTTTGGGCAGCCTGCTCAGAAATCCCTAGAAATCTGTAGCTCTGTGTTGAGTCCACTCAGGATAGACCAGCCTGCTCAGAGGGTAGCCGCTCCCTTTTGTTCATGAATCTGTTTTACTCAGCAACATCATCCTGTCTTTGGAAAGCACATCCATGAATATATTGAATGTAACCTAGAGACCCCTGACATATCAGAAGCATGTTGATTATGAAGGATCACTCACATTTATTGTGTTCTTTAATGCTGTATGAAAATATGGGGAAACTGGCAAGACAAATTCACTGGAGGAGCCCTTGAATAATGAGTCAGATATCAGAAAAGTGAGTACATGCAAAATAATTAGTTACCATTTCTGGCTTCTTCCTGCACCTGCTAGTTTTTTAAAAAAAATAACCAGGCTTGGGTCCATAGAATTTCAACTTCTTATCTTTGCCCTCCTACTTAACTGAGTCACCTTGGCCAAGACCTTGACCTTGTAGAGCTTCTACATTATTTGCAAAATTGTGTCAATTAAGTCAACTTCACATAGCTGCTAGACACTGGAACAAGAGTATGTGCACCCAAAAAGAGTTCAAGAGTTAGTGTACCCCCATGTATGTTTTTCCTTGACCAGCAGAGCAGTGTTTTTAAATATGAATTTGAACTTAAGAGGGTAATGAATGTCCCAGTCGGGCACAGTCCCCATCACTCCCTATTGTCGTATAGCAGGCAGCTCCACACATTGACACTCTCTGCCTGGGCCCCGAGGCATCTAAGCTTGCATCTTATATGTTTGATTGTCTTCTGTAGCCATATGTCTATTGTAAATATTGTGTATTTCTTTGAGGATAAGAATCATATCTTAATATCTTCAGATCACAAACATATATGCAACAGAATGTCATGCAGATAGTGAGCTCTAAATGGAAGTTTCTAGAAATGAAATAATATGGATGGTGTCTTGATAGAAGTTGTGGCACTCTCTATAGAGAAATCATTCTCACAAACCTGATCAAACTGCAAAACACTGACTTCCAGGGCCCAAGACACTAACTAGTCTTCCTTTGGCTTGCCAGAAAACACTCAGATTCTTTTAAAGAAATAATCTTAATGCCTGACTTGGATAGAAAACCTGCATTTGTATTCTACAGCAATGGTTCAGGTCGTGAACGTTTCACAAGGAAATCAAATAAGTAAATCAATAGCACAGAAACTGTTTACCCCAGGGCCCATCTGCTACCCTGTGGTTCATTATAGTGCTTAATATTGCCATGATTAGAGTTCCTCTCTTGTGAGTTAAATAAATGGTATTTTGAATGTATGAAAAGTTATTATATATTCATCTAAGCAACTTCCAAAGAATTTTTACACACCACTGAGTACCGGGTATTGCATGGCACTAGGGGAGGTTCAGCCGGAATCTAAAGCATGATTTATAGGTCAGGCTAGCCACAGGAGAGGGTAAACAACAAGCAGAGTTATTTCAGACCTGCTATTCCAAACTTTCTCCTGCAGGCTGGACACCTTTATTTCTATCTGCTTGTGAAAGAATAACATACGTGGAAGAAAATTGCATGCTCCAGACCCCTTGTCATTGATTTATACAAACAGAAAAACCCAAAAGTTTACATTGGTTTCACTTCTTTCTTCATAATTGGACAAGTTTTCTCCAGTGGTTTAAATAATTCTTTTCAGTCAAAGCTTTCTGATTGCTCCTTCCTATTAACTTTATTCCTCTCAGTGTCCTATAATAGGATAATAACAAGAGCATTGGAGTCTTAATTTAGCAAATAAAAAGGGAGGCAAAATGATTAGCCCCAAATTCTCATTCAGCACTAGCAACTGGCTCCCCTTCTCTGGCTCTCTTCCACATCATACTGTTCAGACACATGTGGCCAGGGATCCAGGTCAGCAAGATGGGCTCCATCGGGTGTAAGTGGTGCTCAGTGTAGACCTCAGTAGGAGAGAATACATTTCAGCCTAGAAGCCTTTGATGACACATCTCTGGGAGAGGTTAACAAATCATTCATTATTCTTGTTTTTACTCTATAATGATCCCAAATACCTGAGCCATGAGTCCCCTGGAGATTTGGAGAATTAGCACAAGAAGGGATAGAAGAATCCATATTTTCAGAGCATATATACTCAAACAATGTCTATAGATTGCATAAATGTCTTGCACATATAGCTGCTACTGTTTTAAAATTTATATGATTCATATGCACTGCTCTGATTTATGAAATAGCAATTATTTGAAGTGCTATTAAATTCATTATGATTTTCTAATTATGCATTGCCACAATCATTACATGATAAAAGTACAGATACGATTATGTAGAGGTTACTAGAAAATAAATGAAGTTTTGTGCCTTCAGAAAGTTGAGACCCACTATTCTAAATGATATGATCAAGTTTATGTTACAAAATAAAATTGGATACAAGGAATCCAGTTTCTTTTTGGGTAACGAATATTTGAAGCACACTTTTCAACACTTTTATTCTTCCAAAATTTTATTATTCCATTTATACCTTTTTGTGTCTATTTTTTCTAAAGTTTTGTTTCCCAAGAAATGCTTATTAAATAATTTCTTACATAGGTGTTTCATAGTAAACATATACTTTTTATTAGGAATTTTTATTTTTTTAATTAAAATTTCCTTTCCATTCCAATACTTACTTTAAAGACACCTAATTGGGAATTGCAGCTTTTATGTTTTTTCCAATTTATTTTGAGTGTATTTTTAAAGCAATCACAGAATCTCCAACACTGGTTCCTCTGCATCAGAGCCTCTGATGCACACATGGATATCTAGTCATTATATTTATTTTTTTATCACTTTCTGTCAATTAAGAACATTCTGTATTACTTAGTTCAGAAATAGCGCTATAACCAGTGACATAGTTCTTTGTCTTACAACTGGCTCCACGCCAGAAAAATATGACCGATTTTTCTGAAGGAAGAAGTGTATGTCCCAGAGTTTATTGAGGTGATCCCCAAGCAAACTTACAGGCACAATGCTGATTTCAGTACAGACTTCCTACTAGCCCATCTATGGACTCAAAAATTTCTGCCCTACGAGAGAAAACCTGGGGAAAGGGCAATTGTCATTATGCGAATTGTACTGGTCTTTTTCGGTATTTGAAAAGTCTACAAGATACTATGTTTAGAAAACAATAAATTGCAATTATCTTAACCTAGAAGGAAAGAAAGAAGCTGAAGCAACCTACCACAGCCATGCACTTGGCAATGATGTGTAATTGACACTGTTGAGATGGGTTCTGAGTATGATCATTTTTATTATATTATAATCATTATCATTTCACACATGAAATGTAGCATAAAACCAAACACTAAAATACTACATTTTCACTGGGCTTAATTATAGACCTTAAGTCGTATTTTAAATACATTACACACACACACACACACACATACAGTATAAATCCTGAATGCTTGGTCCACTATTTCGTTTGCTTAACTAATTGACCTCTGTAACCAAGAAAACAGTCCTGGATCTCCACCAAGAAATGAACAGCAAAAGTTTTAAAAACAACAAGTAAAGACCAATTGTGAAATGTGTCCTCAAATACATTGTTCCTCAAAATGATTATCAAAATCACATGGGGAATTTTTGCTTTTTAATGCATCTTCTCATCTCCCATGACTAAAGTTTCAATAGGTCATAGATAGAGCCTAGCATCTGTTTTTATTTAACCCATGAGGTAATTCCAATAATTAGAGAGGTTTGGGTACCACTTACTTGACCTTCTGTTTTTGGAATGTCCCATATGCTCTAATCACCCTCTGGTATTTTTCTGAAAACCTACCAGATTTGCCAATGTCAGCGGCCAACCCTAGTCTTCCATGCAACCTAAAGTCTAGACCACAGCCCACCTCTTCTTTCTTTGCTAGCAATCAGAGAAACAGCACAGCACATGTTTGGACTAGCCAGATCTAATAATTAATTGGCACTTGCTGTCTACATGGATTGTTTGTAATGATCATTTGTTCTGATTTGTGGCCATTGTGAGTGACAGACTTGCTATTCTGCAGCAACTATGACAGATGCAAAGAAACAAGGGACAGGATAAAGAAGAGTACCAGCCTTGGTGCACTCCCAAGGCCACAAGCAGTTCTCACAGTGACCATGTGGCAGTGGATCTGGGAAGACCACAGAACCCTAGTGATCCTCAGCTGGGAACTTACCTTTGTTTGACATCAACATGTTCTGTCATTGAGTCATTTTAATTCAAAGTGATACATGTTTTCTGTTGTTTGTTGTTTGCTTTGGTTTGGTTTAGTTTTAAAGACTGGTGACCAAACTAGTAACTTTTGCTCACAGCTGAGGCACCCAGTTATTTAATAAATCTAGATATAATCAGAATTTTCACTAAGACTTTGCACCTTCTCGAGCTACTTTGAATTTTTCCCAGAGTTTCTGTAAGGACTTGACTCTGAAGCATTTCATGAAATTTAGATTTTACTGCTTCAAGATGTTTGTGGTTAAGGGAGAGTCACAAACGGTGGAATAAGAAGACTTCCACCCAGCCACCCAGTTCCACTCTCATGACTTTCCCCATTATTACTCCTGTACCTTCTCCTAATCCCCAGTTCTGCAACCTCAAGGCAAAACAGTGCCAAAGTCTGGATATAAGGTGGGATACAGGAGTGATTAAAGTCATGAGCTTTAGCTGGGGTCAGACTCCCTGTATTTAAATCCCACCCTGGTCAGCACTGTGACTTTGAATAAGACTCTTGGCTATCTCACTTGTCCATCTCACTTGTTGGCCATCTCACTTGTTAATTTCCTTCCTTTATTGGCTATCTCACTTGCTAATTGTGAATGATAATAATGGTGTTTTCTCCACTGGGTTTTTGGGAGAATAATATGAGACCATGTATTAAAGCACAAAGTATAGAATTTGGAACATTATAGGTTCCCATAATATTCCCCAGGGGGCACTTAATATTTGATGACTGACTGAGCTATGAAATGATGTACCTGATCGGCTTCCTGCCTCATTAATTAGGATTAGAAATGGAATCCAGCTCAGTATTTTATTATTAATACTCAACTAAATACTTGGAGAAATCAAATACCAGTGATTTCAAGAAATTTGCATCTGGTTAGGAATACACTGTAAGCACATGAAACAAGAGATCTGAGAGGCAAAATACAAGGTGATTAAATTAACAAAATAGAAAATAAAAGTTAAGCAAAGTCATGTTCAGAGTTTGGTAATGATATTCAATGAAAGTATTTTGAAGGATACATTTTCAATTTGATGTTAAAAATACTAAGTAACTGAATGTGGCAAGTATGAGAGAATAGTTCAAATGGTGGCTACTGTTAAGAAACATACATTGATTGACATGACTGGAAATAGCAGGCCAAAGCAAAACCTTAGCCAAGGTGAGATGGGGAGGGGCAAATGGCAAACAATAGAGGCTGGATGGGAGAGTTTGTGTTGATTCCTATGGACATTTGTAGCTGTAAGCTTCAGGGAGAGAGAACAGGAGAGGCGCTGGTGGAGAACAGCCTCCAGGAAAAACAAAGGAGTGTGGAATGTGGGCCCCAGAGCTCTGTGGGATGAATGGAGACAATACAAGTTAATCAAATACTATTCCAGAAATAATGTTCTGACAATATTTAACATAATTATTACTTCTATCATTTCATGAAATCAGAATCACTCAAACACAGAGAAAAATGTTTCCATGGCATTATCCTTCATGACTGTAGTGATGGAGTGGACCATATGCACACACCCAGGGGGCTGTGAGAGAGAGGAACTATGGGAACCAGAAAAAAATAAAAGCAGAGTCTGGCTTAGAAGTGATCAGATCTGCACTACCTCCCAGCTTTGCCAGTTGCTAGCTGGGTAGCCTTCGGCAGGCTACATAACCTCCGTGAGCCTCAGGATCCTTCCGGGTAAAACGTGGATCATGCCCGCCTTGCACAGTTGTCCTGGGGATCAAAGGTAACATGTTCCGTGGAGTAAGCTTCCACACAGTAAGCTCTCAACAAATGCTAGACATTATAGTGGCATGCAATGCATGTAATTGAACCCAAATAACATGAAGGGCTAGAGTTGAGAGTACTCAAAGGCCCTATCAGAAACCCTGGGTTTTGTTTTACTTTTTTTTTTTTTAATTTTTAAGTTTGTATTAAAACTTTTCGTTATTTACCCTTGTGTGAGCTACAGAAGCACTCAGGAGTTGTATTTGCCTGCCCCCTCGTGGTGAGAAAAGCCCACTTCAGGCATGCGTCCGAACATCTCATTTTATTGACCAGAAACCCAAGGGCTGAAGAGGTAAAGTGACTTCCCCAAGATGACAGTGTTTTAAAAGGCGGTACTGGAATCCAGGTCTTGGCACTCCTCTTCATGTTATTTTCTAACCACAGCAAGGCTTCAGAGATCCGAGGTTAGTTTAGGCTAGACGTTTAATGGATACAAGGTACTATCTCCCTCCGATCACCTCTCTTATGCAATAAGGCTCTTTTTCCTTTGTAATGAAAGAGTTTAAACAGCCAGCCCTCCTGCCACCTGGAGCCAGGCATAAATGAAATGATTGTTGAAAAATAAAGGGAAGCTTGCGGTGCTTATGATCAGAGAGGGCTGGGCTCCCATGGAGCAAAAGAAGCCAAGTTGATGCATCTTTTTAAAATCCTGATTTAGGGGTCACCAAGCACACACTTTACCAGGAAAGTGGCTGAGGTTGGATACAAGAGGTAAAGGCTCTCACTCTGGGGTGTAGTGGGCTGGGAATGGTTTGCTGCCAGATGAACTGGTTTGAATCCCAGGTACATCTCTTAAGTGGTCTTTGGGTTTTGACTGATTTTCACAGACTAGATTTTGTCATCTTTAGTTTGAGAACCAATAATTAGTTTTTTAAAAAAAAGGAAAAAAAGAACTATATCTGAGTTCCAAATGGCAAGATTTTCAAAAGGAAAGGTTGTTTTATACATAACAGAGCTTTATATAAATGCAAGATGTTACCATTTTCACATTGCAATATACAGTGGGTATAAAAATCCACAACTTTGGGTTAAAAAAAGTCTGTAACTCATTTCAGTTCTGTTATGAACAAAGCTTTTAACCTCTGTGAGCCTCACTTTAGTCATCTTAAAATATAAATACTCACTTTACAGGTTAATAATGAGAGTTCATGTCACAGGGTCTAGATGTTCAATAAATGTTAGTGGAATCTAAAATGAAAGCAACCAACCCTCAATTTCCTTCTTTTATTGTCTTCCCTAAAACCATACAAATAAGCAAGGTAGAAACTAGAGATGAAACTCAAGTCAGACAATTTGAAATTTTGGTCAGAGGTTTGGTTGGTAGACAAGATTAAAGCCAACCTCAAATACAGCTCTGCAGATTTATCGGTGAGTAAATTGCCCTTAGTAAATCCAGCCTCATTAACATGACAGGATGTCCTGGTTGTATTTAGACGAGTACCTGCCTTTTCTTTTGAAATTTAGGAAAGAGAATTTGCCAAGTTTTAGGGCTTTTCAAACTGTGTTCTGTGAAACAATAAGGTGTTGGAGGATTCTCAGGACCCTGTAAGAGAGGGTTGGTGATACTAGACTGGGCTTCTGCGGGCCCCCTGATTCTCTGGTTCAACCTAAGCATCCACACTTTTTATGATTTTATTTGGGGAAAAAATTTCTGCTCTAAGACACTTTTTAAAAATATGACCATGGCCCTTATGAGGCCTGGTGACACATCCCATCTTGACTAGTTGGGCCTTTTTACATGTTCCATAAGTGGCACCATGAATTCCAGCTAATTCTCTTACCAGCACAGACTGAGGATCACAGAAAGAAGGGAAAGCCTGAGAAGAAACACGGAGAGATCATTAAAGGAGCTGGCTGGGGGGTATGGGAGCCTGGGGGAGGGATAATGGGGAAAGGAGATAATGTTGCTCAAAGAGTACAAAGTTTCAGTTGGACAGGAGGGATAAGCTTCAGTGATCTATTGCACAGCATGGTGACTATAGTAAATAATAATGCACTGTGTATTTCAAAATTGCTAAAAGACTAGATTTTAAATGTTTTCCCTGCACACACAAAAAAATAAATATGTGAGGCCATGGATTTTTAATTAGCTTGATCTCATCATTCTACAAGGTAAACATACATCAAAACATCACATGGTATCCCATAAATACCTGTAATTACTACTTGTCAATTAAAAAAAAATAAGGTAGCTGGCGAGGACCGAATACTGACTTTGTGCCAAGTCACTGTCCTACATCCAACATTAATTTAGGGAATGCTCATAACAACTGCATGATCTGTGTAGTACTATTATGATCCCCATTTTACAGATAAAACAGACACAGAGCGATTCCTCACCCAGAGAGTGAGCAGTGGAGTCCGGTACAGGAAATTCGGTGCCAGAACCTGCACTCTTAGCCTCTCTCCTAGATTGTTTCTCATCCCACAAATAAATCATGCGAATAACCATAACTAGGAAGAAAACTTGTCAGCTCCAGTGTTGTCAGAAGTGTCACCTTTCTAGACAAGGGGGCATAGTCTATATAGGATGCAACTTCTCTATGTTTTCTACTGAAGAAACCCTAACTGAAGAAGAGGCGATGTCCCTAAACCAGGCCTTTGCAAGGGACAAATTCTCCTGGAAGTTTGTTTTAGCTTAAAAAAAAAATCATATGCTGCCGCGCACAGTGGCTCACACCTGTAATCCCAGCACTTTGGGAGGCCAAGGTGGGAGGATTGCTTGAGCCCGTAGTTCAAGAACAGCCTGAGAAATATAGTAAGAGCCTCAGCTATACTACAAGAAAAATCAATTGCCAAGTTTGGTTATGCATACCTGTGGTCTCAGCTACTTGGGAGACTGAGGCGGGAGGATGGCTTGAACCCTCTGGGAGGCTGAGGATGCAGTGAGCTGAGAATGTTCCACTGCACTCCAGCCTAGGTGACAGAGCATGACCCTATCTCAAAAAAAAAAAAAGAAAAAAAGTCACATGCAATCTGCATACTTTACAAATGAGAATTATATTTTTAAAAATATTTCAATATTAAAATGACTAGTAACTTACCACTGAAATTGCCTAACCCCTGCACTTTCAGTGAAATCATCACTCCCAAAGCTGTGGTCTTTTTATCCCATGGTTTCACGATATACATGTTGGTGAGGCACAAATGTAAAAGACGGGAAATCTGTTAGCTATGGCCTGTTCAGTATGTTTTGAACACTGAGTTATATTGTTAATCTCCCAAACAAATCCTCTGCTCCAGACCTCCTTTCCCCCAGTGACTTAACAGTAGGGCAGGAGTATCTTCCTGTTCCCCCAGAGGTGGATTGCCATGGAGCTCATGAAGCTTAAGGTGTAGGCCCCTTACTTGGACAGTAATGCATTCACAAAGTCATAAGAGTTTGTAAAGTTTGCAAAAGAAAAATATCTTAACCACAATCAGTTGACATCCCTGTCTCTTTTCATTTCTACTTTGCCTCTATTAGATCTTCCTTCTTGTCAGGGTGGCCTTCCTTCAGTGGGGTGGCCATGGGCGTTTGTAGGACCTGGAGAAGGGAAGTTGATTTAAAGATGTGTCATTTGTGTGAGTGAGATATAGTCATGTGGCTTGCAGTCGCTTCTATGTATTGGTTTACATAGGAAAGGAAATGGTTTCAAGGAAATGTTTGTCCTCCTCTGTGCTGATCCTACCCGCAATACTGTGATATGAAGATGTAAGGCATAAGTCAAATGAGTTATGACTTATGGCAGCCAGCTTTAGGAGTGTTCAGCAGTAGAAATAAACAATATTTGAAATGAACAAAATCAGAAGCTAATCCATGAAAATTCTTCCAAATATTACAGCTCATGTGCAAAGAAAATTTCTAAGATGGTTTTCCCAATTTTGAGAATCTTAGAAATTTACATGGCATAACCAAAAAAAAGCATAAAGCTGAAACAAATGTGTAAACTGTCAATATTTGGCTCAACTATGCTAAGAGAAAGACTAAATTATCTATTATCTGTCAGAAACCTGTGAAGAAGCAGAGTGTGTAGCCAAAACTGTAGGAAAAGTGACACAGATGTGTCACGCAGTTAATGAATAAAAATGCCTTACTGGACTATGCATACACAGTTCATCAGCTTTTTAAATTTTGTGATTTCATGGGATTTTCTTATTCTAAATATTCGCATTTGCACCTAAGTTTGTATTCTCTCTTAAAGAGGGTGACAGACTTTAATTAAGTTTCAGATTCCATCGATCTGTATCTGCCCCTGCCTGTCCCGAAGTCTTACCCACCAACGTCCTCAGAGCACCTGTGCGCTCTTCCTTCTGGCTGGAATATTATTCCCCTAGAAAGGTGCACATCTCACTCCTTCACTTCATTCAGGTTTCTGCTAAGACATCAGCATACTCAATTTCCCAAGCAAATTCCTATCTAAAATAGAATCCCCTAGGACCCTGGTATACTGTTGGAGGGAATGTAAATTAGCACAGCCACTGCAGAGAACAGTAGGCAGGTCACTTTAAAACACTAAAAAATAGAACTACCATATGATCCAGCAATCTCACTGCTGGATATAAAAGAATATATATGTCCAAAAGAATATATATATCCAAAAGAATATATATATCACTGTATATATCCAAAAGAAAGGAAATCAGTGTATCAAAGAGACAGATGCACTCCCATGCTTATTGCAGCACTATTCGCAATAGCCAAGACAGGGAATCAGCCTGTTTATTAATGGATGAATGGATAAAGACAATGTGGCACATATACACAGTGGAATATTTTTCACCCACACAAGAGAATGAAATATTGTCATTTGCAACAATTTGGATGGAACTAGATGACAATATGTTAAGTGAAATAAGCCAGACACAGAAAGACAAATTTTGCATATTCTCACTCATATGTAGGAGCTAAAAATTCAAACAATTGAACTCATGGAGATAGAGAGGAGAATAATGGTTACCAGAGACTGGGAAGGGCTGTGGGGAGGATAAAATGGGGATGGTTAATGGGTACAAAATACAGTTAGATAGAAATACACAATAGGGTGGCTATAGTTAACAATAGCTTGTTGCCCATTTAAAAATACCTAAGAGAGTGGAATTGGAATTTTCCCAACACAAAGAAATAATAAATGCTTGAGGTGATACCCCAATTGCCCTGATTTGACGTTACACATTGTATGCTCGTATCAAAACATCCCATGTACTATAAATATATACAACTATTATGTATCCATACTAATTAAAAACAAAACAAAGTAAATAGAATCCCCTGTATTCCTCACCACTCTCTATCCTTTTATATCACTTTACTTCACAGTGTTGAACACCTGATATGTCCCCCCACTACAATATAATATAAGCTCCATAAGAGGGGCGACGTTATCTGTTTTGTTCACTGCTTCATCTGTGTTGTTGAGATCAGTAACTGGCACACAGTGGGCACTCAAATATTTACGGGTTGAATGAATAAACAAAAATATATGTGTGTGTGTATATATGTACATGTGTGCCATGCAGATTTATGGAGGCGTGATAAATTGATAGATCGATATATATATATATAGAGAGAGAGAGAGAGAGAGAGACCCAAATCGATGGAATGGAAGGGTTGATCTGGGCTCTACAGTCAGGAAAATCCGATTCAGAAAAGGAGCAGGAGTTCTTGTCTTCCTGAGTCCCTATGCCTTTGTACAGCCAGGTCATCCCATCTTTCATTTTAACCCATGGTAATTGCAGCAATCTACTCCTATTTTTCTCAGAGGAGCTCCGGGTAATCATCTAAAAAGAATAAACATTTTAGTTTAAAAACTGGCAGATTTTAAAGTCAGGACCCCAGTGATCTGGTAAATACTTTCCTCTCCCACAGTGTCACAAAGAAATGACTTCAGCAAAATCCCACCCGCCAAAGGCCGTTGGCTTATTGTCTGGGGGACCATTGAGATTCCTAAAACGTGACAGCCTCTGTCAAAGCTGCCAGCTCGCTCCGGGAAAATCAAGGACTCTCCAGGCCTCTGCATGGTGAGCTAAAGCGTTCCTAAGTCAGCTTTTGTGCAGAAAAACAGCCTTGTGCAAGCCCCTGATAGAGAAATTAGGATATAATTTATTCGCATCGCAACGGACCACATTTGCTCCTACGAGGCAATGATCATTGAAATGTCCTATTAATCCCCCAGCCAGTGTCCTGTAGGACTCGGCACTGGGGTGTCCCCAGACTACTAATATGGTCTGATCAGTGGTTCAAAAGCTGACTAAAAAGTTATAAAACTGGAAAGGGAAATGGGGGAATGGGGAAACCTGCAGTATTTTTCCCCCCCGTCTGTGCTAACACTGCCACCTAGTGTTATGAATACGAAGAACCTGCAAAATCAAAATTCTCACAAAGAAATGCAGATTTAGGAACATAGTCTAATTAAGCGCCATTTATTGTTGATTTTTCTAAAATGGTGTCAATCCTGTTTCATCTGGAAAGCAGAAATAAAATTTTGTAGAAAACAGCATAGGAATTACTTCTTGCCAAAAGCTAAGAGTTAACATCTATTGTTTCTATTCGCCAACCACCTTTCCAAGAGCTTCAAGTGAATTTACTCAGTTCCTGGTCACAAGAAGCTCATGAGAGGTGCTACTAGTGATTCCTGTTTCACTTTTGTTTCACACGTGAAAAAATTGAGGCACAGGGAGGAAAAGTAAGGCCATCAAGGTTGCATGTGCAGGAAGCCACTAAGCCTCAGATAGTGTCACCCTTTAACTGCTGTCTTCACCTTTTATACCATCCTGTCCCTCGTTCTAAGTGCTAATTGTCAGAAAGACAATGCAAAATAATTAGAAAACTTGAATTGAACCCTCAAGGAGTTGGAAGACAAACAGCTTTTTGTGGAAAAATAAATAAATAAAAACAAAATTAAGGGGAGACAGTGTTTTATCTGATCACCAACAGCTTTTCAGATGGAGATTCATCTGTAAGGGTTTAAGATTCTACTACAGGTATAATGAAACAAGCAAAAGAGTGCATCCTACGGCTAACACTCCAGTTCTCCAAAGATGTACATGTGTTTTAATGCAATCCCCTTCACATGGAGTCATAAAGATACATTACAAGGATGTAAGATGGGAAGACCCGACAGAGAATTAAAAGGCACCTTCATCAGTTTACTTCACTCTTTTGGCTTTCCATTGCCAGGACTTTAAACCTTTTCATCTCATCTTTTTAAGTAAGACATTTCGGTTTAAAACAAATACAGATGCATATAGGCCCCCAATATGCATATTTATGTATAAATCTTATACAAGCACTACATTTTGTGTATATCATTAAACTATGCTAAAAAGGTAAAAAAGAGATAAAGATAAAAGCAGTATTTTCACTATTTATAAGCTTTATTAAAAAAACAAGCATGCCTCCTTCAAAATTGATTTTTTTTTTTTTTTGCATAGTATGATTAAATAGTCTCTATTTTTACAAAATATCTTAGTTGATCAAGAATGGAGACTTGGTTGTGAGCTAGTGTGTGTGCATCCTTGGTCTGCATGGCTATCACAAATGGATGTAGATACAAAAATTAGGTGAAAAGAGTTGGTCTGTGGCTGGTTTACTAAATCCTGGCGCTCATTACTCAATGGTGTCTACCAGTTAAGCAGAGGCTTTGTTAAAAATGAGCTAGTAAATTTCCATTCCACTATAGTCACTGACTCTTCCTTTTGTGTATGTTCTCATAAATGTGTTCAAACCCTGATAAAATATATCATTTGAAAATAGTTTTAAACATATTAATTTCTGATGAGAATTTTTATGCATGAAATAGTTCCTTTGCAATAATGTATAACAACGGGAACTTTTTTTTTTTTTTTGAGATGGAATCTGGCTCTGTCACTAGGCTGGAGTGCAGTGGCGCGATCTCGGCTCACTGCAACCTCTGCCTCCCAGGTTCAAACAATTCTCCTGCCTCAACCTCTTGAGTAGCTGGGACTGCAGGTGCACACCACCATGCCCAGCTAATTTTTGTATTTTTAGTAGAGACGAGATTTCACCATGTTGGCCAGGATGGTCTTGCTCTCCTGGCCTCGTGATCTGCCCGCCTCCACCTCCCACAGTGCTGGGATTACAGGCGTGAGCCACCGTGCCCGGCCACAATGGGAACTTTTAAAATACTAATTTTGAAAACAGTCTATCACATTTCTTTCAAAATGTTTTCCTATTTATTTTTAAATGGTGACATTTATCTGACAAGAAAATATAATTCAGTTTGTATTTGTATTTTAAATATCTGTCAGGGAAACTATGACAACCATTTATCAAGGAAAAGTTCAACACATTTGGAAAGCGCTTTTTTTGAAAAATAAAAAATGCAGAACATTTTCAACTATGGCCAAAGTAATGAAAACAAAGCCACCCAACAATTTTGTAACAAAACAAAATGTTCAAGGTCATTCTTCATCTCATTACAAAGTGTTATTCTACTCTAGTAAAGACCTTGTTTTTATAAAATTAACCACATTTATAAAGTTCTGGCTTCCATTTCTTTAAGGCTAAAACTTGCAACAAATTATGCAGTAAAAATAGTATGTTAGTAATGATAAAATCTGAGGCTGTCGAAAACTTGGTTCTGGAATCCTTGTATTCCAAAATAGTTATTCCATCAATGTCAAGTAAGCTTACAATTTTATCATACATTGTTTTTAATAAAGAAGTAACTTATTGTTTAGTATTTGTCTTCTGGAATGTTTTTCTTTGGATGGCTCATTAATAGTAGCAGTTCTTGTATTTTGTCAACAGAATTTTGCAAATACCATAAGCTATGATAGGGACAAACACACTATGTAGCAAACCTCCCACACTGAATTATTTGTTCTCATACTCATTTCTTCTGAACTTCAATGTTTTCTGTGCCTCTTCCAGCAAAATGTGCTGACAAAGGCATCTCCATGTTATTTTCAATATGTTATTTCAGTCATTTTAACCTCAGGAAGTTTAAAGGAAGGAAGAGCAAAGGTATTCACCTCTGTCATCTGCTACTACGTAATAAAATGTCAGAAGCTTCTAAACATCTATCATTACAGATAGTATATTATGTCCTATCAGGATAGGTTGAAATCTTTCTTGACTTTAAACATCATTGAAAAAAGCTGTAGGAGTTTTTCTTCATGTTTTTCCTGCTTAGTTTTTAAAAATCTTGCTTGCAAGGTGATGCCACAATACATCACAACACATTGAAAGCAAATGATCAAGAGAGGGCACCTGTATTAACCTCTACACAGTGTGGAACTCCCATTTGCCTTCAGAATATGTCATGTTCTCTATACCAAGTGTGACAAACCCAGCCAAAAAGGCATATGTGTGTTAATCCTTCCACAAGTGATTAGAAAAACTTAAAATTTTTACTTTCAAACATATAAATACACATAAGTGTTCTAACACTTTCTTCCTACAAATAAATCATCTTGCACTTCATTTTGGACAGCACTAACAATAAGAAATGAGTTATGTTCTGACCAAACAAGTATTGTAGAGGTCATTGAAGTAATCACTATCCCACTGAAAATTAGGTCTTACAGAGATTACAAGTGCCATTTCATCATATCTCTTTGTGATGAGCACACATTTATAATAAAGACAATTTAAGAAAAACATTAATATTTGTAGTCAAAATCATATTAATGTACTCCCCTTAAAGAAGCAGAGCAGCGAGGGGAAGATACTCATGTTTTTAGTTGGTAAATATCAAAGTGACTGTGGTATGCTGAATCATGTCTCTCCAAAGATGTTCTCCTCCTAATCTGTGGTACCTACGACTATGTTACCTCACCTGGCAAAGGGACTTTGTAGGTGTGGTAAAGGATCTAAGGGTAGAGATGACGTTTTGCTGACAGAGCAGGCTTGTTGACCCGAAGAAGTCACACACTGGGGGTGAAGGGATGGGTGTTGACACTGCATACTGGGTAGGCTGTGCTGCAGACACCTTGGACCAGACAGGAAAGTGGACACCCCAGAGGAGAGTGTCATGAAAGGCTAACTTATTAGAAAGACCACACAGATCAATAGGCACTGCAGTGAACATCACTATAAAAAACAGGGAGAGGCTGAGCGTGGTGGCTCATGCCTGTAATCCCTGCACTTTGGGAGGATGAGCTGGGTAGATCATGAGGTCAGGAGATAGAGACCATCCTGGCCACAGTAAAACCCTGTCTCTACTAAAAATACAAAAACTTAGCCGGGCGTGGTGGCAGGTGCCTGTAGTCCCAGCTGCTCAGGAGGCTGAGGCAGGAGAATGGCATGACCCTGGGAGGCAGAGCTTGCAGTGAGCCGAGATTGCGCCACTGCACTCCAGCCTGGGCGACAGAGGGAGACTCCGTCTCAAAAGACTAAAAAAGAAAAAAAACAAAACAAAAAAACGGGGAGAGCAAAGGGCTTCCACAGGCCCATGACACTGTCACCATGCAAACATAGCAGTGCTTAGATGCCACCGCTGGGGGAAGGATAGAGGGAGGAAAAATTCTGATTTGACTGGATTTAAATCAGAAGCATCTGTAGAAAAGAAATAGATAAAACTAGATTTGTGTGTCCTGCCTTCAGATGGAATGGAATGTCAAACAGATAGTAAGTCCAAGTATAGAAAAATTAATGCTAATTTTATAACTTTGTTAATGCTGATTTTCATAATTTTGGCAAGGTAGTATGAAAATATTGTATCCCTAAGGACCCTGGTACACAGAAGGCGCTCAATAAACACTACTGAGGAGAACCCAGGAGGGCTAGAGGGTCTTTCCCGCCTGAGGAAAGACTTTCACGTATGCAGAATAAAGGCATTGTGAACATTCTAAACCTGATCAGATATTTAAACTTGAGATGGCTTCAAAAGCAGCATTCTGTGGCTAAGAGATCCTAGATGGCTCGTCTGATTTGAATGTAGGACTGGATTCAAGAGCAGACGTGACTGGAGGGCTGGACCCAGGAGTCCTTCTGGCCGTCTTTGATGGATGTTTTCCTGCTGCTGGGAAACAGGTCGAAAGGGTAAATGAGCTTCTGACAAATGCACGGGGAACTCTCCATTTTAGCCTGAAATGGCAACAGGGAGATCAATGCCTTGCATGCCGGTCTGTGACACCTAATTCATTATAGATCTAAGAAAGCACTTTGGGGAGTGGGGCAAAAACAGGAACAGCAAATAGCACACAAAAATATCTTAAGTTAAAATCCTGGATATAACGTAGAAAAAAACTGCTGCATTGTTTTCCTGATTCTAATGGGCCTCTCCTAGGGAATTTTGAGTACATACTATTTCCTTTCCAATCGAATTTTAATGGCAAAGATTCATGATAATCTTCCACAGAAATATTATTGTGAAAAATCCTTCTCTATAAAGAGGTTTGAGGATCTTTACAGTGAAAGTAGCAAAGAGCTTTACACAGAGTTGTCAAACAACATTCAAGTCACTTAATAGGTCACCTAAAACTGTTAAATAATACCATGGGATATTGGCATGTAAAATCCATAGTGTTTAAAATTTAATCACAAAAGGATGAGTATTAGTTTCATGATTTGCTTTCATGAGCTTTTATATAAGAAATTTGAACAAGTATATTCCTCATGCTTTACAAGTATTCACAAATTACCAGGTTCCCAATGTTTCACCTGTTACAATAAGCTGATCTTTTTTATTTTCTAGAACACATCAAATTTTCAATCAAATAACTACTCGCACACATGATCCTTGTTGGGTACAACTGAAGGAAAGATCCTTGTCCCCTCTCCTGTTCTCCCTATATTGTTTAAGAAACTCATTGAAAATAAGACAAGGTCTTGCATAAAGCAAATACTCAGTAAATATTTTTGAGATAATTCATGATGCCTAACAATGGTAAACATTGTGGTTGACTCCAACATTCATTTCATCACACTCCCATCGGTTAGCAATAACATGATTGTAAGCTGGTCTTCACTGAAGGTCATGATTGCCCTGAGAATGGGATTGGCCTTGGTTCAAAAATGGACAAATAACTCAAGTCGGGCCAATGAGAACAAAAATATTTTGCTGAAAGCTTCTGGGAAGTTTTCCTACACACTTGAGAGCACTAACCAGTCAGTCTCTCTTCCAGTAGATAATAACAAGGAAGCATAAAGCCCTTCACTTGTCTTGCAGCCATGGTCATAACTAGCCTTAGGATCAGGACAACAATGAGAATGGCCAAAGAGCCTGAGATGAATATGCCTTTTTTTTTTTTTTTTTTTTGAGACAGAGTCTCACTCTGTCACCCAGGCTGGAGTGCAGTGGCGCGATCTTGGCTGACTGCGACCTCTGCCTCCCAAATTCAAGCGATTCTCTTGCCTTAGCCTTCCAAGTAGCTGTGACTACAGGCACATGCCACCACACCTGGCTAATTTTTTGTATTTTTAGTAGAGACGGGGTTGCACCATTAGCCAGGCTGGTCTTGAACTCCTGACCTCATGATCTACCCACCTCGGCCTCCCAAAGTGCTGGGACTACAGGCGTGAGCCACCGTGCCCGGCATGAATAAGCTTCTTTAATGACGTTATTGAACTGCTGAATGAATCAGTCTTCTCGACTTCCTATTAGGTAAAGAAATAAACTTCTTTATATTTCAGTCAATTTAAGCATGCAAATGAATACATTAATGGACATTTCTTTTACTGTTTAAACCCAATCCTCTGTTTCCAGCTACCTTTAGACATTTTTAAATGTATGTCCACCGTGTGGTATGTTCTATCCAAAACAGGACTTTTCTCCACCCTCAACAAATATCTAAACTACCCAGGCTTCAGGTCCCAAAGTTATTCATTTGTCTTTTGGTCTAGTTCACGGATACATTGTCACCCAGAACAGCGACCCCCAACCTTTTTGGGACGACAGGTTTCACAGAAGACAATTTTTGCACAGACGGGGTGGGCGGGATGGTTTCTGGATGAAACTGTTCCACCTCAGATCATCAGGCATTAGATTCTTATGAGAGTGCAAGCTAGAACCTTTGGATGCGAGGTGCACAGTAGGGTTCACGCTCCTGTGAGAATTTAATGCTGCCACTGATCTTACAGGAGACGGAGCTCAGGCAGCAACACTCACTTGCCCACCGCCCACCTCCTGCCATGCTGCCAGGTTCTTAACAGGCTACGGACCAGTACCAGTGCACAGCCCAGACCATGGGGATCCCAGCCCAAAGTATCTCGAGTGATGTGCTCATTCCTCTGCAAAACAGGCCAACTCTGTAAGGTTCAGCAGGAGTACAAAGGAAGGGAAGAATCACTGGGATGTTTATCTTTGGTCAGAAATAATATTTTCCTCCTTCCACTTGATCTGTTAAGATTGTATTTGCCCTTAAATATGTAGTTTAAATATCAACTCTGCTGTGAGGCCACTTCCTCACACACTGTCTCTCACAGGGCATGTCTCTTCTACCATGTCCTAGGATACTTTGGGTATATGCCTCTCTTCCCCCTGTGAGAACAACGATTGTTTTATATTCATCATATAAACTCCTAGTATCCACACGTCTCATGAAGAAGAATCTGGAAGTTGTTTTCCTGCCTCCTATGCACGGACTTTAAGCACAAATTAGTTTTCCTTTTTTATTATTTCAATTGCTGACATGAACTGGGACTTGCATTAGCATGCCTTCTAATCCCTCCTCCAGATTGTGAGGACGGATGTTAAAGTGCAAAATAAAACAAGTAAAATCTCAACCCTGAGACACCCCATTAGGCATGTCTCTCAACTCTAGCAATCAGGCAGTAGTTACCATTCTGTGCCTATGCATTGAAATTCAGAGAGTTTCACCCTTTTTTGGCTAGTTTTCACTCTTACATAAACATTTCAAGTAAAATGCTAAGATTAAATTCTTAAGCAGAACAAATTCAATTTTTCCACTTTCCTTCCTAAATTTGGCACTGAAGATATTCCATGCCTTCACATAGAGGGTAAAATCACCTTCTCTCCTCCTCTACATTCATGCCAACCCAGAAACATTTGTTTTCTCAGGAATACTGGAAGAAGAAATCATTCTTCTCTCTACTCTGCTCCCTTGTTTCTCCCCATAGAGGGAGGAGTGACGAACACTACCCTCTTTGGGAAAGACTGAATGATAGAAGTGGCCACTCATATGTGGCCTGCACCCTCAACTATTCTTTAACCTTGTCTTCAAAGCTGCCTGTCCACAGCCCACGTGCAGTCCTCTGTCCTCCATGTGGTTAGCCCACAAGTACAGAGGACAAGGGCCCTTCTCTTCAATGCTCCGTCATTAAGCTCAATCCAAGTGGGAAGTTGTCCAGCAGAAAAGACGCTGGTATTTCCCATCCTTCCCTCCTATAAAAGGTTCTTTATTGGCTCAGCACTGAGGAAAGATGAGTTTAATTACCTACACACATGTAATTCTCAAAACATATCACCTGAAGAAATGAACGGCTAAAGAATACACCTGAACCTACTGCCTATAAGTCAAGGATATGAAGATGTAGGTTTCAGGAATATTTATGACATCCCAAAACAAAGAACTTGGCCAGATCCAATAGCTTATGTCTATAACCCCAGCACTTTGGGAGGACGAGGCAGGAGGATTGCACGGGCCCAGGAGATTGAGGCTGTGGTAAACTATGATCACCTGGGTGACAGAACAAAATGCAATCTCTAAACCAATCAATCAATCACAAAACTAGCTTATGCCTTAACATGGCATCTAGACAGCAATTTTTTATTCAGCTTCTCCCTGCTTCCCACAAAGCATAAACACATTGAAAATAAAAAATTCTTAATGCTAAGATTTCAAACCGGCAAACTAATGCTGGAACCTAGAGGGGATTTCCATCAACTACCACGTAGCTGAACTATGTGTCAAAACTTAAGGACCAAAGCTTGTTTGTAGCTTGAAATCAGGCAGACCGGCCTGCATCTTGGTTAAAAGACCTAGGGTTTGTATCAGAACATTGCAGAGCAGAAATGCCCCCCAGCTGACCAGCGCTGCACCTCTGAGGCAGATAGGGTAGCCTCAACCCCAAAACCTTTATTTCCACAATATTCTGCGATCCTCAGAAATTATAGGGCAGATGGAGGAGAAGGATCACATGTGTGTTGACGTGACATACAACACACTGGGAAGTGAAGTTCTGGCTGCTAGTACATTACAGGGAAGGGTGCAGACAGTAAGTGGCCTAGGGATGGCTTTCTATGTTACCCTTCAGCTCATCTCCCTGGGAAAACTAGGCAAGAGCATCAGGTCCATTTAAAGACAGTGAGGCACTGAAAACTGGGCCAGCTACCATATACGTGAGAAGCCCCCAACAGAACCTTTGAGAAGGACAATATCAAACACAAACATGTGTATGATCGGGGGGAAAGCACATTGCAAACTGATTTCCAGCGTCAACTCTTGGGCCTAATTTTTATTGGATCTCTGGGAAGTATTTGACACAACAGGTCTCTCCCTCCTCAAAATATGGTCTTGACTTGGTTTCCAGGGCACCAGGGTCTTGGTTCTCCCTCCTGCTCACTTTTCTGCATCTCTGATCTCTGCTGCTGGAGGGCCTCAGGATTCAGTCCTTGGACATCACCTCCACTCAAGTCAGATTCCAGGTGATGGAATCTAGTTAAGTCAGATTCCAGATGATGTCCCCCCAGTTCTCAGCTGAAATTCCGTCTACATACTGATGACTCTATATTTATATCCCCAACCTGGGCTTCTCCCTTACATAGCCAGCTGCCTCCTCAGCGCTGCCATTGAGGTATCTGATAGACTGCTCAGCCTCACTATGCTTAAAAACCAAATCACGGATCACCCTACCCGAATGTGCTTTATCCGTAACCGTCTCCATTTCTGAAAAAGGCAATTCCATTTTTCCAGCTCCTCAGGCCAACATTTCAGATTCATTTTTGACTCCGCCCTGTCTTTTGCTTCATCCAATCTATGATCAAATTCTACCAGCTTCACCTTCAGGACACACACACACTACAATCTTCCCTCTCCTCACTACCTCCCCTACACCCACCCTGTTGAAGTAAATGTCTTTTTCCTGGGTAATTTCAATAGGATCCAAACTGGTCTCCCTGCTTTTGCCTGTCCTTCTGCAGTCTTGTTCATATAACAGTCTGTAGCAGTCCTTTTAACATATCAGTCAGTTCGTTTCTCTGCTCAGAACTCTCCAGTGTTGTCTTCTTCCATTCAAAGTAACAGCCCGTGCCCTCCACTTCCCCACGGCTCCTAAACCCTCCACATTCACTTCACTCAACCACGCTTGCTTCCTGGACACACCAAATACTCTCTGGCGCCAAGACTTGTCACTTGCTGTTCCCTGTGTCTGGAATGCTTTTCCATCAAGTCTCTGTTCCTTCATTTCTTCAGGCTTTGGCCCAAATATCAAAAGGCTGTCCCTGACCACTTGTATAAAAAGCACCGTCAAACTTCCATTTCCAGCACTTGCATCTTTCTTACCCAGTATTTGTTCTTTGTTGCTCTCATCACTACCTGCATGTTATTTTTTCGTGTATTGTCTTATCACCTCTCTCAATCAGAAAAATAAGACCAGTCAGAGGCAAGACTTCGTATTTCTTCACTGTTCTACCCATGGTGCCGAAAGCAGTGCCTGGAGCATCAAGTATGAATAAAAAAATTTGTTGAAGGGCTGGATTCTTCCCTTGTCCCTAGGTAAAGTAACAAATACCCAGGGGCTTACACAAATGTAGAGTCAGTATCCTAGAAGAAAATAGCTCTGAAAACTGTACTTATAATTTGTACTAACAGAAATGTTATCACTAAGTAAGATAATGTGAGAAAGCAAGAGCAGATGAAAAGACAAAAAGGCTTAGATGAAAAGGAGCAATGGTCAGAAAGGATGTTGGATAAGGAAACTAAAATGATGGCAGAATTAAGGCATCCTCTGGGGACAGTGAAAAACAGAATTAACAGGGCAGATATTGATAGTGGTTTCTTCATTCATTTATTCAACCACTGCATATTGAGGGCTGCCTCTGCATATACGCCAGGCAGAGAACAAGGCAAAAGAAATGTATCTTCACGAACATGCAGTGAGATGGACAAAGCCCATGTGCTGCTTATAGGAGTCGAAGCCAGCAGTGCCTTTCTGGAAACCACTTTGGTGATATATACTATGAGTGTCTTAAGATGCATAATCTCTGAGCAACATTTTTATGTCTACGAAAATAATATAAAGAAAGAGATGATCATAGAGTACCACAGAATTTACATATTTATATATAACATGCACATATTAAAATGTTTGATCTTAGAAACAGTTGAAGAATACACAGTAATGGAATTATCAACTAAATATTACCAAGGACAAACAATGGAGCACTATGCAACCATGAAAAAAGATAAAAATATTTTAAGAACATGGAAAAATTTACAATTCATACTTATAAATAATTATATGCAGAATGAATTCAACGACAGAGCTCTTGTCTTTGGAATCTGGGATTCAGAATTATATTCTTTATGCTTTGGGGCATTTGACAAGTTATCCTCAAGGAACACATTATTACTTTAATAATAATCAGAATAAGTACTAAATAAAATTTTTATCTCCCACATTAACATTTCTTATATATTTTGAACCTATTCCAATACAGTTCTCAGTTCCTAGAAATGTCCATTCCACTTACGTTATTATAAGAGATTCCAGTAAGTTTAAATTTTTGCTCAAAGCATGTTAAAGTTTTGTATCCTTGCATTCCCGCTCCAGATTTTTTAAACAAGAGACTACACTTTTTGCTTTATAGATATTCTAAGCTCACTGTTGTCTTCTCCTTTTATCATGGGGGTAGTAAAAGAAAATACTTTATTCAAATGATCCAACAATTCATCACCCTCACCATACAAATGTATCCAAAAACATAACTTTATCAAAAATAAAGTTCCTTATTAAAATGTTTCAGTAAACACATCCAGACTGTGGCATAGTTTCGAAGGTATACACTATGTCAAAATTTGTCAAATTACACACTTTAAATATGTGCAGTGTATTACATCAGTTATACCTTAGTAAAGCTACTGAATAAAACGTAGCTTTACTAAAAGGCCACATACTGAAATATGACTAAAAGGCCTGAGGTCAGACACATACACTGAAGAAAAAGACAACCCACTCCTTAAATGCATCAGCAAGTTTATTTACAAATGCAATTGAACAGAAAGGCTCACCAGTTTCTGGAGAAGACTTCTAGTATACAAACCATGGTTATTTTTCATTAATGAAAATAAGCAGCTTTCTATCGGTAATTACTTAGCAACATTTCTGGTAAAGAAAATAGAGCTCCCTTCATCAAGCAAATAAATGGTACATTAACTGCATTTTTTAAAAATCAGAATACATAGGTAGAAGGAAGGATACAGAAAGCACATTTGGGGATAGATTTTAATGAAATTTTCCATATGGTTCTGTATTAATTTAGAATACATTACAATAAACAGAGCAAATGCAATTATGTATTTATATTAACTATTTCAAATAATGTTTAAGAACTTTTTTAAAAAAACAATAAAATACCCTCTTCAAAACACCACTAACTAGAAAGTCAAACTAGATCATTATCTGCCTCAAAAATATTCTTAAGTTCTTATTTTTTCCCTTGTGCTCTCAAGATGCTGAATTCAACAGGTAAATACTGCACTTTTCCCCACACACAATTACCTTATAAATAAACAACAAAAATACTGGTTCTACCAAGATTACAATGCTTCTATGCAATCTAAAGAGGCAAAAAAGTTATTCTTTAAAAAAAAAAAAAAGCAAAAAAGACATACAACACATATTTATAGATCTACACGAGCAGCAACCACCTCTTCTTCTATCTGCAACAGTGCTTTCGTATGGAGGTTTACATCACATGGCGGTTGGCCGTCCAGCTGATCAGGCAAGGAGAGAAGAGAGAAAAGTGCTTAGATTCAGAAACGTGAATATCGCCACCTGGGATACATAGCAGTCATCACTCAGAAAGTGGCCCAGTGAGGTAGAAAGAATAACCTGTCACTCACTCTTAAGATAAAGCTAGGCAAATCTCAGTGTCTCGTCTCTGGAATTCTTTATTTGTAAAAATGGAGTAAAAACAAAAATGAACTGCGCACAATAGAAATAAATTACACTCAACTCTCTATTATTTGTCTTGCAGGAGAGAAAAGGCATGGGCAATTTTAAAATGATGATTCCAGAAATCATTTCTATTTGGCTTTGGAAATCGATGAGAGAGAGAAAAACACACGCACATACACACACCCCCACCAGTACATGCCCAGCCTTGACTTTCTCCAACCTCAGTGCCAGCCTCCAGGAAAGGACTGGACAGCTGCAGCAGGAAGGCTCAGAACCCACCGACAGACAAAGGAGAGTTGACTGGGCTTAAACCATTTCCAAAGCACTCTTCACATAGGGGCCATATAAATACCTCAGAGTTCAAAAGCAAATGGTTTTGCTGATACCACTTGTAACACCCTTTCACAATAAGGAAGAAACACACGTTACCAGCATCAAGGTTTAAAATATAAACAGCAGTAATGGTTGTCTTGCTGTAGCTATACACAACACACAACCTAGTTATGCTAGCCTGCCTTTTATAACACACAAACACATGCTTAGATGCAAAGTATTATTTGAAGTTTTTTGAAAAACTCTTTTCCAAAAATGACACTGAAACACCATAGTTAATACTTTCCTTTTAAAATTATATATTGACATATTATATATTAACATAAAGCACAAACTGACTTATTTTGTATTACATAGAACAATATTTTTTAAAGTTGGTCATATTCTAAATCACATAATCAAAGCCCATTGTCAAATAATACAAGTAAGTTGATGAGAGACCAATCTTTAGTCAAGAAAAACATATTATAGCCTAAATAGAAAATTCATTGAAGTGTTTTGGTTTCTTCGTCTTCTTGAGTCATTAAGGGTCTCTGAGGACCCTGGGCAGATGATACAAGACACCACCCTGACTCTCGGACTCTGTTCCTCTCCATTCCTTGGCCTCACAACCCACTCCTGTGTAGCTGGAACCCTGAGCAGTGGCCCATTCACTATACACACTCTTTGAGGGGAACACACTACAATTCTTGAAACCTGGACTCCTATGGCAGTGAACTTGGAGGGGAGCTGGCTGCAGGTTCAGGGAAATGCATGGGAACCCGTGGTCTCCTTAAAAGGCAAGAAATTTTCTCTCTGATTTGCTCTCTTACATTTGAATCTGAGATAGCAGTCGTTGCAGTACAGCTGGTGGTTTCTGATTCTGACTTCAGCTCCCGAGGAAGAGCCTCCGAGGTCACACTCACAGGCAACACACTGGGGAACAAAGAAAAAGAACATCCACAGTCAGTCAGCTCAAGAAAGCTTGGGGCACTCCTGGGGCTGGGGCGGAAATGAGCAGAATGCTAATTCTAAGCTCTTAGATACATTTCAGCAAAGAAAAAAAAAAAGGCTAAAAGATGATTAGTAGATTAAAATCAAGCCCGCCAGATAAGATGTTAAAGAATTCATAAAGCCAATATTAAGAGCCGAGATGACCAGTCTAAATATACTCCCCCAAAATAGAAATCATTTGCTGATTGACTTAAAGAAATTTAGTTTTATCCCGCCAGAGGAATGGCAGGTAAGGCCCCCCACGAAAGAACTGGCCAGAGTGAATAAAGGCTGGGCCGTGGCACTCCACCCTGGGGTGGGCCGCTCCCAGTGTCCCTGCTGCACTAGTTTAGCAAGTGTTCCCACACAGCGCCTCACTTCAAGGCTGGATATTTCGATTCTATGTGCCCAAACTCTAATTATCTTGTCTCATTCTGCTCTGCCTAGGAGCAGCCTAAGCCAGCAATGTACAAGCTTAAACAAGCTGTGGTCTGTGGGCCTCCAGGATCAACAACCGGAATCTTTCTCTGGCCCAATGCAAGCTCAAGAATCAAACAGATATGTCTTTAGAGACAGAGATTACAAAATCAAACAATTAAAGCCTTAGTTCCTTCTTATGTGCAAAAACCTATCAGGTATAAACAGGCTGTGCAATTATAAAAATAGCTACAATGGTAATGGTTTTCCTTACGTGTTCTTCCGACTGAAAGCTGGGCTTTCAGACCCTGTGATAATTGCATGTGTCCCTGACCTTAACAACACTAGTAGGTTATTGATATATTATATTTCAAGTATGCCTCTGACAGCATCTTAGAGAAAGCAACTTACGTACTGTAAATTTATAGAATTCTAACAGATTAGAAATAGAAAATGCAAAATTTTTCCAGATTTAAGTTTTAAAACAAGGTTCAAGATTTGAGAACTAGGGGGGAGCAAGCAATTTGTGATTCAAATGCAGCACAGATTGACGAATACAGCACCTAGCTTGTTAGTGGCACATCTACACCCAGCGGCTCAAAGAAGCCATGCGCTCTCCAAGCAAAGCTTTACAGGCCTGCAAGCTGTTTGTCTCAGTCTCACCTTAAAACAATGCAAATGATAACAAAGACCCAGGGACTCGATGATCATGGCGGCTCCTTTGCCCAGAATGTTATTGCAGTAGGAGCATATGCGCTTCCCACTGACTGACCTAGATGCAGAACAAGAATGGAATGGAGGCTTTCACCTGGGCAGCTCAAGATTCTTCTTTAAAAGTCACACTCTGCTATTAACATTGATAATAATTTAAGAAAAGTTCTATACATACATCTGTGGGAGAATAACTTTTTACCAGCCAACGAAAGAATGCCTTGATTATACTCTAACCTTGAACCATCTCCATGGCAGCTCTGAGACCCCTGACACCGATTCACATAAATGAGCAATTTCAGTGTAATTAGTCCATCCTGCAATTTCTGATACTATCCTCCTTTAATCACATCTGTACTCAGCCATAGCTGCCCCTCATCTCCTCCACCTACATCTTCTTGCCAGTTAAACCAAAGCACACAATGTTGATCATGTCCTCCTACCCCCTCAGAACACCAAAAAGGTGGCCCCAACTTTCTTCGAGAGGCTTTGCAAGTCCTCTGTGACCTATTTTTCTCAGCCTTAGTTTTCACCCTCTTTCTTGGTCCCCCAGTTTTCTAGTTACAGAGAAACGTCAGTGCTTTCCTGACTGTGCCTCTGGCTTAGAGGATTATCTCTGCAGGGAAGGAAACGAAAAGTACCTGACAGCTGCCATGGACAGAGGGAAGGAGGATTTCTACTCCACTTTTGTATACAGGTCTTTTCTCCTCTCCCGGTTGGTAAGGCGGCACCCATTCTTCCACGCCTCTACACCCCCACAGAATGAGCACAGCGCTTAAGAGGGCACCTCCTAGATCAGGACCTTCTTAGGTCACAGAAGTCCTCAGCCCATCCCTCTGCTCTCCCAGAATGGGTCTCTCAGTCAGTAAATGGGTCCCCCTCCTCTAGCTTCCTCTCATCCTATAGACTGCACCTCCCCACGGTACCAAAATTTACCCTAAATCTTCACCTCTGTTCTCTCAATTCAAACTCATTGATACATACTTTATAGCCTGGTACATGTAAAATTGTTTTGGATTTATATAAAACATGTTTTCTTATGAAAGTCTCTTATCTGATAGCTTTAAAAAGTCTCAATATTAATCAATGCGTTTCAACTTGGAAGTATTCCATTTGTGATGGAAAGGAGTACATACCAACAACACTCTCTTGGGGTGAGGAGAGCAGCACTGCCCGAGGTACTTACATGAGGCATGAGAGATCTGTGGAGAAGCTACCCAGACCTAAAAACCCAAGCAGGGCTGATACCTGAGCTTCACTCCATATAAAAAAAAAAAAAACACCCTATCATAACATATACACTTCCCACACCATATGCCCTAGCAAATTCAGCTGATGTAGCCTGAACAAAATGTGGGCAAACAGAACGCCCAAGCAATGATTTTGGCAATCAAAAACCCCAAAAGCAAGATATATCCGACTTCACATTTTTTTAATCCAGCTGGTTCGAAGTCCCCCAGATGATGGAGCACGCCCGGAAAAGCACTGTAATGCTCTTCTTTTACACTCAGTTCCTTGAGTTTGTATGACACTGTCATGAAAATAGCTATTTGACAATACTGCTTTCACTCAGAAATTTGAGAAGCATTTGTGAGCTGCTATATGTTTTCATGATTCCACACCGAGAAGTATTCAGGTACATCTTACATCCAAGACACTGACCACAAGCACAGGCAAATGAGACGGTGGCAACAAGTAGACACCTTCAGTCTCCAGTGGCTTCACAAAACATCCAGAAATGCTATTAGAGTTGCATGGAACGGTATTAAGCAAGTCTTCACTGATTTCGTACTAGAATACCAAATCTGACACCTTTGAAAGGGCTTCTTTTTCTTTTTCATTGGAAGACTTGGACAGGATTTGGGGGATATTTTAATGAAAAAATACCCAAGACTAAGAGAAGAAAGAGAAACCGCAAGGGCCTCACCTGCTACGCAGCTGAGAGCCTGACTGTGAAGTTGAAGGGGAATGGCTTCTCGGGGTGGGGGACTGTGTGGTGGCCACACCTGTGGTGGAGGTCTTCACGGGGCCGGCTGAAGGTGGGGGCACGCTGGAGGAGGGGTTCCGCATGTAGGCACGGTTTGATGTGGACACCAGCTGAGGTGGTGGGCGACTAAAGTCTTGCACGGAGGAAGAGGCATAGAATCCTGTGGGCTGATTGAGCCAAGGGGGCTGTCTCCAAGAATTGGACCGGGGGGAGTCCAGGTTATCTAAAGATTCGCCTCTGAAACACAAAAAAGACTCGTCAAAATAATGTGATATGTTCAACTAGAAATCTGTTAATTCATCATTCCATTCATTAAAAATCCATTTTATGTATTTTGTATGTGGGTATTATCTCAGTATTCTAGCTACATATACAGATGTTCCTTGATGTATGATGATGGGGTTATGTCCCAATAAACCCATCATAAGTTGAAAATATTGTAAGTCAAAAATGCTTTTATTTCACCTAAACTCCCATACGTCGTAACCAAGCCTAATCCACCTCAGTCATGCTCAGAACACTTACCTTAGCCTACAGTTGGGCAAAATCAAGGAACACAAAGCCCATTTTACAATAAAGTGTCAAGTATACAATTTACTGAATACCGTACTGGAAGTAAACAACAGACTGGTCATATGGGTACTCAAGGTACAGCTTCTTTTTTTTTTTTGAGACGGAGTCTCGCTCTGTCGCCCAGGCTAGAGTGCAGTGGCCGGATCTCAGCTCACTGCAAGCTCCGCCTCCCGGGTTCACGCCATTCTCCTGCCTCAGCCTCCCGAGTAGCTGGGACTACAGGCGCCGGCCACCTCGCCCGGCTAGTTTTTTGTATTTTTTAGTAGAGACGGGGTTTCACCGTGTTAGCCAGGATGGTCTCGATCTCCTGACCTCGTGATCCGCCCGTCTCGGCCTCCCAAAGTGCTGGGATTACAGGCTTGAGCCACCGCGCCCGGCCTCAAGGTACAGTTTCTACAAACGCTTATCACTTTCACATCATCGTAAAGTCAAAAATCTTAAGTCAAACCACTGAAAGTTGAGAACCACCTGTAAAATTACCTTTAACAAGTAAAACTGATTTTCATCATCAGTGGCATCATGTTTCATAGTCAATCAACCTTCTTTTTTTTAATCTGTTTTCTTTCCAACTTTTATTTTAGCTTTAGGGGATAAATGTGCAGGTTTGTTACATGGGTCAATTGAGTGTCATGGTGGTTTGGTGTACAGATTATTTTATCACCCAGGTAATACGCGGACTACTAGAGAGGTGGTTTTTCAATCCTCAACATCCCACCCTCCACTCTCAAGTTGGCCCTGGTGTCTACTGTTTCCTACATTGTGTCCATATGTACTCAATGTTTAGCTCCCACTTTCAAGTGAGAACACCTTCGTTTATTTTTATTTACTCGGGGTTCAGGTAAAACAATAAATACCAACCACCAAAGAAAGAAATATAGTAAGAAAAATATTTTTAAAATAAGAGCTAATACTCTACTAAGTCTAAGATTGACACCCTTTAAATCTTCAACAGTTTAGACATAGCAAATATAAAGTCTTTTAAAAATTCAAAGAAATACGTTTTAAGAGCTTAAACATGACAAGCATTAGGTTAGATACTTTCACAAAAATACTAACATTATTGAATCTTCACGATACTGTTTTTTTTTCAGTCTCATAGAAGTGAGCTTGTCATAGGAAGAGCCAGTCGGTGGTGGAACTGGCTTTCAAACCCAAGTCCTCTACAGCAACCCAGACCATGCCTCCTGTGAAGATTTCATTTATGTAGCACCTGAATCCCTAAATTTAGCAGCTGTTTAATGTCCACATTATAAAAGCATTTATCAGTCACTTCCCTTAAAGTACATATGCTTTTAAAATCAGATTTAGCTCCCAAATGGATTTAAATACAACTTTTGCAAAATCTCTCTTAAAATTCGTGTACTAACATTAGTACTACCTACAAAAATGAACTCAAAATTATGAGAATTTGTCTACCTGATCAAATTTAATTTTATTGCTTTCAAAACTTTTTCTTATCCCAAGCTTGAAATTTTTGTTTTAAATGTTAACATTATAAAAAGGATACATTATCATAAGGAGAAGGACTGAAGTTGCAGAGAAACACACCTGAGGGAGAAGAAAAGTCCTTCCTCTCTCCTGACTCACCTGCCCTAACCCGCAGAGGTAACCACCATTAAATGTGTGTTGTTCCAGACCTTTTCTCACATATGCAAGCACATATTTACACATACATACAAATTTACATATGTAAGTATAGATGTGTCTATATACATAATGTGTTTGTGTTTAACAGTCTTAAACAAATGGATTATTCCCCAACAGTTTTCAGTAACTTCATTTCCATTTATTATATATTATCTTAGAACTATCCTTATTCTGCTCATATTATAGACTGTACTTCAGTGGCCTCCAGTGAACCATACCTTTTGGTATCCGCGCCCTTGTGTAGTCTCCTCCCACTGACTCTGGGGTTAGTTACATGACTAATTTGGCCAATGGGGCATCAGCAAACACGATGCACATGGCAGCTTGATAAGCACTTGCTTATTAGGCATTGCCTTGGTGCGAGCTTTTCCTCTTTGAATCCAGGTCCCATGCCATGGGGTAGTCCAAAAAACTGTGTGGAGAGGCCTACATGCAGAACACAGGCCCCTCAACTAGTAGCTCTGGCTAAGCTCTCAATGAAGCCTCTACAGCTACAGGGACAGCAAATTACAGCCTACTGCCAAGATAGACACAGCTCACGAGCTGAGACTATTTTTCACATTTTCAAAGAGTCTTTAAAAAAAAAAAAAAAGAATATGTGACAGAAATCTATGTGACCTGCAAACCCTAAATTATTTACTATCTGGTCCTTACGCATAAAGGCGTACCAGTCCCTACTGTAAATGACTACAGCTGCTCAAGTGTCCCAGCCAATATCATGCAAATAACTGCCCAGTCAATCGTCAGGACTGTGAGAGATTATGAGTTATTGTCTTAGCTCACTAAATTTGGAGGTGGCATATTATGTAGCAACACTTTTCTTTCATTCTTCAATAGTCATATAGTGTTCCATCTTATCAGTATGCCACTATTTATCGAATAACTGCTGAGTATCTCCTTACTAGCAGACACTGGTTTTCTTCTGCCATTAATGAATAACGTGTAAGTGTACATCCTTGAATATATCTTCGCATATTTATCCAAATATATCCAGAAGATAGAGTGCTAGAAACTACATTGCTCAGAGGGTCAGATACATAAACTTTTGCTTAATGCATACTGAAAACCTGTCTAACCAAATGGAAAGAAGAATTCCTATTTCCATATACAATTGTCAATAGTAAATTTAATCAATTTTAACTCTTTACAAATCCAGTGAACAAAAGAGACACATTATTGTTTTAGGACTACTGTTGATCTTTTACGTTTATTGGCTTTGTGTTTCTTTTTACCATGAACTGTCTTGTTCATATCCCTTTGTCTGTTTCTTTTATTTATGTATTTTTTTCAGACAGAGTCTCTTGCTCCGTCATCCAGGCTGGAGTGCAGTGGTGTGATCTTGGCTCACTGCAACCTCTGCCTCATGGGTTCCAGTGATTCTCCTGCCTCAGCCTCCCAGGTAGCTGGGATTACAGGCACACATCTATTTTTTATAGAGTTGGTAGGGATAATTTTCTGATTTTTATAGTTATTAATATACTGAGATAATTAGCTCTTTCTCTGTGATATGTTACAAATTCCCCAGTCTGTTTGTCAGCTAAGAAAATACTGAATCAAGGCCGGGCACGGTGGCTCAAGCCTGTAATCCCAGCACTTTGGGAGGCCGAGGCGGGCGAATCACGAGGTCAGGAGATCGAAACCATCCTGGCTAACACGGTGAAACCCCGTCTCTACTAAAAAGAAATACAAAAAATTAGCCGGGCGTGGTGGCAGGCGCCTGTAGTCCCAGCTACTTGGAGGCTGAGGTGGGAGAATGGCATGAACCCGGGAGGCAGAGCTTGCAGTGAGCCGAGATCGCGCCACTGCACTCCAGCCTGGGTGACACAGCGAGACTCCATCTCAAAAAAAAAAAAAAAAAGAAAATACTGAATCAGAGCAGCTGCATTCATTTACCCAAGATACATCTTTTAAAATGTTCCTGCACTCATTTCCAATTAATATCTATATCTTTATCTCCTTAAAGTTATAAAAATTAGGTTTATCATTTTGTGAACCCAATTATCATGATTCCAATCTAATCATTATCTCATTAGAAATATAAAAATATGAAACTTCTGTTTGTTGAAGTTCAGCAGCCAAAAAAGTTCTAAGAGCAATGTGCATTATTTAAGCATCTGAACCTCCCTTCAGAACGCCCCGTCCAGATTTGCAACCTATTAACCATGTGATTCTGTCAGTGTCTTTCCTGCTTGAGCCAAAGTTTCCTCATATTAAAAAAAAAAAAAAAAAACACTGGAATTATTATCCCTACCTCAATATGTTTTCCTCAGATTAGATGAGGTCATGTAAACTGAGCAACTGGCTGTCTAACACATAATAGTGCCCCAGAGCATTCGCTCTACGTTCCTTTCATCTCTTCTGCCCAAAGCATCAGCATGTCTACAAATTAAATATCTGCCTCACAGTAAAGACAAGAAAACAACTCCTAAGATGTCTCGCACCTTCTCATGATCCCAGGAAGACTAACAGGCTCTTTGTTGACACTGGCACTGCGCTGTCGGATCCAGCTGTTGTCATTGTGAAGGGGTGTTCTCTTCCTCATTTCCTGAAGGATTTGCTGCCTCTCCAACTCTGCTCCTGATGGTACTTGTTCTTTCTTGGAACTCCTCTGTGAAGAGGTTGTGTTCCCAATTCGGTCTAAATATTTATTGCTTCCTAAATTAAAACAAATCAAAGGCTTTGGAATTAGCACATTTTAAAAGTGACAGTGATGATTGACATCACTAATGATCAGGGGAATGCAAATCAAAACCATAATGTGATACCACCTCACTCCTGCAAGAATGGCCATAATCAACAACTCAAAAAATAATAGACAATGGTGTGAATGCAGCAAAAAGGGAGCACTCCTAAACTGCTGGTGGGAATGTAAAGTAGTACAACCACTATGGAAAATAGTGTGTAGCTTCCTTAAAGAACTATAAATAGATCTACCATTTGATCCAGCAATCCCACTACTGGGTATCCACCCAGGAGGAAAAGATGTCATTATAAGAAAAAGATACTTGCTCACCCATGTTTATAGCAGCACAATTCGCAACGCAAAAATGTGGAACCAACCCAAATGCCCATCAATCAATGACTGGATAAAGAGAATGTTATATATATATATATATAATAATGTGTGTGTGTATACATATACACACACACACATATATATACACATATATATGGCATATATACACACATATATATATGACATGGAATACTACGCAGCCATAAAAAGGAATGAATTAATGGCATTTGCAGCAAGCTGGATGAGATTGGAGACAATTATTCTAAGTGAAGTAACTCAGGAATGGAAAACCAAACGTCATATGTTCTCACTTATAAGGGGGAGCTAGGCTATGAGGATGCAAAAGCATAAAAATGACACAATGGGCCAGATGCGGTGGCTCACGCTTGAAATCCTAGCACTTTGGGAGGCTGAGGCAGGTGGATCACAAGGTCGGGAGATCAAGACCATCCTGGCTAACATGGTGAAACCCCGTCTCTATTAAAAATACAAAAAATTAGCCGGGCATGGTGGCGGGCGCCTGTAGTCCCAGTTACTCGGGAGGCTGAGGCAGCAGAATGGTGTGAACCTGGGAGGCAGAGCTTGCAGTGAGCCGAGTTCACACCACTGCACTCCAGCCTGGGCAAGAGAGTGAGACTCTGTCTCAAAAAAAATAAATAAAAAATAAAAATGGATTTTGTGGACTCAGTGGGAAAGGATGGGAAGGGGGTGAGGGATAAAAGACGACAAATTCAGCTCAGTGTATACTTCTCGAGAGATAGGTGTACCAAAATCTCATAAATCACCACTAAAGAACTTACTCGTGTAACCAAATACCACCTGTTCCCCCAAAAACCTATGGAAATAAAAAAATTTTTAAACAAAAAATACAAATACAAAATGACGGAGAGAGAGAGATGGAGTTGATGTAACAAAGAAATAAAGTGTATTTGAAATTGCAGCCTCAATAAATAAATAAATAAATAATTTTAAAGTGACTGGATAAATCGCCATGGCAGTGCAGCTTAAAATGTGGCTTTGTGCACGTGTGCTAACATTGTCAATTCTCAATGAGGGTACTTCATGAGAACATAAAGTAACTGCCTCCTATTCCAGAAAGTCCAGTTCCACAGTCACAGCCACACCAGAAAAGGCACTTGGGAAAACGAAAAAGGCCGTCCAAAAAGGCAACAATCAGTACTGGTTTCAGTATTACTCAGTTACAAAGTGCTCATGTAGAAATAGTTTTTCTTCCACTCATCCTTTCCTAAATTAAATCAATCAAGAACATGCTCAAACGCTTGCTGTAACAACTCTAAAAGGAAATGGAGTTTTCTTCTCTCAATAAATGTATACTCCCCTGGGGAGAGAGGACATAAATGCACATGTCTCTGCCTAACATGACCCGAGTGTGCACGCTATAAGTTACAACCAAAATTGTAAGAATATGAGCACATTCAATCATCGAAATGGCTTTTGTGAACAGGAAAAATACTCAAGCAATTCAAATAATCGTCTATAAATGTTATTAGACTTGCTTCTACTCTAAGAAACTGACAGAACTATAATTTGAATGTTGAATTTATTCGTGACAAGTCAGTCAGGTTTTATCCTAAGGACTTTGTCTCTTGGATTTGGCGATTAGTTTCTGATTGGGGTAAAACACCCATAACTTTGACATATCATTCCCGCCTTAATCTGGATTCGGAAATCTCATCTAATGATTTATTTTCTTTCTTTCTCCACATTTATTGCTACTGCCATTCTTTCAAAATGTATTGTCTGTCTATGCCTTGGTTCATCTTCCAGTAAAAATGAGCAAGACCAAAGGTTTCTTATACAACTATATTTACATTTGTGTACATACAAAGCAAAGCTTATCAATTGGGTCAGACTTTAAATAAACGTTGCTTTTTTTTTTTTTTTTTTTTTTTCTTTTTGACAGCGTCTGCTCTGCTGCCCAGGCTGGAATGCAGTGGCATGATCTCAGCTCACTGCAACCTCTGCCTCCCGGGTTCAAGCGATTCTCCTGCCTCAGCCTCCTGAGTAGTTAGGACTACAGGCATGTGTCACCACGCATGGCTAATTTTTGTATTTTTAGTAGAGTCAGGGTTTCACCATGTTGGTCAGGCTGGCTGGGATTACAGACGTGAGCCACTGCGCCTGGCCTCTTTTTAAAATGTTGTTTTGGTATAAGCAAGTTTTTAAATCAAATATTTAATAACTTCCACTCCTGCTATCCAAGAGCTTGCAATGAGTTAATGAAGGGGGGAAAACACACATACAAAATAATCCGATTAATAACACAAGCCACAAATATTAACAAGATTATTCTGGAGATTCACAGTTTTGGTTACTGAAAGGTCTTGTGTTTACGTTCAGGAGAGATAATATAATCACTGCAGGTTAAAAATATTTCATGGAATACCGAAGTACTTAAACTATAATTTTAATGGTGGCTAAAGGCAAGTTCAGGGGAGAAGAAATGGAAAATACAAATAGGGAAAGGTAAGACCCGAGGAACCAGATCAGAAAGTTTGTGATAAATTGGGAACTGAGAAAGATGATAATGTGGTTATAGTTAAAGACTCCTTAAGGGAAAAATAGCAAAATTGGCTGGAAAGTTAAACTAGAACCAGATAACGAAGGTCTTAACTGCTCAAAGAAAGGGATAATCATAGAACTGTGAATTCCAATAAAAACTGTAAGTTCTATAAGCTTTAACCAGAGGTCACAAACTAGCTGCCACCAGGCTATTTGGCCTGTAGATAGGTTGTTTTGCTCACAGGGTATTTTAGTTTTTTAAAAAGATCTCTTGTCAGCACATAAAAGATAACACATGAAAACAATTTTTTTTTTTTTTTTTTTTTTTACTTTTCTGTTACAACAGGAAGAGTAGGCAATCAGAGGCTTGCTTTCTCTAGCATGGCAATGATAGGCTGGAGCTGGGCAGTGGCTATCCACCTTGATGGGCATGTTGACCTCAGCCCCACCTGGACCTTCATTCATTCATGTAGATGACCAGCCACCTGCTTACACAAATCCTGATATGCAAACCCTGCTTAAAATGGTAATTACCACTTAGGGTTTTTTTTCATAGTGACATAATTTCTGCTATATGCATTCTTCAGAAACATATTTTATAATACTAACAATGTCAAGTCCAAATTGTTTTTGCATAATTAATGAAGTCATAATTTTTGATTTTTTGATATTTTGGCATTTACATGCATAAATCAAATTAGTATGCAATTTTTAAGTCCTCCAGTATTTCGTAGAAATCTTTTCTGTACCATTTCTTTAGCTGCAAAATAAAATCTACTATACACAGCTGCATCAGCATCGCTTTGCAAAATTCCCACATATTTCATTAGCAATTTAGAAACCATTTTAATCTCCCAGTATTTTTTCACTATAAAATAAAGCCAAAAATAAACACAAGATAGATGTTTTGCTGTTTTTATATACAGAGGTTAAAATACTAAGTATTTTAATTAAATAGTCTTAATGAATCTGAAATATCTTGACCTTAAAAATACTTCTCCTAACATGATAGCACAAATAAGCAACTGTGAAGAAGGAGTTTGGGGGGAAAAATCACATTTACCATTTTTATTTGTGGAGTAATCATCCAGTTCAGTAGTAGATCTGGATTTATTCCTAAAACACAGAACACAATATATTAAATATGTCTCACTAATAACCTCTTTATATTTATGAAGTAAAAACACCAAAGATATTGCTTTTTACAGCAGTTGATTTACTTTGTATGTCTGCTGAGAGCAATTCCTTTTAAACCAAGAAATTTTTCATCTTTCACAAACTCACAGAAAACCTTGACATCCCTAAAAAAGAGAAAAGTGAAATGCTAGAAATAGATACAAACACCTGACAGTACTTCTCCAGTTTGTATGATGATGAAGACTATAATTTATTGATCAATTGTTGTCAATGTTCGCCCTGGTCCAGATCTCAATCTTACCAGGCTTACAAAGCATCTGCCATCAGATCACCTACAGTCAGTCCGTCCCACCTCCTGCACACTGCCCAGGGTTATAATGTCAACTTCTTGGGCATTAGGGTGCCACTGACTACTGTGGAACATTAATTTACCAAATGCCATCTTAGTGTTCCAAAGAGGTACCAAAGCATACAGCACAGTCAACTTCTGGAAATGCCTTAACTTTGTACCAATAAAACTTAGGTGTATAAATCAACACATGCTAATCTCATTCCCATTCTGCTAGACACACTGAACTTTGAAAATAATAGTGGTAGCTGGGCATGGTGGCTCGCTCCTGTAATCCCAGCACTTTGGGAGGCTGAGACAGGTGAATCACTTGAGGTTAGGAGTTTGAAGCCAGCCTGGCCAACATGGTGAAACCTCATCTCTACAAAAATACAAAAACTAGCTGGACATGGTGGCGGGCGCCTGTAGTCTTGGTTACTTGGGAGGCTGAAGTGGGAGAATCACGTGAACCCAGGAGACAGAGGTTGCATTGAGCTGAGATTGCATCACTGCACTCCAGCCTGTGTGACAGCGTAAGACTCCGTCTCAAAAACAAAAGAAATGAAAAAGAGAATAGTAGTAATAACAATGTATAATATACATTATAAAATAAGATGTAATATTACACTTATGTACGTATATGTACATATTACATATGTATAAATCCAATAATCTATAATACATAATGTATCATAAGTGGTAGACAGCTGCACTTGTGAATAATTTCACTTATATCTACATAGAAGAAAACATTTATTACCGGATATCTAGCCACACTCCTCGATGCCTCTAGGGCATGCTTTATCTGGACTGCCTGCAGGTATTCATATTTTCCCGGCTTCCTTAAGTTTCCTTTCTCTGCATTTTAATTCTTTTCCCCAAGGTCATGAGCTATATAAATAAAGCTTTTGTAAATACATAAGTAAATCCATAACTTTTTTTATTTTTTATTTTTTATTTTTTGAGACGGAGTCTCGCTCTGTGGCCCAGGCTGGAGTGCAGTGGCTGGATCTCAGCTCACTGCAATCTCCGCCTCCCGGGTTTACGCTATTCTCCTGCCTCAGCCTCCCAAGTAGCTGGGACTACAGGCGCCCGCCACCTCACCCAGCTAATTTTTTGTATTTTTTAGTAGAGACGGGGTTTCACCGTGTTAGCCAGGATGGTCTTGATCTCCTGACCTCGTGATCCGCCCGTCCCGGCCTCCCAAAGTGCTGGGATTACAGGCTTGAGCCACCGCGCCCGGCCAATCCATAACTTTTAAAAGGAGATAAACATTTTAATGATTTACAGTTACCCAGAGAGATTATAAATAAGGTCATCTATCACCAGATTTTCCTTTAGCTTATTGTCAGCCCATTACTACCTGCTTGTCCCTTTCCTTTTCCCCTTCTATTCTGAGCCCTGTTCAGTTATCCTGGCTGCTTAGATACAAGTCTTTCCTTATATCTAATAAATAAGACAAAAGGAGACATTTCAGCTCTGAAAACACAAGGTAATGGCCTTCCCCTCGATATTTGTTTGACAGACTGTTCAGAAGTCCTCAGTGATTTCAAAACTGCAAAACATTTTAAAAATTACTTTAAAACATTAAAATAATATTTTAGGAAATTTTAAGATACATGTAACTTTCCAGATATCTTGAATTTTATCTTCATTCCCCAAAACTGACCAGTAGTTCTAACCAAACTGCCTAAGAGAAAGGTCACTATTCCCATTTCAGATGTCCCTTTTGGGAGTAATGTTAAGCCATTATTCATAACCTTTTTAAAATGAAGATTACATTGGATTACAGAAAATGGACACAGTTCTTTCCCAGCCATGCCCATTCCCCTTGCAATGTGATTCCTGCCATAAAGAAGCAGTGTTCTTCTCTTCTCCATGATCTGTGACTGTATGGAGTAATGTTAAGCCATTATTCACAACCTTTGTAAAATGAAGATTACGCTGGATTACAGGAAATTGACCTAGTTCTTTCCCAGCCGTGTCCATTCCGCTTGCAATGTGATTCCTGCCATAAAGAGGTAGTGTTCTTCTCTTCTCCATGACCTGTGACTGTGACTTTAGACAACTTAAACCTCAAGATGCCTAGTTAATAAGTAGCAGATATATGAGCGAGCCCAGTCAACTAAAAGGCTGCCCAATTGAGATCAGCCTAAAATGCTGACCCACAAAATCATAAGTTAATTCATTAAGTTCACAAGTAGTTGTTACACAGCAAAGCTAACTGATACAAAGATCAACCAGCAATTCCTCTTTATATCCTACAAATGACAAAGGGCTAAAATAGTTCTACAAATCATGGATGCAAGCCCTGGAATATTATATGAAGCCAATTATCATCAATTAAATTACAATAACATGCTCTGCATACCTGTCATTAGGAAGAAAACCTGAAGATGCTTCTTCTCTCTTTGGTATATCATAGGAATCAACAGGCCTAAAAGATAGAAAATGATTTTGTTGTCAAAATATTAGACTTTAAGCCCTTCCCTGAGTTTAAGAAAAGGGTATCAAAATAATGTCATTCTAGCCTCTTTATGCAAATGGTCTTTGGGTTAAAAACTAAACATACAAAGGTATTTCAATGAATAACCACAGAAAATAGATCCCCTATTGCCAACAGACATTTGCAAGCCATTCATTCACTCATTCATTCTACAAATACATATTAAGTGCCCACCATATTCCAGTACCACTCCAAGAACCGGCTACAGAAGTACACAAAACAAACTTGCTGACTTTATAGCACTTATATCTTACTGTAGCAGGCAGGCCAACAGATAAACAAATAAATGCATAATATAAAATAAGTTAAGAGTACACAGAGAGAAGGACTGAGAAGGGGCCTGTATTTTAACTCGGGTATTCCAGAAAGTCCAAGGAGGTGATGTGTGTGCAGAGACAAGAAGAAAATGAGAACACAAGACACACAAACATTCAATGACTTCTCCAAGCAGACAGACTAGAAAATATACAAGTCCTTGGGTATTTTCAAGGAAGAAACAGGAGGCCAGTGTGGCTGGAACAGAGTGGGTAAGGGGAAGAGTGGAGGTACTACAAGGTAATGCAGCTCATGGCAGCCTTCTAGGCCTTGGCAAGGAAGCTGGATGGGGTTCCGATGTGACAGCAATTGACTTGGAGGGTTCTGGGTGGGGAAGCAAGATGACATGGCAGGGTTTATGATTTAAAGGTTCTCTTTGGTGGCTTGTATTCACTTGTGTGGAGAATGGGTGGCAGGAAACAGGAAGAGCAAGGGGGTGCCTTTGAAGTGGGGAATGGATACAGCTGAGCCAAGCTACTCTAGCAGCCTCTGTGCCCTCTGGCTGTGGGGACAAACCTCCTGTACTGGTATATTCTGACTGACGTTTCCCGCTCTATCTCTGCCTGGTGCTTCTGCTCCTCCGCAGGGCGCTTCTGCTGCTCAGCCTCAGCCTGAAGCCACTTCTGCTCTTGCTCTTCCTGAAGCTCTTGCTCCCGTTTCCTCTCTCTCTCAATAACAAGCTGATCCTGCAGCTTCTTTCCTTGGTCCTCATGAACAACTTGCTCTTGTGGCTGTCTCCTGTCCTCTTCTCCTGCTCGGGTTCCTTCCCTGTCTGAAGACTTGGACCCTTCACTCCAGGTAGCTTCCCAGGTGGCAAGAGAGGGCTCCCGTGTGGTCACAGACATGCTGTTTGAGCTTAGGACCATCAGTTCCTAGGTGACCAGTGAAAAAAGAAATCCATCTAAATCTGTTTATTTCTGTAATTTCATATAGACACATATATATTCAGTTTTAGATGCCACTAACTATAGTTGGCCCAGGACTCCACTCAAAAAAACATGTTAAGAGTTCTACCACTAAAAAAGCTACACATGAGTGACTGAGATGTAACTTAGAAGAGGAAGATGCACTGAAGTTCTATTAACATAATTTGTTAATGATGTGCTACAAAAACTAGGAGAAAGGCTGAAACATCCAAGCAAAATTCTAACAAATCAGAGCTCACTGTATTTTTCAAAGAGCTACACAGGTGAACATATGGTCAAAGGTGGAGAAAAATGAAGTGTCTCCTGCTTCTCAGCTAATCTCACCAACAAGGTAAAGAGAAGAAAACCTATACAGGCATGTTCTAACACTACCTCATCCAAGTACTTGGAATTCTCTCTCTCTGCCTCCTGTTTGGCCCTTTGCCACTCTTCCCTCAGTTTCTCCTGCTCACGTTGATATTTTTCCTATAAGACAATATGACACACATTAATCCAATAGATTAACTCTTCACATTAGGAATCTTCTTTATTAACACTTCTATGATCTCTAAACCTTCAACCTCAAACCTTTAAAGACCATGATTTTATTTTCACAAGCCAATCAGATTTTAGTCCCTATAGTAGAAAAGAGCATATATTGAATTAAAAATGTGGACACTGGGGTAAAAAGGTAGACACTGAGAATTAAACCCCCATCCACCCTTTACCATGGCTGTAATTCATTAAAGACTCTAGCAAACTGTAAGGGGGTGCTGAATTACTGTGCAATGGACCTAGCAACAGTTTATGGGAACCAAGTCATCACAAAGTCCGTGCACTTCACACCCGCTAAGTGAGTGCCCTTCATACTCTACAAAAACACACATGGGGGATAATAAATAATGATTTTTAAAGGATGACTCTGGAAATCTTCAAAATGGAAAAGTAATTGTTTTATGAAAAATGTACTACAGACAAAAACATTTGTTTTTGTGAAACTGTTGAGTTTAAAATTAGTTTCTCAATACTGGTTGACACAGACTGGAGAAAAGCAGTGAAATCCAACCTAGTTCCTACCCATCCACGTGAGCCAGAGCTACCTGCAGTAGACGGTCCTGCTCCTTCTGCCACCTCTCCTGCCGCTTCCGCTCCTCCTCTTGATCCCACACCCAGCGACTCGGGGCACTGATGGTTGGAACTGGAAGCTAACCAGTTATCAGAGAAGAGATGCAAACAGAGAACATAACTTCATTAAGTCATCTACTGAACCACTTTTGCACACATAAATTATTCATATCACAGTTTGCTTAAACTGTACCAAGGGAGAGCTGGCTTGGCTCTGAATTTTAAAATAAGTTTTTCAACTTGGAAGTATAACTCTCTGATAAACTCTTACGCAACCTAAAATCATGGTAAGCATGCTACTGTGTACTAATTCAGTCCCACCAAGTTCGCCTTATTCAAAATGACAAATGAATGCTACTTACATCAGGAACCACCGAATCAGAGCTTCCTGTGTTGCAGCACATGGGCAAGGAAGAAAAATATACAATATAAGTCTTCATTTCTATGAAATAATTCCTTTCAGAAACTTCTATCATTAGCTATCTCTATGCCAGTATACTAAGTGGCAATGTTTTTTTAAACAATAGTCAGTAAATCCTTTTTTCTCCATGTATAACAGTTCCATCTGTTACTCATGTTTCAAATTCAAAGTTAGTAAAAGGAAGATATAGATGCCAAAATAAACCCTAGCTGTAGGTATTAGAGTAGGATCAATGGACAGTTCTGAAGAAACTTCAGAGTTCTTTTACTAATAAATTGGACAGCATCTCATAGTTTTGCCTAACAGGCAAAAAAAAAAAAAAAAAAAAAAGGAATTTCAAATGTTACAACATCTACCAAATCCCAATTTTTTACTTGCCACTACTCAATTACAACATGACAGGTGCAAGTCACATTTTCCAAGTCTTCTTACTAATGAGCCACTTTCATAAGCAAGTCACTGCAACAAATATGTTCAAGAAACATTTCCTTTTTCTACTCCTATTATTTGAAACACATGTATTCAAACTTCCTATGCAAACTTATGGGTACAGTCTTATTCTTTTTATTCTTAGGGGACCTACATAAGTATACCTTTACATGGAACAATGATTATTTTAAAAGTAAAACTTCAGAAAATACACTCTCATACAGTACTTTTAAACGTTCTTAAAACCTCAGCTGTCAAATAAATTATTCACATATAATTTTTTACAGAAAAATGCTTTGAAACCTAGAAAAATCTTCTTCCCTAGAATAGCCTGTTGAAGAAAAATGGGAGAAAATTAGAACAGAGAAGGAAGAGGAATTGCTTTATTTTAGCCAGTTTTAGGAAGGAGTATCATACTGTTTCAATTAAATAGCCATAGAAAAAATAGGAATTTTATTTTAAAATATAAATCAAAAACACTAAGGATACTGACATAAATAGACTTGCATAGTTGGTAAGGTATTTCTGTTTATGGTCAAAAACAGACCTTCATCCAAAGGAAGGACATTAGGTGATTAACACAAAATACACAAACCCGGTAAGCACTGTGTTATAAGGCACATTTGTAAACATGTTAATAACCTTAAAAGAAACAGTAACATTTTAGATGGCAACAGCACGATATCCTTTGACCATTGTATCTCAAATGTTGACGATTACTTTTAAGTTCTTAGTAGCAAAACAGAGCTTGAACAGCATTCATGTGACAGCGCATTAGGCAAACGTGGCACAGGAGCAAATGTCACATGCACAGCACATTGTGAGGCCCTGCCCAAGTACACCAACATGGAGAATCTCAAAATGCACGTTTTCAGATGCAACCAAAATGTATTTACTTTGAATTTATTTCAAAGTCAACAGAGCAGTCAAATCAACACTCCAAAGCCACCATACCACAGCAAAAATAACTCTTCTTTATTAAGAGTGTTTTCCACAACCAAAAACAAGTCAGAGTTTTTAAAAACTTGGCCAATTGCATGTTGGTGTAATCTAATATTATGCAATTTGTAGGAAGCAGTAAGGCTTAAATGAAATTCCTCATTTCTTACTGTTACCCAGTGGAAACAAGCGTGTGTTTAAGAGCATCTATCCCTTTTTTTTTTTTTAACAAAGTTTAAAAAAAAAAAAGTAAAACCTTTATAGAGGTATACAAAGGACACACAGAGACCCATTACCACAGAGGTAGACCCATGAACTGTAAGAAAAGCCTAATGACCCTAGGGAAAGAATGGAAATGGGTTATGTCGCTTGGTCATAATGACAGACAAATTGAAGAGGCTCGGTGCCCAGCACCACAGACCGTGAGGAAGAGTGGAGAGGGAGAACAATTCCACGAAAGTGCATGAATTGTTAGCTTTGTGGTTTACCTTGTTCAAAAAATTGTGATCGCCTTTTTAAGTTTTTCAAAGAAATGGATTCAGATGCTAGTTGAAAAAAAAATAAACACTATGTCATTCATTTTTATTTCTCACCACTGGTAAATCAAATGATACTTGATATAGCTTTCCAATCTGTGCAATATTATTTTAAAAGATCACAAAACTGATAGCCGTAGAAAATATAGATTATCTCAAGGCACAGGGACACACAATTTTAGCAGCCTATACTACATTCAAATTAGTAGAAGGAACAAATATTTTTATTAATAAACTTTAGCATATAGCATCAGAGTTTCACAGCTATGAAAAGCCAAAGTATCATCTTCCATGCTAGATCACACCATTTTAGGGAAAAGGAAATTAATATTTTTTGCTTAGGTTAAACAATCCATAATCTTGTCTACTACATGGAAAACTGTCTATAACAAACAGTTTTCACAACACTTATGAATAAGAAGTTAAAAGTAATGGGGAAGAAAACAAAAAAAAAAAATGACACCCAAAGAAAGATCAAAGAAAACCAAACACTAAAGTTACAACCATCTTCTAACTAGAATTTATTGACCTAGTTTTCAAGATCTGGTAGCTACTAATATTAAGTAAAGCAAATGGAGTTCTGCCAAGAAAACAAAAAGAAAACATTCTGACTTCACCCACAGATCTGTCACAAGACTATGGCATAAAATCTACATATGATTATTACTCGATACTAGTTAGTGCTTACTTATCTAAACAAAACCTTCCAATGACAGGGCCCATGTACAGTTCCCTAGCCATAGAAGAGCCAGATGTCTGATCAGCTATCTCACCTGACTCACTGCAGAATAGGACCCAGTGCTTTACATGTAACATCACGGAGAAAAAAAGCAAAGTTTGCTTTAAAAACTCCTTTGATAAAGGATGCAACTGAAAACAAAATATAGTCACTTCTATCTATCAGAAATGAAATACAAAGTTAAATAATTGATAAGGAAAGGGAAATTTATATATTTAGGTTGGCTTTAAGATAATGTATTATAAACTGTCAAATGTAGAGTTAAAGCCACCAAAGCACTGTGAAAACCCAGTCCCATTCTCGGCAGTCTAGGTTCACAGTAGAAGAAGTCTCATCTTCTTTGGGTTTCTTCCCCTGCCTACATGACTGGATCTATTCTTATTTTTCTGTGCCCAAGGAATAGCACACAATGTATGGCAGCTAAATTATTTCTGGATGGGCAGAAGAAGAAACATGGAGATAACTCCAAAATTTCTCTAGATATTTTGCCTTCATTTTCATTACAAATAGATACATCTGCTAATGACTTTATTGCCACTGGCATTTCCCTCTTACAGCTAACTGCCTCTAAGCTTGGCCTTTCACAACAAGAAAGAAAGGAAACTTCATTCATAGTTCCAAGCTTAACTAAGATTCCCTTTGCCAGCATACCATAGCAAGAAAGCTGACTCGGGAAGAACCAGTCTTTCTTATTTGACTTAGGCATGCAGGCACTCAAAGCTCCGGAACATGCTGCCAAAGTTTTGTTTGCAGTGCCTGAACGATTCAGCACGGGAACTGAATGCCCTTCCACCTGGCTGCAATTGGATCTGCGTGCTAACCTTTTAGTTTCAACTTGCAGTAGATCAGTTTTTCTTTCACTCACAGATATTAATTTTTATAACAGCAGAACTTGAGTGCTGTGTCTTTTCCTGTATAACGTAAGTTATAATGGTGATATTTACCTTTTGATTCAAAAGCATTGCTTTCATCATGAATTCCATTGATTTCTTTGGATTCAATATTCTGGAAAGGGTAAAAATGCTAGTTAATATTCTCTCCAGTTGGACTTTGGACTTAAATAATGCATTTCACATTACTGAAATATATATTTTAACAAGATGAGTTTCTCGGGATATTGATGCATTCCTTACAGCCTTTTACATGTAGTAGAAACTTAAGATTTTTCATTATATTTCAATATTTGTGGCAGAATTAATGACCAGCTGTAGGCATAGATGATTTTAAGTTTAATCAATCGTTAATTTTCCAAGAAATAAAATCAGCCAGATAATCATTAGTCCATTTGGCTTCTATTTATGAGTACACAAAACTGTCATATAGGATTCTCAAATATTTAAACATTTCTTATACAATATAGTAAGATCTCCTTATTAAATAAAAGGAGTTACCTTGAGATGATAATAGCACAATCTAAGGAGTATAAGTGCATAATATTTAGTTGAAATTTAAATTTAATTATTAATTTAAATGAACAATTTGTATCATAAATAGAAACCACATTACTTCAAAGTCTATAGGAAAAAGTATTGCTTTGACACTTAAAAAATTTTCTACATTATATTTTTGATCAAATTAATGAAACTGATTATCTCTTAACCACATATGTAAGTCTACCCACCAAATTCACCTACACAAAAACTAAAACGCTTCATGAAGTTTTCCATTACACCCAACTATTACATTTATTTGCCAGTAAAGACTAGGGAACACATAAAGAAGTTATAGTTTATAATTTTATGTAATTGCTACTTCACGCTCACAAAGATCTGAGAGGTGGGTCTAATAATGAAAGATTGGTGGAAAACACCTGCAAAACAACATTATGGGATCTTTTGATTTTACCATTATATAACTCACAACTACTCTATGAGGAATGCCTATGGTTTTCAAAAATATATTTTACTGTATCTCTTTACTATAATTTACGTTATTCAATCATTTACATTTTACAGGTAGTATCAAAATTGTACAAACAAAAAAAATTATTTTCTTCCATACACAATTCTAACAACTGCTTTGCTCCACACCAGTACTTCCTACTTCTCCAAATACTCACAGAACTCTGAAGGCTTTCGGAGAAATCAGTTGTTACAGATAGATTTGAAGATTTTTCTGAGTTGTAAATTCCAGAAGTTGCATCAATCCACTTTGTCTCAGGTGAACCTATAATTTTGGTAGCCATACTGGTGAGATTGAGGGTTTTATGCCGTATAAATGGCAGGGAAGGTTGGTCTTTGCCCCAGTCTGATTGACACATGAAGATCAAATGAGTACACACAGATGTTGAAGTGGAAAGAATAAAGTCATTGAATGCACATATATAAAAAAAATCTACATATACAAGACAAACAAATCAGGCAGTATGTGAAATAAATCAAGAGTTTAGGGCTTTTTACCAACAGACCACCTTCCCAAAACACAAGGGTTAAATCACGTTAGTAATGAAAAAACTAGCAAATTTGCTGAATCTTTCCCAAAACCAGGATAGATATTTTATTTTGATATCATAAGCTGGTAGGTCTGCGGAGGCTTAATGCCCTTTCCCATCTAGCCTCTATAATTAAGAAACACATTAATGGAATACACATTGAAAGTTCTTTGAGAATAAACAGGAATATGACCTACCAAGCTCTCTCTCTTATACCAACATGGTTATGATGCTGCAGATAAAGTTAAATCATAGCATTGTTCTTAATACGCAGTATTATTATAAATAACTCCTGGATGCAGATACATTTGTCTTCAATTGATATTTGCATTCAATCAAACCAGTACATGAATCAGTCAATAAATACTGTAGAATTCAGTAAATTTGCTAGTGAAAAGTCCAGACAGAATATTCAAAGGAGTAGGGTTCAAGATTTGTCACGATGTAACTACAAAATACCGTTAATGCCAAAACATAAGTAAAGTGAAAAAACAAAAAGTTATTGAAGCAAATTGTTAGAACCACTTGCCAAGGGCCAGGTCCCAATTCCAAACGCCAGACATGATGGTAACACAAACTCACCAGCCTTTCCATAGCGCCTCACATCCATCACTAGGTGTCCAGTTTCTTGAGCCTTAGCCATGGCTTCCCCCCACTCTTTTGAATCCTTATATGAAAACTTGGTGTTGTTAATAGCAATAATTTCATCATCTACTTGTAGCTGAGAAAATTCTGCTGGGCTACCTAAAAATACAAAATAAATTAACCAATTGGGGAAAAAAATCCCACATGTTCTATTAGTTGCTGCTTTGAGCTTAAGAAAAATGACTCTGAATTTTAATTAACCATTTCTCTCTTTTTCAGGCGGAGAAGGGTCACTATTTTTTTAATATCAAATATCTGAGTACAACATACAAAGCATTAGAGGCGTTTTTTGAAGTTCTATAGACTGAATCTTCATTAAAGGAAAAATGATAAACTAATGTATTCAATAAGACTTCTCTATTAACCTCCCAAGGACAAAAAATTTAAGTTACTCTAAAATTTGAAATATGAAATATACTGCATTTTAATTGAGCTTCCAAATCAGATACATTCTGGAATGGAGCAGAAGAAAACACAGCTATTTAAAACTGCTTAAAATTACTCCATAACTAAAATACCATTATCTAATTAAGGCAATCTTAAGATGTAAAAGAACTAACTGGTGTTAACATGCAATTTTATATAGCTAAAATATGTAAAAAATAAAAAATAAAAGTAAAAATAAAGGAACTCCTCTTTTTAATTTTAGGCCTTGTAATGTTTTGCAGAAAGTTCCTGGGCTTGACATGATATAGACCTGAACGTGGGAGGGGTAATCCTTTTACAGAAGTCCTGAAGCATCCTGAAGACTTCATGGGCAATAAGTATATTAGAACACTCAAAAAAAATCAACTTATTAAATAGCACATATACATCTACTACAAAGCATGGCTGATCGTGGAAAGTTCTTTCTGAATCTTTACTTAAGTGCTGTTTGTTAGCATTTCCAAATATAAAGTCCAAAATGGACAAAATCTGCAAAATCACAAAGTTAAGACCTTCAAAACTAAAATTAATTACTCAAGGAGAATAAACAATATGGAATTTGGAACCCCAATAATCTCAGGAAGAGGATGTATTTTCTGGCCTTATGGTTGCATTTTTCACAGGTTTTCTCCTCCTATATCAAATACACTAATTTCTGTGGTCCCCAACCCCACAATGAAAGATGAAAAAGGAGAAGAAAATTCAGTAGAGCTAAATATATCATTTACCTGCTTCAACTGATGCTACGAAGATCCCAGGAATATCCCATTTTATTGTAAACCCAAAGTCAAGACTCTTCCCAGGCGTCTGGTTTATGCTGATTCTCATATCACTGAACTGATCCTGAAAACAAAACATGAAACCTGGTATCCAGTGTCTCTGGCACCCACATGGAGGAAAGTCTATCCATGAAAGGAGGGAGGCTGCTCACTAGGTATACTCCAATCATTTCATGATAAACTAGAAGCTTCATTCTTTCTTCCTTGGGTTGGTAAAACTTTCATTTATATAAATAGCACCGAGTTTATTATTTTTCTGCTAAAATAAGGAAAATCTTATTGTCATTACATGTTTTTCTTCATATTAATACTTTAAATTGGTTGGCCATGGATAAGCTTAGGTTTATGCCCACTGTACCATTGAGTCTAACTTACAGGCCACACCATTTATTCACTGCCCAGGAATAAAGTACAGTGATTTAAATCATTCATTTGAAAAGGACCACCATACTTTTAAAAACCTACTCCTAATACTTGGCATATTTTCTGAATAACTTCAAGTGGTTCACAGACACATAATTTAGCCTCCAGTGGCATCCATCTAGGACTGGTACCACTCCCTAGTGGGCATGTGAAGTTCGGCAAGGTATTTTGCTTGCCCAAATGCCACATGAAGATTTAGTGTTAAAGGCATAGCTGCTATACATGCTGCAAAATGCAGAACGATGTCACCTGTAAGGAATTACGCCCTAAGATACCAAGAGTGTCCCTATTGACACATTCTGAGCTACATACAGTCCATGACTTCTTCAAAATAACATCAGCTCATAAGCCCCCAAACAATAACCTCTTGGACAAAAGGTATAATTATTCCCATTGCTATCACTATACTACACTACAAATCCTAAATTGCAGAGAACTTATTTTCTAAACCAAATGTTTCAAGTTTTTACAGTGTACTAAGTCTGTGCAAACCTGAATTTCTCTGTAATTTACATATTTTGTTCTGAGGAAGCAACAAATAGATTTTAATATGAATTTATGAGACCGGTATTTCAGCGTTGTTTCCTAATCACAAAAAAACTTAGACTTACCTGTTACAATTCTTCCTAAACCTGTTTTACTTTCCAGGAAAAGACCTACCAATTTTCCATTTTAACTTGGCAGCTAAACCTAATCCAGGAACCAACTGGGCAATTCATAAAGCTTTCTGCCTAAGGTTTTTTACCCATAAAACAAGCTTAAAACAAGTAGCAATATTCTGAGAAATATTAGGATAGTACGTACTATGGTGTGGATGTGATTTGTCGCCACCAAAACTCATGTTAAAATGTAATTACCAATGTGGTAGTGCTGGAAAGTGTTACCTTTAACAGGTGTTTGGGTCATGAAGGATCTGCCCTCATGAAGGAATGAATGCAGTTTCATGGGAGTAAGTTCTCACTCTAGCAGGACTGAATTAGTTACCACAAGAGCAGGTTGTTATAAAGTGAGGTTGCCTTGTGTTGGGTCTCTGCACACACCATTTGCCTATCTGCTTTTCCACCATGTTGTGACACAGCACATGGTGCTCAGCTGAAGCCAAGCAGATGTTGGTGCCATGCTCTTGGACTTTCTAGCCACCAGAACCATGAGCCAACTAAACCTCCTCTTTTCTTTATAAATTACTCAGTCTCAGGCATTCTGTTATAGCAACATTAAATGGACTAAGTACACAAGAATTTGAAGGAAGGCACTGAATAAACAAATGATCAAGAATTCACTACTCTATATGGACATGCAGAAGTATTATGACATTTCACTCATTCATCCATTTATTGTTTACGCTGTATAAAAAAAACACAATACTTAGCACTTTGGGAAATAAAGATAAATCAGGGATGATTCTTCCTCTCAAAAACTAATTGTTGATTTTTCAGTGGGTATGGGATTTTTAGCTTTCAGCAGAAAGCTCTTTGTAAAGCAGTTTAAACATGGAAATGCAGATGTAGTCATGACACTCGTTAATAACCACCTGATGAATGCCAATCTGAAGAATATAATAAAATTCTGCTAAGAATAGCAAAAACTACTGGTTGGTTCTACTCCTCAGCCAAAACCACCATACACTTAAGTTAGAGATGACTTGGTGAAAATGAGTGGTCATCTTCACCACACTTACAAAAAAAATCTGACTTAGAGCCAATTAAAGTGCAGAATCTATTTGCTATATAAGGAAGACAGACAGAGACAAATCATGGGTTACACATTCAAAACACTGATGTTTTATAGCTTGAAGAATAAAAGACAGAATGGAGTCTTAATAAACACTCTCAAACTATATAAAGAATATTTTGTGGGAGATGGCAAGTGAACATTATCCTTTTCTACCAAATATAGGATCACAGAGAATGAACTTAAGCCCTAGAGGAAAATGTCTCACTGTTATATTAGATTGGAAATACTATCTCATGAAGGACTGTACTTACCTCAGAAATAAAGAAATCACTATTTAAACATCTTAAATATTAATAGAAGGGCAGATAACCTCCTCCTCTTTGAAAGAGTTAACAGGAAGGACAGCATCCCTGTGGCTACAGCCAAGCAAAGTGTTGTGTCAGTCCTTGAGACACAATGCAGGCAAAGAGGAGAGGATCACATGGGCAATTACAGGTGCATATCTGTCATTAACCAGGTGAACACAGGCAAGTCACTGGGCCTGGTAAAGCCTTCTCTTTCATAAAAACACTGCTGTTTAATTTTGGTTTTAAGTAGCCTACTTTCAAATCAAAGTCTTACACAGACCACCTCTTTCCAAACCACTATATAGAAAGGATTAAAGTGGGTGGCTGTGGTTTCAAAGTAAGAGTTCCAGAGCCCCACTTGTGTGGCCTTCCCCTCGCAGCAGTCTTGAGGCATCTATGTCCAATCCCAAGTTCTTATAGAAAATTATTCCTGAAACTTCTTGCAAGTGAACATATCTATAATTACATTCAAGCATAAATTGTTCAACAGTGATTTCAGGAAGGATTTCAACTTCCTTATTTTTCTCTGCAAGGTATATGCCAAGTGAGTATCCTACAAAGAATCCAAGCTTCAGAAGATAATGATGACAGAATTATCTTTGAACTGGATGGAATAGGAATATAAATTATTGGGGGAAACCTAGATTCCTGAAGACTGATAATGAACTATCCAAGTGGTTTCAGTTGTTCATGCCAGAAAAGATAAGGCAGTTGTCTACTATCACCTCAGCATACAAGATAAAAAATTTCCCTCAAATTAGGTATAACTTGAGCAGACATATCCACTGAAAGTTCAGATTGCCCCGACAATGGTCAGACTGATGAAACAGAAGTACAAGACTCTACATTTTTAAACAAAAACATGAGGAGGTTCTGGACTCCCAATGGTAACTCTTATTTCTGCTAAATCTGTTGAATTAAGATTTTCATGTCAACATAGATAGAATTTAATTTAAAAGAAAAAAAAAAAAGAAACAGGGCCAATCTTAACAACAAATCGAAAAGCTACACTTCTCGAATTTTTCCTATTAGACAAACGTGTTAAGGAAAGCCTACTTAGTTGATAAAGTTAACCTTAAAGTAAATCTGGACTGTCAAATCAGGAATATCAGAGGAAATCTATAATCTTTGAATTTGTGTACATATAGTTCTTTAGTGTCTTTCTTTCTGAGTCTTACTGGAATGAGAAAATGAAGTGAGTAGCCCTCAAATCTTGGTTTTCCTCTCTAAATCCTTCTCCATCTCTCCTTCCTTCATCCCACTGTGGCAGGCTGTGTTTCTATAATACACCCACCACTGTCCTCATCCCATTCCAAGATTATCTTCTACCTACCAAATAACATCTTGAGTCTTCAACCCTCCAGGCATTGCCCACTATTCTTGCTTTCTAGGAAACAGTCTTCTAAAGTCACCTATTATCTTGCTTTCTCCAGCCTTTTTTCCCATGTCTCTTGCCACTTCTCAGTTTCATTAGCATGTTCCTCTTTTTTCTCTTCTCTTTTCATTGTGTTATTTGTTCCTTAGTCTCCAACCTGACTACATGCTTTTGTGAGCAACCTCATTCACTGCCATACCTCTGATGTCTAAGTCCAACAATTCAAAAACTGAACTCATTATCTTCCTCCCAAACCTGTTCTTGCACCTCTTGTTTTTCATATTTTGGTTAATTGCATCAATAGTTCATCAGGTGCCCAAGTTAGAAACATTGGATTCTTTTGGGGCCTCTTTCTCTTTCTTTCCCTAACTGTTCCCCAGTTGAATGCCACACAACAATCCCTGTACCCCTACTCTCCACCATACACACTTGCATTTTACAAGGTTCTGTCAAGTCCACAATCCATCTTGAATCATCCCATCTTTGCCACCCTCCCTTGTGTTATCATCTTGGTTCAGGCCATGATCTCCCCTAAACTCCTGTGGTTACCCCTCCTGAGTGGCTCTCTTGCCTCCAGCCCTTATTTTGTTCATTGTCCACACAGCTGCCAGAACTTTAGTTGTAGAACATGCTATTATATCACACTCCATTTTTAAATTGCTGGTAGCTCCTTACTGCCCTACTTGGAAGATTTCAAATTCTACATTTCAGTTCTGGTCAGTTTCAATAAACATATAATACAACCTTTCCTCAAAATGGTTTCAAGGATGATTTTATCTTTATGGATCAAAAGACATTTCAGTTCCCAGTGGCTCTAAAATTCTAAAGACACAGCAAAGTCCAAATAAGTCAAAATGTGGTCTCTTAACTATACATAAGGCAGTTCTCAAACGCGAGCCTGTCGTATTTCAAAAAACTTTAACATCAGATAAATTGCAGTTGTGGTGTAGGCATTTCACCAGCCTGGGGCAGGTTACATAACTTTCAAATCTCATGTACTTCACTGGTAAAAATGGTATAATACACCTACTTTGCAGGGTTATTGAGATGATTAAATGAAACATTTAAAAGGTGTCAAGGCACACATGACTGATGCCCAGTAATGGCCTTCTTTTTCTTTTTCCAGTGGAAGCAAATGTTAAACATAATACACATGCTGGCTAAGCAGTTTCTGGATCAATTAAAGAAAATCCCATTTAATTCTCACATACTTAGCTCTAAAGCCAAGAAAATTCGGTCAGCATTCAGCAAACATGTACAGATGCAGGCACTGCAATGACAGTAAGAAAGGTAGGGTTGTATTCTATCCTCAGGGAGAGCAGGTCCTAGTGAAGGTGAGAAGCAAGCAAAATGCACAGTATGAAGCTATGATAAGGGAAGTTCTGGCTACTATATCCAAAGGGGCAGTAATCATGGGGTTCAGATCAGGAAATGGACATGCAGAAAGCTTCCTTTCTTCCATATGTGTCATCCCGTTTGGGGGTTACTGCCTTAAAAAGTCTGGAGCAGAGGTTCTAGAAAGAGGATTTGTAGAGGGTTT
>NW_012117089.1:0-1171 GCF_000951035.1 Colobus angolensis palliatus
AAAAAAAAAAATAGAGGGAAAATGAATTGCCAACTACTCATTTTTTAAGTAAATGATTTGGAGAAAGTTATTAACTTGCCTCCAAGCCTAAAGTTATCTGTGTGGGAGTCAAAGAAAAACAGTTTTGCTTATATCATCTATTCATTTCAAATTTTGTACCTACGCTAACAATGTTCTTCTTCTCCTTTTATTTCTCATAAATCTAGAGCAGTTTCTCTAAGTCAGCTATTATAACCAGACTAAAATGTGTTTCTCTTTGGTGCCAGCTTCTTGTTGAGGCAGGTTAATGAAGAGTTTGTGGTTTTTCCTCTCATTAGGAATGCATTTTGGCTTTGACAACGCTTCACTGATCGTTACGATTCCATGTGTTGCTGTTGATTAGACTTTTCTACACAGACTTTCCCAGCGAGAATGCTTTCCCTCGGTTGAGTACTAGTTAAGCATTCACTTAAAGGCCTCCCTGGAAAGTCCTTTTCTTGCTGGAATGCAGGACAAGCTCCCTCTGTGTTCCTGTTGACTTTTTTCACAGTTAACATTACTCATCACAGCTGAAGACTGAATAACAATAGATAGGAAGTGGTTTCCACATTTTTCCATAGAACGTAACCCCAACTGACTTGTATGAAGGAAGAATTAAATGAACTTATGGCAGTCATTAGAGGTGGGCTAGGTACTATAGAACATATTAAACCTGACAGTCCTTTTCTAGTATATTGTGTTTGTTAATGTTTGTTAATATAATTTGTTCAAAGAATTTAGAAATGCAATCTGGCAGAAATGAAATTAAGAAAATGCAACTTTTTGACCAGTTGTGGTGGCTCACACCTGTAATCCCAACACATTGGGAGACTAGGGCAAGAGGATTGCTTGAGGCCAGGAGTTTGAGGCCAGACAGGGTAACAGAGTGAGATCCCGTCTCTACAAAAACTTTTTTAAAAAAATCAGCAGGGTGTGGTGGTGCACTCCTATAGTTTCAGCATTCTATCAGGAAACTGAGGTTGATCACTTGGGCCCAAGAAGTCCAGGCTCTAGTGACCTATGAACGCACCACTGCACTCCAGCTTGGGTGACAGAGGACACCCTGTCAGGAAAAAAAAACGAAAAGAAGGAAAGAAAAAAAAAAGAAAGAAAGAAAGAAAGAAAGAAAGAAAGAAAGAAAGAAAGAAAGAAA
>NW_012117089.1:2771-3854 GCF_000951035.1 Colobus angolensis palliatus
GGATGTGCCTAGACCCGGCGCAGCGCACGTCCGGGCCAACCGCGAGCAGAACAAACCCTTGGCGGGCGGCCAGGAGGCTCCCTCCCAGCCACCGCCCCCCGTCAGCGCCTTTTTTTCCCCCCATACAATACAAGATCTTCCTTCCTCAGTTCCCTTAAATCACAGCCCAGGGAAACCTCCTCAGAGCTTTCATCCAGCCACGGGCCAGCATGTCTGGGGGCAAATACGTTGACTCGGAGGTAGGCATCGGTGGGGGCGCGCCGGCCCGGGCGCGCGGGGAGTGTCCGCTTCTGCTATCTGCCTCTCCAAATATCCCGATTGCTCCCCTGGTCCCAGCCCTCTCTCCACTTCGGAGCACTCCTCTGGCATTGGCACCGCTGAGGAATGGGCCTGGGCGGGGAGGTGAAGAGAAGCCAGGAATGTTTTATGTTTTCCTAATGGGGAGGGGGCCTCGGGAGCCCCTGAGCTAGAAGAACAAGGAAAAGGGGATTGGGGTCCTGAGACTGGGTCTGTCGGACCCAGGACGCGTTTTGTGGACAGGTCTAGGATACTCCCTTGTCACGGGACCCCCGCGGTCCGGCCCTGCCTGCTGGGGGTTCGAAGAGGTGGAGTGCAGGGTGGTGGTGTCATTTACCCGAGTCCTGGGGACAGTCCCCGAGACTCCCCGCCAGGCGTCCAGACCGGCAGGTCCCGGAGGCGGCGCGCAGTGTGTTTGCACTTTCCAAAGTTCTTGAACCATCTCAAGAACTCCTTCTGCATCTTGGCGTCTGGCAGGGGTGTTCTGAGAGGGGTGGACCTTCCCTCCCCAAACTGCCAACATCACTTCCAACGCCCTCCACGCTCTGGAGCTCTGCCCAGGTGTGGAGACCTCGTTTTACAACACGCAGCTGCCCTTCAGCCACTCGCCCGCAGCCTGGGAGTGCCCTGGGGGTGGGTCGGGGGAGCTGCGCAGGTGAGACTGAGTTCTAGGACGTTTAGGGGGTCTGGCGCCTGGCTCCGCCAGAAATGGGGACTTTCGAGATTGTGATCATCACGACGGATTGAGCGGTGGAGGGACAAGAGAGGGCCGAGGCAGGGTGGGGG
>NW_012117090.1:0-1271 GCF_000951035.1 Colobus angolensis palliatus
AAAGAGTTACACTGTTCTTTCCATTGAACAGTTTACTTACACTGTTTTCTTGGAATCTGCAATCTGATATTTTGAAGAGAATTGAAGCCTATTTGACAAAGTAAATATCCTCAGATTAAAAACTAGAAAGAAGCTTTTTGAGAAACTTCTCCATTATATGTGAATTCATCTCGCAGAGTTACCCCTTTCTTTTCATGGAGCAGTTTGGTAACAGGGTTTTTGTGAAATCTGCTTAGGAATATTTGGGAACACATAGTGTCTAATGGCAAAAAGGGAAATATTTTAATGTAAAAACTGGGGAGAAGCATTCTGAGAAACTCCTTTGTGATGTGTGCATTCATCTCATAGAGCTAAATGTTTCTTTTAAGGGAACACTTTGGCATCACTGTTTTTGTGGTGTCTGAAAAGGGATATTTCAGAGCGTATGAAGCATAGGGTGGAAAAGGATATATCTTCAGATAAAAACTAGAAAGAAGCTTTCTGAGGAAGCTGTTTGTGATGTGTGAATTCCTCTCACAGATTTACACCTTTCTTTTCATGGAGCCACTGGCTAACACTGTTTTCATGGAATCTGCAAAGGAATATTTGGGAGCTCATTGAGGTCTATAGCATATAAGGAAATATCCTCAGATAAAAACTAGAAAGAAGCTTTCTGAGAAACTGCTTTGCAATGTGTGAATTCGTCTAACAGAGTTACATTGTTCTTTTCATTCAGCAGTTTGCTAACACTGTTTTTGTGGAATCTGCAATAGGATACTTGAGAGCACATTGAAGTCTATGTTGACAAAGGAATTATCATCAGGTAAATACCAAAAAGAAGCTTGCTGTGAAACTGCTTTGTGATGTGTGAAATCATGTCTCAGAGGTACAAAGTTCTTTTCATTGAGAAATGATCTAACTATTTTTTCATTTAATCTGCAATTAAATATTCAGGAGTGCATTGGGGAATATGGTGGAAATGGAAATATCCTCAGATGAGAACTAGAAAGAAGCTTTCTGAGAAACAGCTTTGGGATGTGTAATTCATTTCACAGTGTTACACCATTCTTTTCAGGGAGCAGTTTGGTAGTACTTTTTTTTGATATCTGAGAAGGGATATTTTGGATCACATTGAAACCTAGGTTGACAGAGTAAATATCCTCAAATCAAAACTGGAAAAAATCTTTCTAAGAAACTTATTTGTGATGTGTGAATTCATCTCACAGAATTACACTATTCTTTTAATGGAGCAGTTTGCTAACACTGTTCTCATGGAATCTGCAAGAGGATAT
>NW_012117090.1:7191-8834 GCF_000951035.1 Colobus angolensis palliatus
AAGCTTAGAGTGACAAGGAAATATCCTCATATAAAAACTAGAAGGAAGCTTTCTGAGAAACTGGTTTCTGATATGTTCATTTATCTCACAGAGTTACAAGATTCTTTTCATGGCTCTGTTCGGTATCACTGTTATGGGGGAATCTGAGGAGGATATATTGCATCACATTGAAACTTATGGTGACAAAGGAAATATCCTCAGATAAAAATTTGAAAGAATCTTCCTGAGAAAGTTCTTTGTGGTGTTTGAATTCATCTCACAGACTTACACGTTTCTTTCCATAGAGCAGTTGGCTAACACTGTTTTTGTGGAATCTGTGAAGGGATATTTGGGAGTGCATGGAGGTCTATAGTGAGAAAGGAAATATCCTCAGATAAAAACTAGAAATAAGCTTTCTGACAATCTGGTTTGTGATTTGTGAATTCATCTCACAGAGTTACAGGATTCTTTTCATGGAGCATTTTGGTAGCACTGTTTTAGGGAAACTGAGAAGAGATATTTTGGATCGAATTGAAGCCTATGGTGAAAAGGGAAATATTCTCAGATAAAAAGTAGAAAGAAGTTTTCTTAGAAACTTCTTTTTGATGTGTGAATTCATCTCAGAGTGCTACACGTTTCTTTTCTTGGAGCAGTTTGCTAACACTGTTCTTGTGGAATCTGCAAAGGGATATTTGGGAGCACATTGAAGCCTGCAGTGAATGAGGAATATCCTTATATAGAAACTAGAAAGAAGCTTTCTGAGAAACTGCTTTCTGATGTTTGAATTCATCTCACAGATTTACACTGTTCTTTTCATTGAGCAGTTTGATAACACTGTTTTCATGGAATCTGCAATATTATATTTCAGAGCACATGGAAGCTTAGGGTGAGTAAGGAAATATACTCAGACAAAAACTAGAAAGAAGCTTTCTGAGAAATTGCTTTGTGATATGTGAGTTCATCTCACTGACTTACATGATTCTTTTCATGGAGCACTTTGTTAGCATTATTTTTGTCGTGTCTGATAAGGGATGTGTGAGAGCACATGGAAGCTGGTGTTGGAGAAGGAAATATCCTGAGATAAAAAATAGAAAGAAGCTTTGTGGGAAATTTATTTGTGATGTGTGAATTCATCACACAGAGCTACACCTTGGTTTTCTTTGAGTAGTTTGATACCATTGTTTAAAGGAATCTGCAAGGGGATATTTTGGAGCCCCTAGAGGCTTTCCATGAAAAAGGAAATAACTTCAGATAAAAACTGTAGAGAAGCTATTTGAGAAATGGTTTTATGATGTGTGTGTTCATCTCATAGAGTTCAACTTCTTTTTTGATTGAGCAATTAGGTATCACCGTTTTCGTGTTTTCTGAGAGGAGTTATTTGGGAGCTCATTGAAGCCTATCATGACAAAGGTAATAAATCAGATAACAATCAAGAAGAAGCTTTCTGTGAAACTGCTTTTTGATGAGTGAATTCATTTCAGAATTTTACCATTCCTTTCATTGATAAGTTTGCTAACACTTTTTTCAGTTAATCTGCAATGGAATATTGGGAGCACCTTTAGGAATATGGTGTAAAAGGAAATGTCCTCAGAAAAAACCTAGAAAGATATTTTCTAAGAAACAGCTTTGTGGTATGTGAATTCACCTCACAGAGTTACACCATT
>NW_012117091.1:0-1449 GCF_000951035.1 Colobus angolensis palliatus
TGAGCCGAGATCGCGCCACTGCACTCCAGCCTGGGCGACAGAGCTAGACTCCGTCTCCAAAAAAAAAAAAAAAGAAAGAAAGAAAGAAAAATGGAATCCTTTGGAGAGACCTTTTGTAGTAGCATTAAATGTAGACAAGCCTTTTTTCCATGCAGTGTCTCTCCTTGGATTTGTGGACCATCCTGCTTTGCACCCTGTGTGTTCCCAGGGGGTTTATTCAGAGCTCGGCCACTAACATTCTAATCCATCTTTCTTTCAGTATGAAAAATAGGCTGGGCCTGGTGGCTCACATCTGTAATCCCAGCACTTTGGGAGGCAGAGGAGGGTGGATCACCTGAGGTCAGGAGTTCAAGACCAACTTGGCCCACGTGACGAAACCCCATCTCTACTAAAAATACAAAAATTAGCCGGGCATGGTGGCAGATTCCTGTAATCCCAGCTACTTGGGAGTCTGAGGCAGGAGAATTGCTTGAACCCGGGAGGTGGAGGTTGCAGTGAGCCGAGATCGTGCCACTGCACTCCAGCCTGGGCAACAGAGGGAGACTCTGTCAAAAAAAAAAAAAAAAAAAAAAATTGGTTCTATGGGTTAATGACGTCACACAGCAATTGCTGGCAGCTGGACCTGAGCCCAGCTTTTGGACCAAGCCCCTCTCCTCTGCTCTGTGCTGCCTGGTCAGGCCATCTGTCTTAGTCCCTTTGGGCTGCTATGACAGAATCCCTTAGACTGAATAATTTGTCGACAGCAGGAGTTTATTTTCTCTGTCAGGAGGCTGGAAGTCCTAGATCAAGATGCCTGCAAATTGGGTGTCGGTGAGGACTGCTCTTTGCTTCAAAGATGGAGCCTTGGCTGGACATGCTGGCTCATACCTGTAATCTTAGCACTTTGGGAGGCTGAGGTGGGAGGATCACTTGAGCCAAGGAGCTCGAGACCAGCCTGGTAACACAGTAAGACACCGTCTATATTAAAAAAAAAAAAAGAAAGAAAGAAAGAAAAAGAAAGAAAGATGCAGTCTTTTCACTGCACCCTCACAGGGCAGAGGACAAACCAGCTCCCTGGGGCCCCTTTTCTAATGGCACGAATCCCATTCAAGAGGGCAGAGCCTTCATGACCTCACCACCACCAAAAGGTCCCACCTGTCAATACTATTGCACTGGGGATGAAGTTTCAGCTTACAGATTTGTGGGGGACACACACATTCAGACCATCCTGGCCCTCAGTGGGAGTGGAGTATGCTGGCAGCAAGCTCTACCATGGGGCTGTGGAGGCCCTGAGATGCAGAAATGGTGTTTGCATTACAGTCAATTTTCAGATCTGTTTTATTTATGTATTTATTGTTTCTTTGAGACGGAGTTTCAAGAAACAGATCTGGCCCAGGTTGGAGTGCAGTGGTGCAACCTCAGCTCACTGCAGCATCCGCCTCCCAGGTTCAAGGGATTCTCCTGCCTCAG
>NW_012117091.1:1651-3223 GCF_000951035.1 Colobus angolensis palliatus
CCTGGGGGGGGAGACGTGGCTTTGTGTGCTTGGCGAACCCCCACGCCGGGGCGTAGCGGAAGCGTGTGGACCAGCACTGAAGCCCCGCGGAGGCACCCGTGCGTGTGCGTGGGGAGGGCATAAAGATTTTCCAGGGGGTGACGTTGGAGCTGGGCAGGGAGCGAGCAGGAGGACAGGGAAGGCTGAGGCCCCAGAGCTGGCTCTGCCGGGGGCCCTGGCTGAGCGGGTGATGGTGACGGCCTGGAAGCTGAGCCCAGATCCTCGGAGAAGGTGCGGACCTCGGCCTTTCTCCTGGACCGCGCGTAGGGGGTTGGGCCGGCCGGGCTCTGGCTGGGGCTTCCGCAGAGCAGCGCAGCGTTTGACACGGTGAGGGCTGGTTCGGGGGAACTGACGGGGACCCCAGCCGGGAGCCTTCACCTTCGCCCCTGTCCTTTCTCCACCGCCGTCATGGCTGCCTGGAGCCTGCAGCTGGGATCTTTGTGCTGCCTGCTGCGTGAGAAGCCAGGGGACAGGCCTCGGTGACTTTAAACCAAACAGTGACACCTCGGACAGCTGCGTGGCGGAGAGGAACCACGGTGCCTGAGGGACAGAGCGCTCCCTGGGCCGCCTTCACGCGAGCAGCAGGGGCGGCCACGCTTCCAGGGGTTTCACCTGCATCGGGGTGTCAGGAAAATCAGCTTCCGCACGTGCCCACCGCCGGTTCCAGCAGGGGCACTGAGGCCAGTCCTGGGAGGAAAAGACCAGCGAGGATGCCACCATGAGGTTGGGAGCCTTCTATGTTACCAGGGGAAGGGAAGGGGAAGTTATCTTGGGGACTTGGGGTCTTTATTCTTTGGGGGAATGGAAACAGCTTTGCTTTTCTTCTGATTGAGGCAAAATTCATTAAAGAGTAAGGCTTTTTGGAAGCGGGTCACCGCGGCTGGACTCTGGGCCCCTCTCCTCTGTGCCTCACTGTCCTCAGCTGCAGAATGAAGATGGCAGGAGTTGATGCCCCCGGGATGCTGAGAGCAGGTTTCTGAGTCTGTAAAGCATGTGGCACAGTGTCGAATACATGGTCACCATTCAGTAACTATGCTAGTAATCATGGAAAAATAATACATGCTCATTGTAGAAAATACAGGAAAACCTGCAGAAAAAAAAAATCACCGTTATTCCACCCCCGCCCCCATTTCCACTCTGGGAGAGGTCTTCCATCAGTGTAGACAAAGTCCACAGCAGATTGATAGTGTAGACGACTCTGCTGGGGCTGGGGACCTGGCTTCCTTGCCAGCCACAGGGCCTCTGTAAAGGCCTGCCTCGCGGGGTTGTCGAAGTTTAGGGATACCTGCCTGTCAGAGGCATTGGAACCAGAGCAACTCCATCTTGAATGGGGGCTGGGTAAAATGAGGCTGAGGCCTGCTGGGCCGCATTCCCAGGAGGTTAGGCGTTCATAGGCACAGGATGAGATAGCAGGTCCGCACAAGATGCAGGTCCCAAAGAGCTTGCTGATAAAACCGACTGTTTGAAAGAAGCCGGGGCCAGGCGCGGTGGCTCATGCCTGTAATCCCAGCACTCTGGGAGGCTGAGGCAGGT
>NW_012117092.1:0-946 GCF_000951035.1 Colobus angolensis palliatus
AAAAAAAAAAAAAAAAAAAGATCCTGCACAAAGCCTTGACCCTGTGAAAACATTCATAAAAAAGACTATCGACTATACTCAATCTCCAGTGCAGTTAAAGGAACACCCACACACAGAGATGAGAAAGAAACAATTCAGGAACTCCAGTAACTCAAATGGCCAGAACGTTGTATGTCCTCCAAACGACCACTTCAGTTCTCCACTGAGTTCTTAAGCAGGCTGAGATGGCTGGAACGACATAAATAGAATTCAGAATAAATATAGGAATGAAGATCATCGAGCTTCAGTAGAATGGCAACACCCAATCTAAGGAAACTAAGAATCACAATAAAACAATACAGGAGCTGAAGGACAAAATAGCCAATGTAAAAAAGAACCCAATGAATCTGAGAGATCTGAAAAACACAATACAAGAATTTCACAAGGCAATCAAGTGTTAACAGCAGAATAAACCAAGCTGAGGAAAGAATCTCATAAATTGAAGACTGGCTTTCTGAAATAAGAAAGTCAGACAAAAATAAAAAAGAATAAAAAGAAATGAACAAAAACTCTGAGAAGTATGGGATTATGTAAAAAGGCCAAATATACAAATCATTGGCACCCCTAAAAGGGAGAGGGAGAAAGCAAACAACTTGGAAAACATATTTCAGGATATTGTCCATGAAAACTTCCTCAACCTTGCTAGAGAGGCCAAGAGTCAAATTCAGAAAATACAGAGAACTCCTGTAAGATTCTACACAAGAAGATTATCCACTAAACACATAATCAGCAGATTTTCCAAGGTCAAAATGAAAGAAAGAATGTTAAAGGAGGCCAGAGAGAAAGGACAGGTCACTGACAAAGGGAACCCCACCAGGCTACCTGCGGATTTCTCAACTGAAACCCTACAAGTCAGAAGAGATTGGGGGCATACATTCAACATTCTTTTTTTCTTTTTTTTTTTTTT
>NW_012117092.1:7741-9208 GCF_000951035.1 Colobus angolensis palliatus
TACAAGGCTACAGTAACTAAAACAGCATTGTACTGGTACCAAAACAGATATGTAGACCAATGGAATGGAACAGAGGCCTCGGAAATAACACCAGATATCTAAAACCATCTGATCTTTGACAAAACCTGACAAAAACAAGTAATGGGGAAAGGATTCCCTATTTAATAAATGGTGCTGGGAAAACTGGCTAGCCATATGCAGAAAACAGAAACTGGCCCCCTTCCTTACACCTTATACAGAAATTAACTCAAGCTGGATTAAAGATTTAAATGTAAAACCCAAAACCATAACAACCATAGAAGAAAACCTAGGCAATACCATTTAGGACATAGGCATGGGCAAAGACTTCATGACTAAAACACCAAAAGCAATTGCCACAAAAGCAAAAATTGACAAATTGGATCTAATCAAACTAAAGTGCTTCTGCACAGCAAAAGAAACTGTCATCAGAGTGAACAGGCAACATACACAATGAGAGAAAATTTTTGCAAGCTACTCATCTGACAAAGGTCTAAAATCCACAGTCTACAAGGAACTTAAACAAATTTACAAGAAAAAGTACATGAAAGGCAAATAAGCTCATAAAAAGAGAATCACATCATTTTTATTAGGGAAATAAAAATTAATATATAACAGGATACTACTATACCTATTAGAATGTGTAAAATAAAAATACTAACAATACCAAGCACTGAAAAACATGCAGAACAACAAGGGCTCTCATACACTGATAGTGAGAATGTAAAATGTTTCAGCCACTTTGGAAAATTTGGGGTATTTCTTACAAAATTAATCATGACCTTTTAATATAATCCAGAAACCCCATTTCTAGGTACTCATTCAAGTGAAATTAAGACTTATGCTTACACAAAAATCCCTTACAGAAATAATTTATGTGTTTTAAAATAACTTCAACTTTTATTTTAGATTCAGGGGGTACATTTGCAGGTTTGTTACATGGGTATATTGTGTGATGCTGAGGTTTGGGATACAAACGGTCTCATCACCCAGGTAGTGAGCATAATAACCAACAGTTAGGTTTTTAACCCTTGCCCCACTCTAGTATTCCTCTATGTCTATTGTTGCCATCTCTATGTCCATGTGTACCCAATGTTTAACTCCCACTTATAAGTGAGAACATGTGGTATTTGGTTTTCTTTTCCTGTATAAATTCACTTAGGATAATGGCCTCCAGCTGCATCCATGTCGCTGCAAAGGAAATGATTTCACTCTTTTTTTATGGCTTTGTAGTATTCCACGGTATATATGTATATTTCCTTTATCCAATCCACTATTGGTGGGCACCTAGGTATATTCCATGTCTTCCCCTTCAGAAATATTTTGAGTGATTTTATTGATAATCCATAATCACAAAACTGGAAACAATCCAAACTTCCTTCAGCGGCTGTATGAGTAAACAAATGGTAGTTCCTCCTTACAATGAAAAACTACTCTGATAAAAAGTTT
>NW_012117093.1:0-707 GCF_000951035.1 Colobus angolensis palliatus
AGCAGTATCTCTTAGGGTGGCAGGAAGCCTCGGAGAGGGGTTGGCTGGTCACATTCAGAGATGGGCATGAACCTGGGAAGTGTTCTGAAGGTCCCTCTATCCCATCATTACATGATTTCCTGAGATCACTTAGCACTTGTTTTCTCTATTAACCCCCAATTAAGGATTTGACGGCTCAGCGAAACCACAGAGCCAAACGCTTGGTGGGGTGAAAGTGCTGTGGGAGCAAGCCTTGAGCTGGTTGTGGCTCCGGACAGCTTGATTGCTCCTCCCCCTTAGTGAAGTGGGCCTCTTCTTGCAAGAAAAAGAGACTTGGGGCCGGGCGCGGTGGCTCGTGCCTGTAATCCCAGCACTTTCGGAGGCTGAGGTGGGTCGATCACTTGAAGTCAGGAGTTCCAGACCAGCCTGGCCAACATGGCGAAACCCAGTCTCTACTAAAAATAGAAAATATTAGCCTGGTATGATGTCGGATGCCTGTAATTCCAGCTACCTGGGAGGCTGAGACAGGAAAATAGCTTGAACCCAGGAGGCGGAGGCTGCAATGAGCTGAGATTGTGCCATTGCACTCCAGCCTGGGCTGCAAGAGTAAAACTCCATCTCAAGAAAGGAGAGGGGAGGGGAGGGGAGGGGAAGGGAAAGAGACTTGGCGGGAGCAGATCTGTCCCCAAGGCCTTTGCTAGGAGTGAGTTTACTGTCTTGGACCCTCC
>NW_012117093.1:3052-3676 GCF_000951035.1 Colobus angolensis palliatus
AGGATGGTCTCAATCTCCTGACCTCGTGATCCGCCCGCCTCGGCCTCCCAAAGTGCTGGGATTACAGGCGTGAGCCACCGTGCCCGGCAGAACCTGGTTTTAAACTAGGTTTCCTGGTGCCTGTGAGGAGGGGGCTCAACTTTTCACTACTTTTCCCTTTTCTTCCATGTTTTTGTTTTGTTTTGCTTTGTTTTGTTTTGTTGAGACAGGGTCTGGCTCTGTCACCCAGGCTGGAGTGCAGTGGTGTGATCATAGCTCTCTGCAGCCTTGATCCCTGATCCCAAGCGATCCTCCTGCCTCAGCCTTCCAAGTAGCTGAGACCACAGGCACACGCCACCATGCCCAGTCAATTTTTACTTTTTATTTTATAGAGACGGGGTCTTGCTGCATTGCCCAGGCTAGTCTGGAACTTCTGGGCTCAAGTGATCCTCCCACCTCAGCCTTCCAAAGGGCTGGGATCACAGGCGTGAGCCACTGCACCCAACTGCTTTCATGTATTTTTGACTGTGCTAGTACTGGTAATATGTGTTTTCCTAGAAAATTGTCCAGTAGTCAGGATTTTGAAATTTTTTGATGTAAGATTATACCTAATATTTGCTTATACATTTTTTTTTTTTTTTTTTT
>NW_012117094.1:0-498 GCF_000951035.1 Colobus angolensis palliatus
ATCAGGATCCTGACTTTGTTTTTGAGACGGAGTCTTGCTCTGTCGCCCAGGCTGGAGTGCAGTGCAGTGGCACGATTTCAGCTTACTGCAACCTCCGCCTCCTAGGTTCAAGAGATTCTCCTGCCTCAGCCTCCTGAGTAGCTGGGATTACAGGCATCCGCCACCATGCCAGGTTAAGTTTTGTATTTTTAGTAGAGATGGGGTTTCATCATGTTGGCCAGGCTGATCTTGAACTCCCAACCTCAGGTGATCCACCCACCTTGGCCTTCCAAGGTGCTGGGGATTACAGGCATGAGCTACCGTGCCCGGCCTTTTTTTTTTTTTTTTAAAATAATTGTCCATGACCTGCCGAAAGTACTGGAGTCTTGGATAAACATTATGGTTTAGAAGTATTGGTTCCACCTTTTTTGCTTTGCCATTTTTGCATTTTGCGAAAGTGGCTTTTCAGTTACTCAGAATTGGGCACCATAGTTTTTTGTGTTTTTTTTTTTTTTTTTT
>NW_012117094.1:680-3059 GCF_000951035.1 Colobus angolensis palliatus
CCATTCTCCTGCCTCAGCCTCCCGAGTAGCTGGGACTACAGGCGCCTGCCACCACGCCTGGCTAATTTTTTGTATTTTTAGTAGAGACGGGGTTCCACTGTTGTTAGCCAGGATGGTCTGGATCTCCTGACCTCGTGATCCGCCCGCCTCGGCCTCCCAAAGTGCTGGGATTACAGGCTTGAGCCACCACGCCCGGCCTTGGGCACCATAGTTAACCTGCTATGGATTACAGGTATTTAGGGGCTTGAGATGAACTCTTTGATGAATCCCAGGTTTGTTTGTTTGTTTGTTTGTTTTTGAGACGGAGTCTCGCTCTGCCGCCCAGGCTGGAGTGCAGTGGCCAGATCTCAGCTCACTGCAAGCTCCGCCTCCCGGGTTCAAGCCATTCTCCTGCCTCAGCCTCCCGAGTAGCTGGGACTACAGGCGCCTGCCACCACGCCTGGCTAATTTTTTGTATTTTTAGTAGAGACGGGGTTCCACTGTTGTTAGCCAGGATGGTCTGGATCTCCTGACCTCGTGATCCGCCCGCCTCGGCCTCCCAAAGTGCTGGGATTACAGGCTTGAGCCACCACGCCCGGCCTTGGGCACCATAGTTAACCTGCTATGGATTACAGGTATTTAGGGGCTTGAGATGAACTCTTTGATGAATCCCAGGTTTGTTTGTTTGTTTGTTTGTTTTTGAGACGGAGTCTCGCTCTGCCGCCCAGGCTGGAGTGCAGTGGCCAGATCTCAGCTCACTGCAAGCTCCGCCTCCCGAGTTTTACGCCATTCTCCTGCCTCAGCCTCCCGAGTAGCTGGGACTACAGGCGCCTGCCACCACGCCTGGCTAATTTTTTTTTTTTGAGATGGAGTCTTATTCTGTCACCCGGGCTGGAGTACAGTGGCATGATCTCAGCTCACTGCAACCTCCGTCTCCCAGGTTCAAGTGATTCTCCTGCCACAGCCTCCCAAGTAGCTGGGACTATAGGCACCTTCCACCGTGCCTGGCTGATTTTTGTATTTTTAGTAGAGATGGGGTTTCACCATCTTGGCCAGGCTGGTCTCAAACTCCTGACCTCGTGATTGATCCACCTGCCTCGCCCTCCCAGAGTGCTGGGATTACACGCATAAGCCACCACGCCTGGCCTAATTTTTGTATTTTTAGTAGCGATGGGGTTTTACCATGTTGGCCAGGCTGGTCTCAAACTCCTGACCTCAGGTGATCCGCTGGCCTTGGCCTCCTGAAGTGCTGGGATTACAGGTGTGAGCCACTGTGACTGGCATGGATCCTGACTTTCAAATGATGGCTGCCATGCATTTGAGCACTTACTATGTGCTAAGCACTATGCTTAGTCTTTTTGATGAATTTCCTAATTTAATCTTCAAAACTGTATAGGAGGTGGGTTCTATTATTAATCTTCCTACTTTACAATTGAGGAAATAGAGTAAGATAAGAAATTTGTCCTAGGGAAAATAGCTGGTAAAAGGTAGAGTTGGGTTTGTCTGACTCTTCAAAGGTATTACACTCTAAAATACTAATTTTGCTTCTCCAAAATAAATTACTCAGGCACCAAGATTGTTTAGGACATTATTTTTGCAATAGTCTGAAACTCTTAAATGGGTTGAAAGACTGAAAAGCCATTAGTTACAATTTGACATTGTGCCTAGAGCTCTGTCCTGTCAGTCCCTTCCATCCCTTCCATTTAGGGTTTTATTGTTTTGGATTTCTGATGGATGGCTATGGCATTTGGTTTACAGCTACCTTGTGATTCCATTGGTGAGAAATGGCAGCATCTGGTCCTCTAGTTCCCGGTCCTCTCCTTCTCAAGAGGGATCTTTGGGGTTGGGAGTGAGATTCAGGCTTTAAGATAGAGTCTTTCACCTTTTTTTTTTTCTTTGAGACGAGTCTTTCACCTTTTTTTTTCTTTGAGACGGAGTCTCGCTCTGTTGTCCAAGCTGGAGTGCAGTGGCACATCTCCGCTCAATGCGAGCTCCGCCTCCTGGGCTCACGCCATTCTCCTGCCTCAGCCTCCCGCATAGCTGGGACTACAGGCGCCCACCACCACGCCTGGCTAATTAATTTTTGTATTTTTTTTAGTAGAGACGGGGTTTCGCCATGTTAGCCAGGATGGTCTCGATCTCCTGACCTCGTGATCTACCCGCTTCAGCCTCCCAAAGTGCTGGGATTGCAGGTGTGAGCCACTGCGCCTGGCCACTTTTTTTTTTTTTTTTTTTTTTTTGAGACGGAGTCTTGCAGTGTCACCCAGGCTGGATTGCAGTGGCGTGGTCTCGGCTCACTGTAAGCTCCGCCTCCCGGGTTCACGCCATTCTCCTGCCTCAGCCTCCCGAGTAGCTGGGACTACAGGCGCCCGCCACCTCACCCAGCTAATTTTTTGTATT
>NW_012117095.1:0-619 GCF_000951035.1 Colobus angolensis palliatus
GGCTCACACCTGTAATCTCAGCACTTTGGGAGGGCAAGATGGGAGGACTGCTTGGGGCCAGAAGTTTGAGACCAACCTGGGCAACATAGTAGGACGTTGCCTCTATTAAAAATGTTAATGGCAAATTACTTTTGCACCAACCTGATATATAGGTGGATCATGTTTGCTTTGTTGTGCCTACAACACAGGAGAAAATATTCTATTCTACATATTTATAAAGCAAATTCAGATTAATTTAAATTCATAGAATCTATTATATCAATAATAGTTGACTTAATGTAGCCATAGGCTTGTTGCCTAAAGAACCATGACTTACACTGATGTTATGTGTTGTTAATGAAGCCTACAAAATGGAAACAAAGTATCTCATAATATTTTTACAAACAGATTCACTGACATATATATGAGTTGAGGTTGTTAAATAAAAGTATTAATAGGTCAGGCATAGTGCCTCCTGCCTGTAATCCCAGCACTTTGGAAGGCTGAGACAGGAGGATCATTTGAGCTCAGGAGTTCAAGACCAGCCTAGGCAACATAGTGAGACCTCATCTCTAAAAAAAAAAAAATTTCTGGCCGGGCGCTGTGGCTCACGCCTGTAATCCTAGTACTTTGGGAGGCC
>NW_012117095.1:1029-1685 GCF_000951035.1 Colobus angolensis palliatus
TGTAATCCCAGCACTTTGGAAGGCTGAGACAGGAGGATCATTTGAGCTCAGGAGTTCAAGACCAGCCTAGGCAACATAGTGAGACCCCATCTCTAAAAAAACAAAAAATTTCTGGCCGGGCGCTGTGGCTCACGCCTGTAATCCTAGTACTTTGGGAGGCCAAGGCGGGCAGATCACGAGGTCAGGAAATCGAGACCATTCTGGTTAACATGGTGAAACCTCATCTCTACTAAAAATACAAAGAAAAAAAATTAGTGGTGGCGGTTGCCTGTAGTCCCAGCTAATCGGGAGGCTGAGGCAGGAGAATGGCGTGAACCTGGGAGGTGGAGCTTGCAGTGAGCTGAGATCGCACCACTGTACCCCAGCCTGGGTGATAGAGCAAGACTTCGTCTCAAAAAAAAAAAAAAATTCCTTTTTTTAATTAGCTGGGGGTGGTGGTACACACCTGTGGTTCCAGCTACTTGGGAGGCTGAAGTGAGAGGATTGCTTATGACTGGGAAGTTGAGGCTGCAATGAGCCACGGCACTCTAGCCTGGGTGACAAAGTGAGACCATGTCTTAAAAATATATACATATGGCCAGGCGCAGTGGCTCACGCCTGTGATCCCAGCACTTTGGGAGGCTAAGGTTGGCGGATCACAAGGTCAAGAGATCAAG
>NW_012117096.1:0-332 GCF_000951035.1 Colobus angolensis palliatus
ATTGGGATTCTAAAATCAGTCATTTTAAATTTTAGTTTTCCAAAAAACAAAAAAACAGCTCTTTGGTTGATTCCCGTTTTGAGAGCTGCTATCTTAGAGAGGTCCTGCTAGTTAGCTACCACTTTGGAGCCTATCTAATACTTTGAAGCTTTATAGTTCTTTTAAAGTACTACACAAAATACTTTCATAGTACCTTCACGTTCCATTTAGTGCCCACCACAATCTGGTAGAGTAGATGTTATTAGTATCCCACATACCCACTTAACCTTGTAAGTGGTCGTGGTCTCTTATTTGAGATTACTTTTCATGGTGGAACCAGACTGAAAGAAGGT
>NW_012117096.1:873-1799 GCF_000951035.1 Colobus angolensis palliatus
TTGGGATTCTAAAATCAGTCATTTTAAATTTTAGTTTTCCAAAAAACAAAAAAACAGCTCTTTGGTTGATTCCCGTTTTGAGAGCTGCTATCTTGGAGAGGTCCTGCTAGTTAGCTACCACTTTGGAGCCTATCTAATACTTGTGAAGCTTTATAGTTCTTCTAAAGTACTACACAAAATACTTTCATAGTACCTTCACGTTCCATTTAGTGCCCACCACAAGCTGGTAGAGTAGACGTTATTAGTATCCCACATACCCACTTAACCTTGTAAGTGGTCGTGGTCTCTTATTTGAGATTACTTTTCATGGTGGAACCAGACTGAAAGAAGGTGACTCCAGGTCCAGGTGGGTGGACCTGAGCCACAGGAGAAATTTCAGGTTACGTATATGTATGGGGTGTGTTTGTATGTGTGTGTGTATACATGTACACACATTCTTTATTAAATATATATGTTTATATTATATATAGATTTTATATGCATTTATTCTATATTAAATATAAGTATATATTATGTACATAATATATACACAAATATTAAAATATGTATATATTGTATACACACATTATACAGACACATGCACACATACATGCGGTTGGTGGTGATCTCTCTCTGTATAAAACTTGACATCCCCGGCCCCAGTCAAGGTTATAAAGTTATTCCCTAACATTCCACCTCCTTATTCAGTGTGGTCCCTTCTGCAGTGTGTGCCCCTCACTCCCTGTGGAGGCCCAGAGGTCTTTACTGAGGCTCTTATTTCTAGATGCACCCCCACTGACTCCCTGCACCCCAATTTACTCTCTCCCCACCTCCAGGGCTGCTGGGGAATCCTCAGAAGGCCTGCTGGACTGGAGTCAGGATGCCTGAGTTCTGGTCTCAGCGCTGATGCTCAGAGGCTGTGTGACCCAGGCCAGGTCATGTACTGT
>NW_012117097.1:0-2023 GCF_000951035.1 Colobus angolensis palliatus
TTCCTTCCTTCCTTCCTTCCCTCCCTCCTTCCTTCCTTCTTTCCTTCCTTAGATGGTGCCTTGCTCTGTCGCCCAGGCTGGAGCAATCTCAGCTCACTGCAACCTCTGCCTCCTGGGCTCTAGCAATTCTCCCACCCGAGCCTTCAGAGTAGCTGGGACTACAGGCATGTGACACCATGCATGGCTAATTTTTGTACTTTTTGTAGAGATGGAGTTTTGTCATGTTGCTCAGGCTGGTCTTGAACTCCTGAGCTCATGTGATCCACCTGCCTTGGCCTTCCAAAGTGTTGGGATTACAGGTCTGAGCCATGTACCTTTTAGAAAATTAGTATTTTAAAAATAATTTCTCTGACCATTTTGAATTTTGATTCCTTATGTACTTTGCTTTCGTACTGAACTCTATGCGTCTCTGCAAACTGGACACCAATCACTTTGTCTAGCACATAGTTGGCCTCCAGAGATGTTTGTGGTGTTGAACGGATGAGTTGGAAAACAAACATTCAAAATTTGATGTTTCAAGGTCCACTTTTAGATATGGATTCTTAAGAGCAATGTCTGCTTTTGACTTTCAGACTGTAGTTTTTTGTCCCCTTTTCTCAGGAAGCTTTGAGTCTTGGAAGGTTGCCTATAAAGAGAATTTGGGATAATTAAAATTGATTTGCTGAATGGTTTTCATGATCATAACCAGATTTATGGTGCCCAAGGACAGATGAAGAAATCAGCCCTTGTTCGTATCAGAGCCATTTACACGAAGAGATCTAATGGAAAAATGATCATTTTGGATAAAAAATGATGCATAAAAAGTTATAGAATATAAATGCAGAGTAGCCGGGATTTATGTTATGCTTGGGGAAAGAAAAAAGAAAAGGAAAACCCAAGATTAAGACTGCAAATGAATGGAGCATGTGGCTTAGAAAATGTCCTCTCTTCTCGTAACTATTACCGACACCTATTGTGTGCCTGGTACCAAACCAAGCCCTTACACACAGAATCGCCTTTTATCCATACAAATCCCTGCTTGGTGAGAATTACCATCTCCATTTTACAACTGAGGACACTGAAATTCAGCATATTTATGTAAGTGGCCCCACGTTCCTACAGTTAGGAAGTGGCAGAGGTAGGATTTGAACCCTGGTCTCCCTGGTGTCAAAGCTGCTGTTCTGGGTCACAGTTGTAATTTCTCAAAACACGGTGCAAAAAGCCCAAAAGGTGGACTTCACACTTAATCCCAGCAGTCACCCCAAGGCTCTTAAAACTCCTTCTTGCCAAGGTCAGCACTGGCTCAAGGTCCAGGAAGGGCTGGGCTTTTTTGTTGGGATCGAAGGATCAGTGGGAAGACTCCATCTTGGCGGGATGTGCAGGTGAAGTGCTCCAGCTCTGAGGACCAATCCTGGAAGAGAAAACCTGCTCCCAGTAAGAGAAAATTGTCCCTCCCTCTGCCTCTTTGGTCAATGAGGGTTATGTGTGTGCCTGCATGTCACAGGGAATATGTTTGCATGTGTATGGAAAGCCCATGTGCTTCTGCGTAAGAGGGTGTGGGTGTGCCTGTCTCTTTGCGTGTATTTTGTGTGCGTTTGGGTGTTGCATGTTTTGTGATCATTTATGCCTGTAGGGATCAAAGGCCTAAGAGAAGAGGAAGGAGGCTGTACCTACTTATAACTTAAAATCTTTTTTTTTTGTTTTTGAGATGGAGTTTTGCTCTTGTTGCCCAGGCTGGAGTGCAATGGCATGATCTCGACTCACTGCAACCTCTGCTTCCTAGGTTCAAGCGATTCTCCTGCCTCAGTCTCCTGAGTAGCTGGGATCACAGGCACCTGCCACCACGCCCAGCTAATTGATTGTATTTTGTATTGTTAGTAGAGACGGAGTTTCACCATGTTGGTGAGGCTGGTCTCAAACTCCTGACCTCAGGTGATTCGCTTGCCTCGGCCTCCCAAAGTGCTGGGATTACAGGTGTGAGCCACTGCACTCGGCCTAATATACTTGCTTTTATTTTTATTATACCTGGTTTCTTAGTCCTTCT
>NW_012117097.1:2769-3565 GCF_000951035.1 Colobus angolensis palliatus
CCCGCCTCAGCCTCCCAAAGTGCTGGGATTACAGGTGTGAGCCACTGCACTCGGCCTAATATACTTGCTTTTATTTTTATTATACCTGGTTTCTTAGTCCTTCTTGTGTTGCTATAACAGAATACCACAGACTGGGTAATTTATGTGTGCGTATGTGTGTGTGTGCATGTACACATACAGATGTGACGGCATGCATATGCTTCCTATGAAGTATAAGTAGGCGGGTCTCTGTGCGTGCACTCACCTGTATCCCTGTGTGTTGTGTGTGTGTGTGTAGAACCACTTGCAACACTGAGGAAGTGTGTATACAGCCAGCCTGATTTCCTGCCAAGCTGTTTAGCAGGTTTCAGAGAGTGTCTATTTACTTCTCATTGAAACTGCTCTGCAATTTCATTTTCCATTTGATCAAGTGGGTTTTGTTTATCTTCCATAAATCTCACTTTGGCAACTCCAACTCTGCTGATTCTCACATCTCTCATTGTTCTTAGCACTGTAGTGTCTCTTATGAGGTCTCATATTCTGCCCCAGCCTTCCTGTGATGCCAATTTCCTACTGGGTTGTGGTTCTGTTTCACTGGCCTGGACACTGGGAAGCCTGGCTTCAGGAGCAATGTCCAGACCTGTCATCTTAGCCCTTCTGAAATATACAGATGATCTTGGCTATTGGTAAATTTGGCATTATCTTAGGCAGCATGATATGAAGCACAGAGAAGGATAGATTTTGAATTAAATGGAACTGTTTTCAAATCTGGCTTTGGAATCTACCAGATGAATGACCTCAGGCAAGTCCTTCTTTT
>NW_012117098.1:0-1289 GCF_000951035.1 Colobus angolensis palliatus
GAGGCCAGCATCATTTTGATGCCAAAACCTGGCAGAGACATTAAGAAAAAAAAAAAAGGAAACTTCAGGCCAATATCTCTGACTAACATAGATAAAAAATTTCTCAACAAAATACTAGCAAGCTGAATCCAGCAGTACATCAAAAAAACCAATCAACCACAGCCAAATGGGCTTCATTCCTGGGATGCTAGGTTGGTTTAACATAAGCAAATCAATAAATGTAATTCATTGTATAAAAAGAACTGAAAAAAAAAGCTGTATGATCATTTCAATAGACAGAAAAGACTCTCTATAAAATGCAACATTGCTTTATGTTAAAAGTCATCAACAAAATAGGCATGGAAAGAATATATCTCAAAATAATAAGAAGCATCTACAATAAAGCTATAGCCAATATCATACTGAAGGATCAAAGACTAAAATTATTTTCCCTAACAAGAAACAAGTAAAGGATGACACTCTTACCACTCCTATTCAACAGAATACTAGAAGTCCTACCCACAGCAACGAGGCAAGATAAAGAAATAAAAGGCTTCCAAATAGCAAAAGAAGTCAAACTATTAATCTTAGCTGACAGTATTTTTCTTTACATAGAAAACCCCATAGTGTCAGGAAAGTTTCAGGATACAGAATTATTGTACAAAACTCCAGAGCATTTCTATAAATCAGAAACATCCAAGATGAAAACCAAATCAAGAACACAGTTGCATTTATAATAGCCACAGAAAGAATAAAATACCTACGAATACAGCTAACCAAGGAGGTGAAAGACCTCTACAATGAGAAGTACAAAACACTGCTGGAAGAAATTACAGATGACAAACAAATGGAAAAGCATTTGATGCTCATGGACAGGAAGAAATAATATTGTTAAAATGTTCATACTGCCTAAAGCAATTTACAGAACTGTAAACTATTTCTATCAAACTACGAACATCATTTTTTTACAGTATTAGAAAAAAAATACTATTCTAAACTCATGTGGAACAAAAAAAAAATTCTGAATAGCCAAAGCAATCCGATGGAAAAACAAAACAAAAAACAAAACAAAACAAAACAAAAAAACAAAGTTGGAGGCATCACATTACACTACTTAAAAACAGTAACCAAAACAGCATGATACTACTAGAAATATGGGCACATAGACAAATGGAACAGGTTAGAAAATGTATAAATAGTGTCACACACCTAGAACCATCTGATCTCCAACAAACTTGACAATAGCAAACAACGGGGAAAGAAATCCCTATTCAATGAATGAAGCTGGGATAACTGGCTAGCCATATGCA
>NW_012117098.1:6359-6739 GCF_000951035.1 Colobus angolensis palliatus
CTACTCAGAGTGCCTTCCTTGACCCAAGTTCAAATGAAAAGAAATGTTAACAGACAGCTTTCTTAAAAATAGCCATAGCTGGTCAAGCCCGCGTTCTGTCGTAAAAGGCCTTCCTCTACAGGCAGACCTGAAGTCTATGGAGTGGACTGGTAAGATTATCCTGTATATTGAACACAGACAAAAGCACCCAGCTCCTCTCTATTGGGGAATTTAGTGAGAGAAATAGAAAAGTCGGTAATAACACACAGAATAAAAAAGGCCTTAAGCAGACACTATTAGGTGATAGAATCCACGAGTAATAGGAACCAGATATTAAGGATGAACAAACAGTGGAAAAATGTTAGCATGAATAGAAGAAAAACAGAGTAACTGAAAGATGA
>NW_012117099.1:0-899 GCF_000951035.1 Colobus angolensis palliatus
GGAAACAGTCCACGTCCACATTTGATGGTAGGTGAGAAGTGATGGAAACTGAATCCACATCCACATTTGATGGTGGGTGAGAATGGGGAAACTGACTGCACGTCCACATTTGATGGTGGGTGAGAACAGGAGGAAACTGAGCCCACGTCACATTCGATTGTGATTGAGAACAGGAGGAAATTGATCCCACGTTCACATTTGATGGTGGGTGAGAACAGAGGGAAACTGAGTCTACAAACACTTTTGATGGTGGGTGAGAAAAGGGGAAACTGAGTTCTCGTCCACATTTAATGGTGGGTAGGAACGGGGAAACTGATTCGAGGTCCACATTTGATGGTCGGTGAGAACCAGGAAACCGTTCTCGTCCACATTTGATGGTGGGTGAGAATGGGGAAATTGAGTCCACGTCCACATTTGATAGTGGGTGAGAACAGGGGAAACTGAGTCAACGTCCACATTTGATGTTGTGTGAGAACGGGGATACTGAGTCCACATCCACATTTGATGGTGGATGAGAACTGGAGGAAAATGAGTCCACGTCCACATTGCATGTTGGGTAAGAAGAGAGGGAAACTGAGTCCACATCCACATTTGATGTTGGGCCAGAACAGGGGGAACCTGAATCCACGTCCACATTTGATGGTGGGCAAGAATGGGGAAACTGCTCCACGTCCGCATTTGACGGTGGGTGAGAATGGGGAAACTGAGGTCATGTCCACCTTTGATGGTGCCTGAGAGCAGGGGAAACTGAGTCTAAGTCCGTATTCGATGGTGGATGAGAACCGGGGAAACTGAGTCCATGTTCACATTTGATGGTGAGCAAGAACGGGGAAACTGGGTCCACATCCACATTTGATGGTGGGTGAGAATGGGGAAAGTGAGTCCACGGCCACATTTGA
>NW_012117099.1:6271-6480 GCF_000951035.1 Colobus angolensis palliatus
GTGAGAACTGGAGGAAAATGAGTCCAAATCCACATTTCATGTTGGGTGAGAACAAAGGGAAATTGAGTGCACATCCACATTTGTTGGTGTTCGAGAACAGGGGGAAACTGAGTCCACATCCACATTTGATGGTGGGCGAGAATATGTGGATACTGAGTCCACGTCCACCTTTGATGGTGGGCAAAATGGGGATACTGCGACCACATCCA
>NW_012117099.1:8490-8727 GCF_000951035.1 Colobus angolensis palliatus
GGGAAACTGAGTCCACGTCCCTGTTTGATGTTGGACAAGAACGAGGAAACTGGGTCCACGTCCGCATTTGATAGTGGGTGAGAATGGGGAAACTAGGTCGACTTCAACATTTGATGGTGTGTGAGAACGGGGAAACTGAGTCCACATCCACATTTGTCTCTGGGTGAGAACAGGGGAAACTGAATCCACATCCGCATTTGATGGTTGGTGACAGCGGGTAAACTGAGTCAACGTCCA
>NW_012117099.1:8777-9062 GCF_000951035.1 Colobus angolensis palliatus
TCCACTACGACATTTAATGGTGGGTGAGAAAAGAAGGAAACTGTGTCCACGTCCCCATCAGATGTTGGAGAAGAACGAGGAAACTTGGTCGACGTCCACATTTGATGGTGTGTGAGAACGGGGAAACTGGGTCGACATCCACATTTGATTGTGGGTGAGAACGGGGAAACTGAGTCCACATCCATATTTCACGGAGGGCGAGAACAGGGGAAAGTGAGTCCATGTCCACATTTCATGGTGGGCAAGAACAGGGAGACTGGGTCCACGTCCACATTTGATGGTGGG
>NW_012117099.1:9112-9404 GCF_000951035.1 Colobus angolensis palliatus
GTCCACGTCCACATTTGATGGTGCGTGAAAACGGGGAGACTGAGTCCACGTCCACATTTGATGGTGGGTGAGAACAGGGGAAACTGAGTCCACGTCCAAATTGGTGGTTGGTGAGAACGGGGAAACTGAGTCCACTTCCACATTTGATGTGTGTGAGAACGGAGAAACTGAGTCCATGTCCATATTTCATGGTGGGTGAGAACAGGAGGAAACAGAGTCCACGTCCACAATTGATGGTAGGTTAGAACAGAGGGAATCTGTGTCCACATCCAGATTTGATGGTGGGCGAGAC
>NW_012117099.1:14579-14948 GCF_000951035.1 Colobus angolensis palliatus
TCCACATTTGATGGTGGTTGAGAACAGGAGGAAACTGAGTCCACGTCCACATTTGATGGTAAGTGAAAACAGAGGGAAACTGGGTCCACATCCACATTTGATGGTGGGCGAGAAAAGCAGGAAACTGAGTCCACGTACACTATTGATGGTGGATGAGAACGGGGAAACTGAGTCCACGTCCGTATTTGATGGTGGGTGAGAAGGGGGAAACTGAGTCCACGTCCATATTTGATTGTGGGGAGAACGGGGGAAACTGAGTCCACATCAACATTTGATGGTGGGTGAGAACAGGGGAAACTGAATGCACGTCTACATTTGGCAGTGGGTGAGAACAGGAGGAAACTGTATCCACGTCCACATTTGATGGTG
>NW_012117099.1:16246-16447 GCF_000951035.1 Colobus angolensis palliatus
GTCCACGTCCATATTTGATGGTGGGTGAGAACAGGGAAACTGTGTCCACGTTGTCGTGAATTCTGCAAAGTTTGGGAGCTCTTTGAAGTCTATCGTGAAAAAGGAAGTTTCCTCAGAGAGAAGCTGGAAGGAAGCCTGGTGATAACCTTCATTTTGATGTGTGAATGCAACTACCAGAGTTACACGTTTCTCTTCAGTGGT
>NW_012117099.1:17532-19334 GCF_000951035.1 Colobus angolensis palliatus
GGAACCTAGGAAGGGCTGCAATGGAGAGCATTGAGGCCTGTGCTGCTAAAGGAAATTTCATTGGTTAAAAAGTGGAGAGAAGCTTTCTGGGAAGCTTCTTTGTGATGCGTGAATTCAATTCACAGAGTTACACTTGTGTTTCATGGAGCAGGCCACTAAAATCTATTTGAGGAATCTAAGAAGGCCTACTTTGGATAGATTTGAGGCCTGCGCTGATAAAGGAAATATCATCAGTGAAAAACTGGAAAGAAGCTTTCTGAGAAATTGCTTTGTGATCTGTGAATTTGTCTCACAGAGTTACAGCTTAGTACTCAGGAAGCAGTTTGCTAACACTCTTTTGGTGGAATCTGCAAAGAGATATTTGGGAGCACATTGGAGTCCATGGTGAAAAAGGAAATATCGTCCAATAATAACTAGAGAGGAGGTTTCTGGGAGATTGCTTTCTGAGGTGTGACTTCATGAGGTAGAGTTCCACCCTTCCCTTCTTGCTACAGTTTGCTAAGACTGTTGTCGTGGATTCTGCAAAGGGATATTTGGGAGCTCATTGTGGGCTATGGTGAAAAAGGAAGTTTCCTCAGAGAGAAACTGGAAAGAAGCCTTCTGAGAACCTGCATTGCGATATGTGAATGCAACTACCAGAGTTACACGTTGCACTTCAGTGGTCAGTTTGTAGCACAGTTTTCTTGAAATCTGCAATGGGATACTTCTCAGCGCAAAGAATCTTGCAGTGATAAAGGAAATATTTTTAGATAAAAGTAGAAAGAAACTTTCTTAGAAACTTCTTGGTGATGTGTGAATTCAACTCACAGAATTACAGTTGTGTTTCATGGAGCAGGCCACTAACACTCTCTTTGCGGAACCTCGGAAGGGCTGCTATGGATAGCATTGAGGCCTGCACTGATAAAGGAAATTTCATCAGTTGAAAACAGGAGAGAAGCTTTCTGAGAAACTTTTTGTGATGCGTGAATTCAACTCACAGAGTTACACTTGTGTTTCATGGAGCAGGGCAATAACACTCTCTTTGAGGAATCTGAGAAAGGCTGCTTTGGATAGCATTGAGGCCTGCGTTGATAAAGGAAATATCTTCAGTGAAAATCTGGAAAGAATTTTTCTGAGAAACTGCTTTGTGAGGCGTGAATTCATTTCCCAGTGTTACAGCACTCTCTCATGGAGGAGTTTGCTAGCATTGATTTTCTGGAATCTCAGAAGTGATATCCTGGATATCGTGGAATCCCATGCTGAATAATGACATATCTTCAGACAAATCTGCAGAGAAGCCTTCTCAGAAACTTCTTGGTTGTGGGTGAATTCAGCTCACAGTGTTTCCTCATGGTTTTCGTTGAGAAGCTAGCTAAGAGCGTTTTCGCTGAATCTGCAAAAGGACACAGGGTGGCGCTCCGAGACCACAAATAAACTCAGCTCCGAAAGAAAGAGGCTTTCTGAGAAACGGCTTTGTGCTGTGTGAATTCAACTCATTGAGTTCCAGTTGCATTTCGTGCAGCTGATGGCTAGCCCCGGTTTGGTGGAATCTGAGAACTGATATTTCGGATCCCTTTGAAGACTATAGGGCCAAAGGAAATCTCCGCTGATACAAATGAGAAAGAAGCTTTCTGAGAAACTGCTTTGTGATCTGTGAATTTGTCTCACAGAGTTAGAGCTGAGTCCTCAGGAAGCAGTTTGCTAACACTCTTTTGGTGGAATCTGCAAAGTGATATTTGGGAGCCCATTGGGGTCCATGGTGGAAAAGGAAATATCGTCCAATAATAACTAGAGAGAAGGTTTCTGGGAGATTGCTTTCTGAT
>NW_012117099.1:25485-25688 GCF_000951035.1 Colobus angolensis palliatus
CTCAGAGTTCCACCCTGCCGTTCTGGGAAAAGCTTGCTAACACTGTTGTCGTGGAGTCTGCAAAGTGATATTTGGTAACCCATTGAGGGCTATGGGGCAAAAGGGAGTATCCTCATACAGAAATTGGAAGGAAGTCTTTTGAGAAACTGCAGTGTGATGTGTGAATGCAACTCACAGAGTTACAGGTTTCTCTTCAGTGGTCA
>NW_012117099.1:30319-31195 GCF_000951035.1 Colobus angolensis palliatus
CAGAGGAAGTATCCCCATACAGCAATTGGAAAGAAGCCTTCTGAGAAACTGCACTGCAATGTGTGAATGCAACTCACAGTTACACGTTTCTCATCAGTGGTCAGTTTGCTAACACAGTTTTCTTGAAATCTGTGGTGGGATACATCTTTGCTCAATGAAGCTTACGGTGACAGAGGAAATATCCTTAGATTAAAACTGGAAAGAAGCTTTCTTAGAAACATCTTTGGGGTCTCTGAGTTCATGTCACGGAGTTACACTCATGTTTCCTTGAGCCAGCCACTAACACTGTCTTTGGGGAATCTGAAAAGGGCTGCTTTGGTTAGCAATGGGGCCTGCGCTGAGAAAGGAAATGTCATCTTTTAAAAACTAGAAAGAAGCTTTCTGAGAAACTCCTTTGTGTTCTGTTAATTTGTCTCACCGAGTTACAGCTTAGTTCTCAGGAAGCACTTTGTTAACACTCTTTTCCTGGAATGTGCAAAGTGATATTTGGGATCCAATTGGGGCCAATAGTGAAAGAGGACATATCCTCATATAACAGTTACAGAGAAGCTTTCTGAGAGTTTGCTCTCTCATGTGTGACTTCATCTCTCAAAGTTCCACCTGGCCCTTCTTGGAACAGCTTGCTAACACTGTTGTCGTGGATTCGGCAAAGTGATATTTGGGAACACATTGAGGGCTATGGAGCAATAGGGAGTATCCTCATACAGAAACTGGAAAGAAGCCTTCTGAGAAACTGCAGAGTGATGTGTGAATGCAACTCACAGAGTTACAGGTTTCTCTTCAGTGGTCAGTTTCCTAACACAGTGTTCTTGCAATCTGCAATGGGAGACTTCTTAGCTCAATGAAGCTCACGGTGACAAGGAAAATATCCGTAGA
>NW_012117099.1:31245-31653 GCF_000951035.1 Colobus angolensis palliatus
TCGTGGATTCTACAAAGTGATATTTGGGAATTCATTGAGGGCTCTGGAGCAAATGGGAGTACCCTCATACAGATACTGGAAAGAAGTCTTTTGAGAAACTGCACTGGGATGTGTGAATGCAACTCACAGAGTTAGACGTTTCTTTTCAGTGTTCAGGTTGCTAACACAGATTTCTTGAAATCTGCAACGGGATAGTTCTCAGCTCATTGAAGCTCACGGTGACAAAGAAAATATCCGTAGATGAAAACTAGAAAGAAGCATTCTTAGCAACTTGTTGGTGATATGTGAGTTTATCTCACAGAGTGACACTCATGTTTCCTGGAGCAGGCCACTAAGTCTCTCCTTGGGATATCTGAGAAGGGCTGACTTGGATAGCTCTGCAGCTTGCGCTGATAAAGGAAATTTCAT
>NW_012117099.1:36247-36800 GCF_000951035.1 Colobus angolensis palliatus
CTCTCTGATGTGTGACTTCATCTCTCAGAGTTCCACCCTGCCCTTCTTGGAACAGCTTGCTAACTCTGTTTTCGTGGATTCTGCAAAGTGATACTTGGGAACTCATTGATGGCTGAGGAGCAAAGGGAGTGTCCTCATACAGAAACTGGAAAGAAGCCTGCAGAGAAATTTCACTGTGATGTGTGAATGAAACTCACAGAGATACATGTTTCTCTTCGGTGGTCAGTTGGCTGACACAGTTTTCTTGAAATCTGCAATGGGATACTTCATAGCTCAATGAAGCTCGCGGTCACAAAGGAAGTATCCTTTGATAAAAACTAGAAAGAAGCTTTCGTAGCAACTCCGTGTTGAAGTGTGAGTTTATCTCACGGAGTTACACTCATGTTTCCTGTAGCAGGCCACTAACACTCTCCTTGAGATATTAGAGAAGGGCTGATTTGGATAGCACTGCGGCTTGTGCTGATAAAGGAAATTTCATCTGCGAAAAACTGGAAGGAATCTTTCTGAGAAACTCCTTTGTGTTCTGCAAATTTTTCTCACCGAGTTACAGCTT
>NW_012117099.1:37637-38194 GCF_000951035.1 Colobus angolensis palliatus
CCTTTGTGTTCTGTGAATTTGCCTCACCGAGTTACAGCTTTGTCCTCAGGAAGCACTGTGCTAACACTCTTTTCCTGGAATCTGCAAAGTGATATTTGGGATCCCATTGGGGCCCATAGTGAAAGAGGACATATCCTCACATATCTGTTAGAGAGAAGCTTTCTGGGAGATTGCTCTCTGATGTGTGACTTCATCTCTCAGAGTTCCACCCTCCCCTTCTTGGAAAAGCTTGCTGACAGGGTTGTCGTGGATTCTGCAGAGTGATATTTGGGAACTCATTGAGGGATATGGGGCAAAAGTGAGTATCCTCATACAGAACCTGGCAAGAAGCCTTCTGAGAAACTGCACTGTGATGTGTGAATGCAACTCACAGAGTTACAGGTTCCTCTTCCATGGTCAGTTTGCTAACACAGTTTTCTTGAAATCTGCAATGGGATACTTCTTAGCTCAATGAAGCTCACAGTCACAAAGGAATTATCCTTAAATGAAAACTAGAAAGAATCTTTCTTAGCAACTTCGTGGTGATGTGTGAGTTTATCTCACGGAGTTACACTCAT
>NW_012117099.1:38392-38669 GCF_000951035.1 Colobus angolensis palliatus
TGGGGCCCATAGTGAAAGAGGACATATCCTCACATAACAGTTAGAGAGAAGCTGTCTGAGAGATTGCTCTCTGATGTGTGACTTCATGACTCGGAGATCCACCCTGCCCTTCTTGGAACAGCTTGCTACAACTGTTGTCATGGATTCTGCAAAGTGATATTTGGGAACTCATTGAGGGCTAAGGTGCAAAAGGGAGTATCCTCATACAGAACCTGGAAAGAAGCCTTCTGGGAAACTGCACTGTGATGTGTGAATGCAACTCACAGACTTACAAGTT
>NW_012117099.1:40453-40817 GCF_000951035.1 Colobus angolensis palliatus
TGACTTCATCTCTCAGAGTTCCACCCTGCCCTTCTTGGAACAGCTTGCTAACACTGTTGTCGTGGATTCTGCAAAGTGATATTTAGGAACTCATTCAGGGGTATGGAGCAAAAGAGAGTATCCTCATACAGAAACTGGAAAGAAGTCTGCTGAGAAACTGCACTGTGATGTGTCAATGCAACTCACAGTGATTAAGGTTCCACTTCCGTGGTCAGTTTGCTAACACAGTTTTCTTGAAATCTGCAATGGGATACTTCTTAGCTCAATGAAGCTCACAGTGAATAAGGAAGTATCCTTAGATGAAAAGTAGAAAGAAGCTTTCGTAGCAACTTCGTGGTGATGTGTGAGTTTATCTCGCAGAGTT
>NW_012117099.1:40867-43818 GCF_000951035.1 Colobus angolensis palliatus
CGTTAAAAACTGCAAAGCAGCTTTCTGAGAATCTCCTTTGTGTTCTGTGAATTTGTCTCACCAAGTTACAGCTTAGTCCTCAGGAAGCACTTTGCTAACACACTCTTCCTTGAATTTGCAAAGTGATAATTGTGACCCCATTGGGGCCCATGGTGATAGAGGACATATCCTCACCTAACAGTTAGAGAGAAGCTTTCGGAGAGATTGCTCTCTGATGTGTGACATTATATCCCAGAGTTCCACCCTGCCCTTCTTGGAACAGCTTCCTAACACTGTTGTCATGGATTCTGCAAAGTGATATTTGGGAACTCATTGAGGCCTATGGAGCAAAAGAGAGTATCCTCATACAGAAACTGGAAAGAAGCCTTGTTAGAGACTGCACTGTGATGTGTGAATGCAACTCACAGAGTTACAGACTTCTCTTCAGTTGTCACTTTGCTAACATAATTTTCTTGAAACCTGCAATGGGATACTTCTTAGCTCAATGAAGGTCACGGTGACAAAGAAAATATCCGTAGATGAAAACTAGAAAGAAGCTTTCATAGGAACTTGTTGGTGATGTGTGAGTTTATCTCATGGAGTTTCACTCATGTTTCCTGGAGCAGGCCACTAACCCTCACGGTGAAATATCTGAGAACGCCTGATTTGGATAGCACTGCGGCTTGCGCTGATAAAGAAAATTTCATCTGTTAATAACTGGAGAGAAGCTGTGTGAGAAACTCCTCTTTGTTCTGTGAATTCGACTCACCGAGTTACAGCTTAGTCCTCAGGAAGCACTTTGATAACACTCTTTTCCTTCAATCTGCGCAGTGATATTTGGGATCCCATTGGGACCAATAGTGAAGGAGGACATATCCTCACATAACAGTTAGATAGAAGCTTTCTGTGAGATTTCTCTCTGATGTGTGACTTAATGTCTCAGAGTTCCATCCTGCCCTTCTTGGAACAGCTTGCTAACACTATTGTCATGGATCCTTCAAAGTGATATTTGTGAACTCGCTGAGGGCTATGGAGCAAAAGGTAGTATCATCATACAGAAACTGGAAGGAAGCCTTTTGAGAAACTGCACTGTGATGTGTGAATGCAACACACAGAGTTACAAGTTTCTCTTCAGTGGTCACTTTGTTAACACAATTTTCTTGGAATCTGCAATGTGATACTTCTTAGCTCAATGAAGCTCACGGTGACAAGGAAAATATACGTAGATGAAAACTGGAAAGCAGCTTTCCTAGCAACTTGTTGGTGAGGTGTGAGTTTATCTCATGGAGTTACACGCATGGTTCCTTGAGCAGGCCACTAACTCTCTCCTTGAGATATCTGAGAAGGGCTGATTTGAAGTGAACTGCCGCTTGCACTGATAAAGTAAATTTCTTCCGTTAAAAACTGCAAAGAAGCTCTGTGAGAATCTCCTTTGTGTTCTGTGAATTTGTCTCACCGAGTTACGGATTAGTCCCCAGGAAGCACTTTGCTAACACTCTTTTCCTGGAATCTGCAAAATGATATTTGTGACCCCATTGGGGCCCGTGGTGAAAGAGGACATATCCTCACATAACAGAGAGAAGCTTTCTGAGAGATTGCTCTCTGATGTGTGACTTCATCTCTCAAACTTCCACCCTGCCCTTCTTGGAACAGCTTGCTAACACTGTTGTCGTGGAATCTCCAAAGTGATATTTGGAAACTCATTGTGGGCTATGAAGCAAAAGGGAGGATCCTCATACAGAAACTGGAAAGAAGCCTTCTGAGAGACTGCAAGGTGATGTGTGAATGCAACTCAGAGAGTTACCGTTGTCTCTTCAGTGGTCAGTTTGCTAAGAGATTTTTCTTGAAATCTGCAATGGGAACCTTCTTAGCTCAATGAAGCTCTCGGTGACAAAGGAAATATCCTTAGATGAAAACTAGAAAGAAGCTTACTTAGCAGCTTCTAGTTGATGTGTGACTTTATCTCACGGAGTTACACTCATGTTTCCTGGAGCAGGCCACTAACACTCTCCTTGAGATATCTGAGAAGGGCTGATTTGAATTGAACTGCGGCTGGCGCTGATAAAAGAAATTTCATCCATTAAAATCTGCAAAGAAGCTCTCTGTGAGTCTCCTTTGTGTTCTGTGAATTTGTCTCACAGAGATACAGCTTAGTCCTCAGGAAGCAGTATGCTAACACTCTTTTCCTGGTTTCTGCAAAGTGATATTTGTGACCCCATTGGGGCCCATGGTGAAAGAGACCATATCTTCACATAACAGTTAGAGAGAAGCTGTCTGAGAGATTGCTCTCTGATGTTTGAATTCATCTCTCAGAGTTTCACCCTGCCCTTCTTGGAACAGCTTGCTAACAGTGTTGTCTTGGATTCTGCAAAGTGATATTTCAGAACTCATTTTGGGCTATGGGGCAAAAGGGAGTATCCTCATACAGAAACTGGACAGAATCATTTTGAGAAACTGCACTGTGATGTGTGAATGCAACTCACAGACTTACAGGTTTCTCTTCAGTGGTCACATTGCTAACATAGTTTTCTTGAAACCTGCAATGGGATACTTCTTACCTCAATGAAGCTCACGATGACAAAGAAAATATCCGTAGATGAAAACTAGAAAGAAGCCTTCTTAGCAACTTGTTGGTGATATGCGAGTTTATCTCATGGAGTTACAGTCATGTTTCCTGGAGCAGGCCACTAACTCTCTCCTTGAGATATCTGAGAAGGGGTGATTTGGATACCACTGCGGCTTGCACTGATAAAGAAAATTTCATCTGTTTAAAACTGGAAAGGAGCTGTGTGAGAAACTCCTTTGTGTTCTGTGAATTCGTCTCACCAAGTTACAGCTTAGTCCTCAGGAAGCACTTTGCTAACACTCTTTTCCTGGAATCTGCAAAGGGATATTTGGGATCCCATTGGGACCAATAGTGGAAGAGGACATATACTCACATAACAGTTAGAGAGAAGCTTTCTGAGAGATTG
>NW_012117099.1:44997-45681 GCF_000951035.1 Colobus angolensis palliatus
TGCTAACACAGTTTTCTTGAAATCTGCAATGGGATACTTCTTAGCTCAATGAAGCTCACGGTGGCAAAGAAAATATCCGTAGATGAAAACTGGAAAGCAGCTTTCTGAGCAACTTGTTGGTGAGGTGTGAGTTTATCTCATGGAGTTACATGCATGGTTCCTTGAGGAGGCCACTAACTCTCTGCTTGAGATATCAGAGAAGGGCTGATTTGGATAGCACTGCAGCTTGCGCTGATGAAGGAAATTTCGCCTGTTAATAACTGGAAATAATCTTTCTGAGAAACTCCTTTGTTTACTGTAAATTTGTCTCACCGAATTACAGATTACTCCTGAGGACGCACTTGGCTAACATTCTTTTCCTGGAATATGCGAAGTGATATTTGTGATCCCATTGGGGCCAATAGTGAAATAGGACATATCCTCACATAACAGTTAGAGAGAAGCTTTCTGAGAGATTTTTCTCTGCTGTGCTACTTCATCTCTCAAAGTCCCAGCCTGCCCTTCTAGGAACAGCTTGCTAACACTGTTGTCGTGGATTTTGCAAAGTGATATTTGGGAACTCGTTGAGGGCTATGGAACAAAAGGGAGTATCCTCATACAGAAACTGGAGAGAAACCTTTTGAGAAACTGCACTGTGATGTGTGAATGCAACTCACGGAGTTCCAGGTTTCTCTTCAGTGGTCA
>NW_012117099.1:46140-47902 GCF_000951035.1 Colobus angolensis palliatus
CTGTGGCTTGCGTGGATAAGGAAAATTTCATCTGTTTAAACCTGGAAAGAAGCTGTGTGAGAAACTCCTTTGTGTTCTGTGAATTTGTCTCACGGAGTTACAGCTTAGTCCTGAGGAACCACTTTGCTAACACTCTTTTCCTGGAATCTGCAAAGGGATATTTGGGATCCCATTGGGGCCCATAGTGAAAGATGACATATCCTCACATAACAGTCAGAGAGAAGCCTTCTGAGAGATTGCTCTCTGATGTGTGACTTCATCTCTCAGAGTTCCACCCTGCCCTTCTTGGAATAGCTTGCTAACACTGTTGTCGTGGATGCTTCAAAGTGATATTTGCGAACTCACTGAGGGCTATGGAGCAAAAGGGAGTATCCTCATACATAAACTGGAAAGAAGCCTTTTGAGAAACTGCTCTGTGATGTGTGAATGCAACTCACAGAGTTATAGGTTTCTCTTCCATGGTCACTTTGCTAACACAGTTTCTTGAAATCTACAATGGGATAATTCTTAGCTCAATGAAGCTCACGATGACAAAGAAAGTATCCGTAGATGAAAACGGGAAAGAATCTTTCTTAGCAACTTGTTGGGGACGTGTGAGTTCATCTCACAGAGTTACACTCATGTTTCCTGGAGCAGGCTACTAACCCTCACGTTTAGATATCTGAGAAGGGCTGATTTGGATAGCACTGCGGCTTGCGCTGATAAAGAACATTTCATCTGTTAATAACTGGAGAGAAGCTGTGTGAGAAAGTCCTCTTTGTTCTGTGAATTCATCTCACCGAGTTACAGCTTAGTCCTCAGGAAGCACTTTGATAACACTCTTTTCCTTCAATCCGCAAAGTGATATTTGGGATCCCATTGGGACCAATAGTGAAAGAGGACATATCCTCACCTAACAGTTAGAGAGAAGCTTTCTGAGAGATTGCTCTCTGATGTGTGACTTCATCTCTCAGAGTTCCACCCTTCCCTTCTTGGAGCAGCTGGCTAACACTGTTGTCGTGGATTCTGCAAAGTGATAATTGGGAGCTCATTGTGGGCTATGGAGCAAAAGGGAGGATCCTCATGAAGAAACTGGAAAGGAGCCTTCTGAGGGTCTGCACTGTGTTGTGTGAATGCAACTCACAGAGTTACAGGTTTGTCTTCAGTGGTCTGTTTGCTAACACAGTTTTCTTGAAATGTGCAATGGGAGCCTTCTTATCTCAATGAAGCTCACGGTGTCAAAGGAAATATCCTTCGATGAAAACTAGAAAGAAGCTTTCTTAGCAGCTTCTTGGTGCTATGTGAGTTTATCTCACGGAGTTACACTCATGTTTCCTGGAGCAGGCCACTAACTCTCTCCTTGAGATATCTGAAAAGGACTGATTTGAATTGAACTGCCGCTTGCGCTGATAAAGTAAATTTCTTCCGTTAGAAACTGCAAAGAAGCTCTCTGAGAATCTCCTTTGTGTTCTGTGAATTTGTCTCACCAAGTTACAGCATAGACCTCAGGAAACATTTTGCTAACACTCTTTTCCTGGAATCTGCAAAGTGATATTTGTGACTCCTTTGGGCCCATGGTGAAAGAGGACATATCCTCACATAGCAGTTAGAGAGAAGCTTTCTGAGAGATTGCTCTCTGATGTGTCACTTCATCTCTCAGAGTTACACCCTGCGCTTCTTGGAACAGCTTGCTAACACTGTTGTCGTGGATTCTGCAAGGTGATATTTGGAAACTCTTTGTGGGCTATGGAGCAAAAGGGAGTATCCTCATACAGAAACTGGA
>NW_012117099.1:52375-52679 GCF_000951035.1 Colobus angolensis palliatus
TTGAATTGAACTGCGGCTGGTGCTGGTAAAGGAAATCTCATTCGTTAAAAACTGCAAAGAAGCTTTCTGAGAATCTCCAAGTTGTTCTGTGAATTTGTCTCACCGAGACACAGCTTAGTCCTCAGCAAGCATTTTGCTATCACTCTTTTCCTGGATTCTGCAAAGTGATATTTGTGACCTCTTTGGGAACCGTGGTGAAGGAGGACATATGCTCACATCAGAGTTAGAGAGAAACTTTCTGAGAGATTGCTCTCTGATATGTGACTTCATCTCTCAGAGTTCCACCCTGCCCTTCTTGGAACAG
>NW_012117099.1:52729-53040 GCF_000951035.1 Colobus angolensis palliatus
TTGCTAACACAGTTTTCTTGAAATCTGCAATGGAATAATTCTTAGCTCCATGAAGCTCGCGGTGACAAAGGAAGTATCCCGAGATGAAAACTAGAAAGAAGCTTTTGTAGCAACTCCGTGGTGATGTGTGAGTTTATCTCACGGAGTTACACTCACGTTTCCTGAAGCAGGCCACTAACTCTCTCCTTGAGATACCTGAGAAGGGCTGATTTGGATAGAACTGCAGCTTTCGCTGAAAAAGGAAATTTCATTTGTTAAAAACTGGAAAGAACATTTCTGAGAAACTCCTTTGTGTTCTGCGATCTGTCTCA
>NW_012117099.1:53632-54215 GCF_000951035.1 Colobus angolensis palliatus
GCTAACACTCTTTTGCTGGAATCTGCAAAATTATATTTGGGATCCCATTGGGGCCCATAGTGATACAGGACATATCCTCACATAACATTTAGAGAGAAGCTTTCTGAGAGATTGCTCTCTGATGTGTGACTTCATCTCTGAGAGTTCCACCCTGCCCTAATTGGAACAGCTTGCTAACACTATTGTCGTGGATTCTGGCAAGTGATATTTGGGAACTCATTTGAGGCTAAGGAGCAAAAGGGATTATCCTCATACAGAAACTGGAAAGAAGCCTTTGGAGAAACTGCATTGTGATGTGTGAATGCAACTCACAGAGTTACTGGTTCCTCTTCCATGGTCAGATTGCTAACACAGTTTTCTTGTAGTCTGCAATGGGATACTTCTTAGTTCAATGAAGCTCCCAGTGACAAAGGAAGTATACTAAGATGAATACTAGAAAGAAGGTTTCTTTGCAACTCCGTGGTGATGTGTGAGTTTATCTCACGGAGTTACACTCAAGTTTCCTGGAGGAGGACACTAACTCTCTCCTTGAGATATCTGAGAAGGGCTGATTTGGATAGCACTGCGGCTTGCGCTGACAAAG
>NW_012117099.1:54265-54754 GCF_000951035.1 Colobus angolensis palliatus
TGTGTGAATGCAACTCACAGAGTTACAGGTTTCTCTTCATTGGTCAGCTTGCTAAAACCGTTTTCTTGAAATCTGTAATGGGATACTTCTTAGCTCAAGGAAGCTCGCGGTGACAAAGGAAATATCCTTAGATGAAAAGAAGAAAGAAGCTTTCTTAGCAACTTTGTGGTGATGTGTGAGTTTTTCTCACGAAGTTACACTCATGTTTCCTGGAGCAGGTCACTAACTCTCTCCTTGAGATATCTGAGAAGGGCTGATTTGGATGGAACTGCGGCTTGCACTGATAAAGAAAATTTCATCTGTAAAAACTGGAAAGAAGCTTTCTGAGAAACTCCTTTGTGTTCTGTGAATTTGTCTCACCGAGTTACAGCTTAGTACTGAGGAAGCACTTTGCTAACACTCTTTTCCTAGAAGCTGCAAAGTGATATTTGGGATCCCATTGTGGCCCATTGTGAAAGAGGACATATCCTCACATAACAGTTAGAGAGA
>NW_012117099.1:56218-57233 GCF_000951035.1 Colobus angolensis palliatus
CAGTTAGAGAGAAGCTTTCTGAGAGATTGCTCTCTGATGCGGGACTTCATCTCTCAGAGTTCCACCCTGCCCTTCTTGGAACAGCTTGCCAACCCTGTTGTCTTGGATTCTGCAAAGTGATATTTGGGAACTCATTGAGGGCTATGGCGCAAGAGGGGGTATACTCATACATAAACTGCAAAGAAGCCTTTTGATAAACTGCACTGTGATGTGTGAATGAAACTCACAGAGTTACTGGTTTCTCTTCAGTGGTCAGTTTCCTAACACAGTTGTCTTGAAAACTGCAATGGGATAGTTCTAAGGTCAATGAAGCACATGGTGACAAAGAAAATATCCGTAGATGAAAACTAGAAAAAAGCTTTCTAAAGCAACTTGTTGGTGATGTGTGAGTTTATCTCACCGTGTTACACTCATGTTTCCTGGAGCAGGCCACTAACTCTCTCCTTGGGATATCTGAGAAGGGCTGATTTGGATAGCACTGCAGCTTGCGCTGATAAAGGATATTTCATCTGTTAAAAACTGGAAAGAAGCTTTCTGAGAAACTCCTTTGTGTTCTGTGAATTTGTCTCACCGAGTTACAGCTTATTCCTAAGGAAGCACTTTGCTAACACTCTTTTCCAGGAATCTGCAAAGTGATATTTGGGATCCCATTGGAGCCAATATTGAAAGAGGCCATATCTTCTCATAACAGTTAGAGAGAAGCTTTCTTAGACATTTCTCTGTGATGTGTGACTTCATCTCTCAGAGTTCCACCCTGCCCTTCTTGGAACAGCTTGCCAACACTGTTTTCGTGGATTCTGCAAAGTGATATTTGGGAATTCATTGAGGGCTCTGTAGCAAAAGGGAGTACCCTCATACAGATACTGGAAAGAAGTCTTTTGAGAAACTGCACTGGGATGTGTGAATGCAACTCACAGAGTTAGACGGTTCTTTTCAGTGTTCAGGTTGCTAACACAGATTTCTTGAAATCTGCAAGGGGATAGTTTTCAGCTCATTGAAGCTCACGGTGACAAAG
>NW_012117099.1:57283-57717 GCF_000951035.1 Colobus angolensis palliatus
GAAAACTAGAAAGAAGCTTTCTTAGCAACTTGTTTGTGATGTGTGAGTTTATCTCATGGAGTTACACTCATGTTTCCTGGAGAAGGCCACTAACTCTCTCCTTGGGATATCTGAGAAGGGCTGATTTGGATAACACTGCAGCTGGCGCTGATAAAGGAAATTTCATCTGTTAAAAACAGGAAAGAAGCTTTCTGAGAAACGCCTTTGTGTTCTGTGAATTTGTCTCACCGAGTTACAGCTTATTCCTAAGGAAGCACTTTGCTAACACTCTTTTCCGGGAATCTGCACAGTGATATTTTGGATCCCATTGGAGCCAATATTGAAAGAGGCCATATCCTCTCATAACAGTTAGAGAGAAGCTTTATTAGACATTTCTCTGTGATGTGTGACTTCATCTCTCAGAGTTCCACCCTGCCCTTCTTGGAACAGCTTGC
>NW_012117099.1:59631-60816 GCF_000951035.1 Colobus angolensis palliatus
AACTCACAGAGTACAGGTTTCTCTTCAGTGGTCAGTTTTCTAACACAGTTTTCTTGAAAGCTGCAATGGCATAGTTCTTAGCTCAATGAAGGTCACAGTGAAAAAGAAAATATCCGTAGATGAAAATTAGAAAGAAGCTTTCTTAGCATCTTGTTGGTGATGTGTGAGTTTATCTCACGGAGTTACACTCATGTTTCCTAGGCCACTAACTCTCTCCTTGATATATCTGAGACGGGCTGATTTGGATAGCACTTCATCTTGCGCTGATAAAGGAAATTTCATCGGTTAAAAGCAGGAAAGAAGCTTTCTGAGAAACTCCTTTCTGTTCTGTGAATTTGTATCACCGAGTTACAGCTTAGTCCTCAGGAAGCACTTTGCTAACACTCTTTTCCTCGAATCTGCAATGTGATATTTGGGTCCCATTGGGGCCCATAGTGAAAGAGGTCATATCCTCACATAACAGTTAGAGAGAATGTTTCTGAGAGATTGTTCTCTCATGTGTGACTTCGTCTCTCAGAGTTCCACCCTGCCCTTCTTGGAACAGATTGCGAAGACTGTTGTCGTTGATTCCGCAAATTGATATTTGTGAACTCATTGAGGTCTATGGTTGCAGAAGGGAGTATCCTCATACAGAAACTGGAAAGAAGCCTTCTTAGAAACTGCACTGTGACGTGTGAATGCAACTCACAGTTACGGGTTTCTCTTCAGTGTTCAGTTCGGTAACACTGTTTTCTTGAAATCTGCAATGGGAGACTTCTTAGCTCAATGAAGCTCACGGTGACAAAGAAATATCCTTAGATGAAAACTAGAAAAAAGCTTTCATAGCAACTTCTTGTTGATGTTTGAGTTTATCTCATGGAGTTACACTCATATTTCCTGGAGCAGGCCATAACTCTCTCCTTGAGATATCTGAGAAGGGCTGATTTGGATAGCACTGAGGCCTGTGCTGATAAAGGAAATTTCATCTGTTAAAAATTGCAGAGAAGCTTTCTGAGAAGCTCCTTTGTGTTCTGTGAATTTGCCTCACCGAATTACACCTTAGTCCTCAGGAAGCACTTTGGTAACACTCTTTTCCTGGAATCTGCAAAGTGATATTTGGGATCCCATTAGGGCGCATCGTGAAAGAGGACATATCCTGAAATAACAGATAGAGGCAAGCTTTCTGAGAGACAGCTCTCGGATGTG
>NW_012117099.1:61565-62137 GCF_000951035.1 Colobus angolensis palliatus
TCCATTTGGGGCCCATAGTGAAAGAGGACATATCCTCACATAACAGTTAGAGAGAAGCTTTCTGAGAGACAGCTCTCGGATGTGAGACTTCATCTCTCAGAGTCCCACCATGCCCTTCTTGGAACAGCTTGCTAACACTGTTTTCGTGTATTCTGCAAAGTGATACTTGGGAACTCATTGGTGGCTGTGGAGCAAAGGGAGTATCCTCATACAGAAACTGGAAAGAAGCCTTGTGAGAAACTGCACTGTGATTTGTGAATGCAACTCACTGAGTTACAGGGTTTCTCTTCAGTGATCAGTTTGCTAACACAGTTTTCTTGAAATCTGCAATGGGAGACTTCTTAGCTCAAAGAAGCTCACGGTGACAAAGGAAGTATCCTCAGATGAAAACTAGAAAGAAGCTTTCTTAGCAACATCTTGGTGATGTGCGAGTTTATCTCACTGAGATAAACTCATGTTTCCTGGGGCAGGCCACTAACTCTCTCCTTGAGATATCTGAGAAGGGCTGATTTGGATAGCACTGAGGCCTGCGCTGACAAAGGGAATTTCATCCGTTAAAAACTGGAAAGAAG
>NW_012117099.1:69089-70201 GCF_000951035.1 Colobus angolensis palliatus
TAACACAGTTTTCTTGAAATTCGCCATCGGATACTTCTTAGCTCAATGAAGCTCGCAGTGACAAAGGAAGTATCCTTAGATGAAAACTAAAAGGAAGCTTTCTTAGAAACTTCGTGGTGATGTGTGAATTTATCTCACGCAGTTACACTCATGTTTCCTGGAACAGGGATCTAACTCTCTCGTTGATATATCTGAGAAGGGCTGATTGGGATGGAACTGCGGCTTGCCCTGATAATGAAAATTTCATCTGATAAAAACTGGAAAGGAGCTTTCTGAGAAACTCCTTTGTGGTCTGTGAATTTGTCTCACCGAGTTACAGCTTAGTTGTGAGGAAGCACTTTGCTAACACTCGTTTCCTGGAATCTGAAAAGTGATATTTGGGATTCCATTGGGGCCAATATTGAAAGAGGATATATCCTCACATAACAGTTAGACAGAAGCTTTCTGAGAGATTGCTCTCTGATGTGTGACTTCATCTCTCAGAGTTCCACCGTGCCGTTCTTGGAACAGCTTCCTTACACTGTTGTCGTGGATTCTGCAAAGTGATATTTGAAAACTCATTGAGGGCTATGGTGCAAAAGGGATTATGCTCATACAGAACCTGGAAAGAAGCCCTCTGAGAAACTGCACTGTGATGTGTCAATGCAACTAACAGAGTTACAGGTTCCTCTTCCCTGGTCAGTTTACTAACAGTTTTCTTGAAATCTGCAATGGGATACTTCTTAGCTCAATGAAGCTCACGTTGACAAAGAAATATCCTTAGATGAAAACTAGAAAGAAGCTTTCTAGGCAACTTCGTGGTGATGTGTGAGTTTATCTCATGGAGGTACACTCATGTTTCGTGGAGCAGGCCACTAACTCCCTCCTTGAGATATCTGAGAAGGGCTGATTTGGATGGAACTGCGGCTTGCGCTGATAAAGAAAATTTCATTTGTTAAAAACTGGAAAGAAGCTTTCTGAGAAACTCCTTTGTGTTGTTTGAATCTCTCTCTCCGAGTTACAGCTTAGTCCTGACGAAGCACTTTGATAACACTCTTTTCCTGGAATCTCCAATGTGACATTTTGTATCTCATTGGTGCCCATATTGCAAGAGGACATATCCTCACATAACA
>NW_012117099.1:70788-71064 GCF_000951035.1 Colobus angolensis palliatus
CAAAGTGACATTTGGGATCCCATTGGGCCCATAGTGAAAGAGGACATATCCTCACATAACCGTTAGAGAGAAGCTTTCTCAGAGATTGCTTTCTCATGGGTGACTTCATCTCTCAGAGTTCCACCCTGCCCTTCTGGTAACAGCTTGCTATCACTGTTGTCTTTAATTCTGCAAAGTGATATTTGTGAACTCATTGAGGGCTAAGGAGCAAATGGGAGTATCCTCATACAGAATCTGGAAAGAAGCCTTCTGAGAAACTGCATTGCCGTGTGTGAA
>NW_012117099.1:71114-74267 GCF_000951035.1 Colobus angolensis palliatus
CTGGAAAGAAGCCTTCTGAGAAACTGCATTGCCGTGTGTGAATGAAACTCACAGAGTTACAGGTTTCCCATCAGTGGTCAGTTTGCTAACACAGTGTCCTTGAAATCTGCAGTGGGATCGTTCTGAGCGCCATGAAGCTTACGGTGACCAAGGAAATATTCTTAGATGAAAACTAGAAAGAATATTCCTGAGAAACTTCTGAGTGATGTGTGGATTCATCTCATGGTGTAAGACTTATATTTCATTGAGGAGGCCACTAACACTCTCTTTGAGGAATCTGACAAGGGCTGCTTTGGATAGCATTGAGGCCTGCACTGATAAAGGAAATTTCATCAGTTAAAAACCCGAAAGAATCTTTCTGAGAAAGGTCTCTGTGATCTGTGAATTTGTCTCACAGCATTACAGCTTAGCCCCGGGGAAGCAGTCTGCTAATACTCTTTTCGTGGAATCTGCAAAGTGAAATTTGGGAGCCCTTTGGGGTCCATGGTGAGAAAGGACATATCCTCACACAGTAATTAGAGAGAAGCGTTCTGAGAGATTCCTTTCTGATGTGTGACTTGATCACACAGAGCTCAACCCTTCCCTTCTTGGAACAGTTTGCTAACACTGTTTTCGTGGATTCTGCAAAGTGATATTTGGGAACTCATTGAGGGCTATGGTGAGAAATCAAGTTTCCTCAGAGAGAAGGTGGAAAGAAGCCTTCTGAGAAAATGCATTGCCATGTGTGAACGCAACTCACAGAGTTACAAGTTTCTCTTCAGCGGTCAGTTTGCTAACACAGTGTGCTTGAAATCTGCAGTGGAATCCTTCTTAGCGGCATGAAGCTTACGGTGACCAAGGAATTATCCTTACATGAAAACTAGAAAGAAGCTTTCTGAGAAACTTCTGGGTGCTGTGAGAATTCATCTCATGGAGTTACACTTATATTTCATGGAACAGGCCACTAACACTCTCTTTTAGGAATCTGAGAAGGGCTGCTTTGGACAGCATTGAGGCCTGCCTTGATAAAGTAAATTTCATCAGTTAAAACCTGGAAAGAAGCTTTCTGAGAATGTTCTCTGTGATCTGTGTATTTGTCTCACAGTGTTACACCCTAGCCCCCGTTAAGCAGTCTGCTAACACTCTTTTCATGGAATCTGCAAAGTGAAATTTGGGAGCCTTTTTGGGTCCATGGTGAGAAAGGACATATCCTCACACAATAACCAGAGAGAAGCGTTCTGAGAGATTGCTTTCTGATGTGTGACTTGATCACACAGAACACCATCCTTCCCTTCTTGGAACAGTGTGCTAAAACTGTTGTCGTGGTTCTGCAAACTGATATTTGGGAGCTATTTGAGGGCTATGGTGAAAAATCAAGTTTCCTCAGGAGAACCTGTAATGAAGCCTTCTGAGAAAATGCATTGCCGTGTGTGAATGCAGCTCACAGAGTTACAGGTTTCATTTCAGTGGTCAGTTTGCTAACACAGTGTCCTTGAAATCTGCAGGGGGATCCTTATTAGCACCATGAAGCTTACGGTGACCAAGAAAATATCCTTAGATGAAAACTAGAAAGAAGCTTTCTGAGAAACTTCTGGGTGATGTGTGAATTTATCTCACGGAGTTAGGCCTATATTTCATGGAGCAGGCCAATAACACTCTCTTTGAGGAATCTGAGAAGGGCTGCTTTGGATAGCATTGAGACCTGCAGTGTTAAAGGTAATTTCATCAGTTAAAAACTGGATAGAAACTTTCTGAGAAAGTTCTCTGGATCTGTGAATTTGTCTCACAGAGTTACCGCTCAGAACCCGGGAAGCAGTCTGCTAACACTCATTTCGTGGAATATGCAGAGTGAAATTTGGGAGCCCTTTGGGGTCCATGGTGAGCAAGGACATATCCTCACACAATAACTAGAGAGAAGCGTTCTGAGAGATTGCTTTCTGATGTGAGACTTGATCACACTGAGGTCCACCCTTCCCTTCTAGGAACAGATTGCTAACACTGTTGTCGTGGATTCTGCGAAGTGATATTTGGGAGCTCATTGAGGTCTATGGTGAAATATCAAGTTTCCTCAGAGAGAACCTGGAAGGAAGCCTTCTGAGAAACTGCATTGCTGGGTGTGAATGCAACTCACAGAGTTAGAGGTTTCTCTTCAGCGGTCAGTTTGCTAACACAGTGGCCTTGAAATCTGCAGTGGGATCCTTCATAGCGCCATGAAGCTTACGGTGACCAAGGAAATATCCTTAGATGAAAACTTGAAAGAAACTTTCTTAGAAACTTCTGGGTGATGTGTGAATTCATCTCACGGAATTAGATTTATTTCATGGAGCAGGCCACTAACACTCTCTTTGAGGAATCTGAGAAGGGCTGCTTTGGATAGCATTGAGGCCAGCGCTGATAAAGGAAATTTCATCAGTCAAAAACTGGAAAGAAACTTTCTGAGAAAGTTCTCTGTGATCTGTGAATTTGTCTCACAGAGTTACAGCTTAGCCCCGGGAAGCAGTCTGCTAACACTCTTTTCGTGGACTCTGCAAAGTGAAATTTGGGAGCCCTTGCGGTCCATGGTGAGAAAGGACATATCATCACACAATAACTAGAGAGAAGCGTTCAGAGAGATTGCTTTCTGATGTGTGACTTGATCACACAGAGTTCCACCCTTCCCTTCTTGGAACAGTTTGCTAACACTGTTGTCGTGGATTCTGCAACGTGATATTTGGGAGCTCATTGAGGGCTATGGTGGAAAATCAAGTTTCCTCAGAGAGAACATGGAAAGAAGCCTTCTGAGAAAATGCATTGCCGTGTGTGAATGCAGCTCACAGAGTTAAAGGTTTCTCTTCAGCAGTCAGTTTGCTAACACAGTGTCCTTGAAATCTGCAGTGGCATCCTTCTTAGCGCCATGATCCTTACGGTGACCAAGGAAATATCCTTAGATGAAAACTAGAAAGAAGCTTTCTGAGAAACTTCTGGGTGATGCGTGAATTCATCTCATGGAGATAGACTTATACTTCATAGAGCAGGCCACTAACACTCTGTTTGAGGAATCTGAGAAGGGCTGATTTGGATATCATTGAGGCCTGCGCTGATAAAGGAAATTTCATCAGTGAAAAACTGGAAAGAATCTTTCTGAGAAAGTTCTCTGTGATCTGTGAATTTGTCTCACAGAGTTACAGGTTAGCC
>NW_012117099.1:74317-77206 GCF_000951035.1 Colobus angolensis palliatus
TTTTCGTGCAATCTGCAAAGTGAAATTTGGGAGCCCTTTGGGGTCCATGGTGAGAAAGGACATATCCTCACACAATATCTACAGAGAAGCGTTCTGAGAGATTGCTTTCCGATGTGTGACTTGATCACACAGGGTTGCACCCTTTCCTTCTTGGAACAGCTTGGTATCACTGTTGTCATGGATTCAGCAAAGTGATATTTGGGAGCTCATTGGGGGCTATGGTGAAAAATCAAGCTTCCTCAGAGAGAAACTGGAAGGAAGCCTTATAAGAAAATGCATTGCTGTGTGTGAATGCAGATCACCGAGTTACAGGTTTCTCTTCAGTGGTGAGTTTTCTAACACAGTGTCCTTGAAATCTGCAGTGGGATCCTTCTGAGCGCCATGAAGCTTACGGTGACCAAGAAAATATCCTTAGATGAAAACTCGAAAGAAGCTTCCATAGAAACTTCTGGGTGATGTGTGAATTCATCTCACGGAGTTAGACTTATATTACATGGAGCAGGCCATTAACACTCTCTTTGAGGAATGTGAGAAAGGCTGCTTTCGATAGCATTGAGGCCTGCGCTGATAAAGGAAATTTCATGAGTTAAAAACTGGAAAGAAGCTTTCTGAGAAAGTTCTCTGTGATCTGTGAATTTGTCTCACAGATTTACAGCTTAGCCCCCAGGAAGCAGTCTGCTAACACTCTTTTCGTGCAATCTGCAAAGTGAAATTTGGGAGCCCTTTGGGGTCCATGGTGAGAAAGGACATATCCTCACACAATAACTAGAGAGAAGCAATCTGAGAGATTGCTTTCCGATGTGTGACTTGATCACACAGAGTTCCACCCTTCCCTACCTGGAACAGTTTGGTAACACTGTTGTCGTGGATTCTGCGAAGTGATATTTGGGAGCTCATTGGGGGCTATGGTGAAAAATCAAGTTTCCTCAGAGAGAACCTGGAAAGAAGCCTTCTGAGAAACTGCATTGCCGTGTGTGAATGCACCTCACACAGTTAGAGGTTTCTCTTCAGCGGGCAGTTTGCTAACACAGTGTCCTTGACATCTGCAGTGGGATCCTTCTTTGTGCCATGAAGCTTATGGTGACCAAGGAAATATCCTTAGATGAAAAGTAGAAAGAAGCCTTCTGAGAAACTTCTGGGTGATGTGTGAATTCATCTCAATGAGTTAGGCTTATATTTCATGGAACAGGCCACCAACTCTCTCTTTGAGGAATCTGAGAAGGGCTGCTTTGGATAGCATTGAGGCCAGCAATGATAAAGGAAATTTCATCAGTTAAAAACTGGAAAGAAGCTTTCAGAGAAAGTTGTCTGTGATCTGTGAATTTGTCTCACAGAGTTACAGCTTAGCCCCCGGGAAGCAGTCTGCTAACACTTTTTTCGTGGAATGTGCAAAGTTAAATTTGGTAGCCTTTTGGGGTCCATGGTGAGAAAGGACATATCCTCACACAATAACGAGAGATAAGCGTTCTGAGAGATTTCTTTCTGATGTGTGACTTGATCACACAGAATTGCACCATTCCCTTATTGGTACAGTTTGCTAAAACTGTTGCTTGGATTCTGCAAAGTGATATTTGGGAGCTCATTGAGGGCTATGGTGAAAAATCAAGTTTCCTCAGAGAGAACCTGGAAAGAAACCTTCTCAGAATGCATTGCCGTGTGTGAATGCAGCTCACAGAGTTACACGTTTCTCTTCAGCGGTCAGTTTGCTAACTCAGTGTCCTTGATACCTGCAGTGGTAACCTTCTTAGCGCCATGAAGCTTACGGTGACCAAGGAAATATCCTTAGATGAAAACTAGAAAAAAGCTTTCTGAGAAACTACTGGGTGATGTGTGAATTCGTCTCACGGAGTTAGAGTTATATTTCATGGAGTACGCCACTAACACTCTCTTTGAGGAAGCTGAGAAGGGCTGCTATGGATAGCCTTGAGGCCTGCGCTGATAAAGGAAATTTCATCAGGTAAAAACTGGAAAGAAGCTTTCTGAGAGAGTTCTCTGTGATCTGTGAATTTGTCTCACAGCGTTACAGCTTAGCCCCCGGGAAGCAGTCTGCTAACACTCTTTTTGTGGAATCTGCAAAGTGAAATATTGGAGCCCTTTGGAGTCCATGGTGAGAAAGGACATATCCTCACAAAATAACTAGAGAGAAGCCTTCTGAGAGATTTCTTTCTGATGTGTGACTGGATCACACAGAGCTCCAGCCTTCCCTAATTGGAACAGTTTGCTAACACTCTTGTCGTGGATTCTGCAAAGTGATATTTGGGAGCTCACTGAGGACTACGGTGTAAAATCAAGTTTCCTCAGAGAGAACCTGGAAAGAAGTCTTCTGAGAAACTGCATTGCCGTGTGTCAATGTAAGTCACAGAGTTACAGGTTTCTCTTCAGCAGTCAGTGTGCTAACATAGTGTACTTGAAATCTGCAGTGGGATCCTTCCTTGCGCCATGAAGCTTACAGTGATCAAGGAAATATCCTTAGATGAAAACTAGAAAGAAACTTTCTGAGAAACTTCTGGGTGATGTGTGAATTCATCTCATGGAGTTACACTTATATTTCATGGAGCAGGCCACTACCACTCTCTTTGAGGAATCTGAGAAGGGCTGCTTTGGACAGCATTGAGGCCTGCGTTGATAAAGGAAATTTCATCAGTTAAAATCTGGAAAGAAGCTTTCTGAGAAAGTTCTCTGTGATCTGTGCATTTGTCTCACAGAGTTACAGCTTAGCCCCCAGGAAGCAGTCTGCTAACACTCCTTTCGTGAAATCTGCAAAGTGAGATTTTGGAGCCCTTTGCGTCCATGGTGAGAAAGGACATATCCTCATACAATAACTAGAGAGAAGCGTTCTGAGAGATTGCTTTCTGATGTGTGACTTGATCACACAGAGCTCCACCCTTC
>NW_012117099.1:77256-77974 GCF_000951035.1 Colobus angolensis palliatus
CGTTCTGAGAGATTGCTTTCTGATGTGTGACTTGATCACACAGAGCTCCACCCTTCTCTTCTTGGAACAGTTTGCTAACAATGTTGTCGTGGATTGTGCAAAGTGATATTTGGGAGCTCATTGAGGACTATGGTGTAAAATAAAGTTTACTCAGAGAGAACCTGGAAAGAAGCCTTCTGAGAAACTGCATGGCCATGTGTGAATGCAACTCACAGAGTTACAGGTTTCTCTTCAGCGGTCAGTTTGCTAACACAGTATGTTTGAAATCTGCTGTTGGATCCTTCTTAGTGCCATGAAGCTCATGGTGAACAAGGAAATATCATTAGATGAAAACTAGAAGGAAGCTTTCTGAGAAACTTCTGGGTGATGTGTGAATTCATCTCACGTAGTTAGACTTACATTTCATGGAGCAGGCCACTAACACTCTATTTGAGGAATGTGAGAAGGGCTAATTTGGATAGCATTGAGGCCTGCGCTGACAAAGGAAATTTCATCAGTGAAAAACTGGAAAGAAGCTTTCGAGAAAGTTCTCTGTTGTCTGTAAATTTGTCTCACAGAGTTACAGCTTAGCCTCCGGGAAGCATTCTGCTAACACTCTTTTCGTGGAATCTGCAAAGTGTAATTTGGGAGCCCTTTGGGGTCCATTGTGAGAAAGGACATATCCTCAGACAATAACTGGAGAGAGCGTTCTGAGAGATTGCTTTCTGATGTGTGACTT
>NW_012117099.1:78659-80508 GCF_000951035.1 Colobus angolensis palliatus
CGTTCTGAGAGATTGCTTTCTGATGTGTGACTTGATCACACAGAGCTCCACCCTTCTCTTCTTGGAACAGTTTGCTAACAATGTTGTCGTGGATTCTGCAAAGTGATATTTGGGAGCTCATTGAGGACTATGGTGTAAAATGAAGTTTACTCAGAGAGAACCTGGAAAGAAGCCTTCTGAGAAACTGCATTGCCGTGTGTCAATGCAACTAACAGAGTTACAGGTTTCTCTTCAGCGGTCAGTTTGCTAACACAGTATGCTTGAAATCTGCTGTTGGATCCTTCTTAGCGCCATGAAGCTTACGGTGACAAAGGAAATATCCTTAGATGAAAAGTAGAAAGAAGCTTCCTGAGAAACTTCTGGGTGATGTGTGAATTCATCTCATGGAGTTAGACTTATATTTCCTGGAGCAGGCCACTAACACTCTCCTTAAGGAATCTGAGAAGGGCTGCTTTGGATAGCATTGAGGCCTGCACTGATAAAGGAAATTTCGTCAGTTAAAAACTGGAAAGAAGCTTTCTGAGAAAGTTCTCTGTGATCTGTGAATTTGTCTCACAGAGTTACAGCTTAGCCCCTGGGAAGCAGTCTGCTAACACTCTTTCCGTGGAATCTGCAAAGTGAAATTTGGGAGCCCTTTGGGGTCCATGGTGAGAAAGGACATATCCACACACAATAACTAGAGAGAAGCGTTCTGAGAGATTGCTTTCTGATGTGTGACTTGATCACACAGAGCTCCACCTTTCCCTTCTTTGAACAGTTTGCAAACACTGTAGTCGTGCATTCTGCAAAGTGATATTTGGGAGCTCATTGAGGACTGTGGTGTAAAATCAAGTTTACGCAGAGAGAACCTGGAAAGAAGCCTTCTGAGAAACTGCATTGCCGTGTGTGAATGCAAATCACAGAGATACAGGTTTCTCTTCAGCGCTCAGTGTGCTAACACAGTATGCTTGAAATCTGCTGTTGGATCCTTCTTAGCGCCATGAAGCTCACGGTGACCAAGGAATTATCATTAGATGAAAACTAGAATGAAGCTTTCTGAGAAACTTCTGGGTGATGTGTGAATTCATCTCACGTAGTTAGACTTACATTTCATGGAGCATGCCACTAACACTCTCTTTGAGGAATGTGAGAAGGGCTAATTTGGATAGCATTGAGGCCTGCGCTGATAAAGTAAATTTCATCAGTGAAAAACTGGAAAGAATATTTCGAGAAAGTTCTCTGTGATCTGTGAATTTGTCTCACAGAGTTACAGCTTAGCCCCCGGGAAGCAGTCTGCTAACACTCTTTTCGTGGAATCTGCAAAGTGAAATTTGGGAGCCCTTTGGGGTCCACTGTGAGAAAGAGCATATCCTCATACAATAACTGAGAGAAGCGTTCTGAGAGATTGCTTTCTGATGTGTGACTTGATCACACAGAGCTCCACCCTTCCCTTCTTGGAACAGTTTGCTGACACTGTTGTCGTGGATTCTGCAAGTGATATTTGCGAGCTCATTGAGGACTATGGTGTAAAATCAAGTTTCCTCAGAGAGAACCTGGAAAGAAGCCTTCTGAGAAATTGCATTGGTGTGTGTGAATGCAACTCACTGAGTTACTGGTTTCTCTTCAGCGGTCAGTTTGCTAACACAGTGTGCTTGAAATCTTCAGTGGGATCATTCTTAGCACCATGAAACTCACGGTGATGAAGGAAATATCCTTAGATGGAAACTAGAAAGAAGCTTTCTGAGAAACTTCTGGGTGTTCTGTGAAATCATCTCACGGAGTTAGACTAATATTTCACGGAGCAGGCCACTAACACTCCCTTGGAGGGATCGGAGAAGGGCTACTTTGGATACCATTGAGGCCTGCGCTG
>NW_012117099.1:81028-81690 GCF_000951035.1 Colobus angolensis palliatus
CTGGAAGGAAACCTTCTGAGAAACTGCATTGCCGTGTGTGAATGTAACTCACAGAGTTACAGGTTTCTCTATGGCATTCAGTTTGCTAACACAGTGTGCTTGAAATCTACTGTGCGATCCTTCTTAGCACCATGAAGCTTACAGTGACCAAGGAACTATCCTTAGATGAAAACTAGAAAGAACCTTTCTGAGAAACTTCTGGGTGATGTGTGAATTCATCTCACGGAGTTAGACTTACATTTCATGGAGCAGGCCACTAACACTCTGTTTGAGGAATCGGAGAAGGGCTGCTTTGGATAGCATTGAGGCCTGCACTGATAAAGGAAATTTCGTCAGTTAAAAACTGGAAAGAAGCTTTCTGAGAAAGTTCTCTGTGATCTGTGAATTTGTCTCACAGAGTTACAGCTTAGCACCCGGGAAGCAGTCTGCTAACACACTTTTCGTGGAATCTTCAAAGTGAAATTTGGGAGCCCATTGGGATCCATGGTGAGAAAGGACCTGTCCTCACACAATAACTAGAGAGAAGCGTTCTGAGATATTCCTTGCTGATGTGTGACTTGATCACACAGAGTTCCACCCCTCCCTTCTTGGAACAGTTTGTAACACTGTTGTTGTGGATTCTGCGAAGTGATATTTGGGAGCTCATTGAGGTCTATGGTGAA
>NW_012117099.1:81740-82174 GCF_000951035.1 Colobus angolensis palliatus
AGTGATATTTGGGAGCTCATTGAGGTCTATGGTGAAATATCAAGTTTCCTCAGAGAGAACCTGGAAGGAAGCCTTCTGAGAAACTGCATTGCTGGGTGTGAATGCAACTCACAGAGTTACACGTTTCTCTTCAGCGGTCAGTTTGCTAACACAGTGTGCTTGAAATCTGCCGTGGGATCCTTCTTAGCGCCATGAAGCTTAGGGCTGCCAAGGAAATATCCTTCGATGAAAACTAGAAAGAAGCTTTCTTAGAAACTTCTGGGTGATGTGTGAATTCATCTCACGGAGTTAGACTTATATTTCCTTTAGCAGGCCACTAACACTCTGTTTGAGGAATCGGAGAAGGGCTGCTTTGGATAGCATTGAGGCCTGCACTGATAAAGGAAATTTCGTCAGTTAAAAACTGGAAAGAAGCTTTCTGAGAAAGTTCTCTG
>NW_012117099.1:82224-85486 GCF_000951035.1 Colobus angolensis palliatus
GACTTATATTTCCTTTAGCAGGCCACTAACACTCTGTTTGAGGAATCGGAGAAGGGCTGCTTTGGATAGCATTGAGGCCTGCACTGATAAAGGAAATTTCGTCAGTTAAAAACTGGAAAGAAGCTTTCTGAGAAAGTTCTCTGTGATCTGTGAATTTGTCTCACAGAGTTGCAGCTTAGCCCCCGGAAAGCAGTCTGCTAACATTCTTTTTGTGGATTCTCCAAAGTGAAATTTGGGAGCCCTTTGGGGTCCATGGTGAGAAAGGACATATCCTCAGACATTAACTAGAGAGAAGCGTTCTGAGACATTGCTTTCTGATGTGTGACTTGTTCACACAGAGTTCCAGCCTTTCCTTCTTGGAACAGTTTGCTAACACTCTTGTCGTGGATACTTCAAAGGGATATTTGGGAGCTCATTGAGGTCTATGGAGAAACATCAAGTTTCCCCAGGGAGAACGTGGAAAGAAGCCTTCTGAGAAACTGCATTGCCGTGTGTGAATGCAAATCACAGAGTTACAGTTTTCTCTTTAGCGGTCAGTATGCTAACACAGTGTGCTTGAAATCTGCAGTGGGATCCTTCTTAGCGCCATGAAGCTTATGGTGACCAGGGAAATATCCTCTGATGAAAACTAGAAAGAAGCTTTCTTAGAAACTTCTGGGTGATGTGTGAATTCATCTCACGGAGTTAGACTTACATTTCCTGCAGCGGGCCACTAACACTGCCTTTGAGGAATCGGAGAAGGGCTGCTTTGGATAGCATTGAGGCCTGCACTGATAAAGGAAATTTCATCTGTTAAAAACTGGAAAGAAGCTTTTTGAGAAAGTCATCTGTGATCTGTGAATTTGTCTCACAGGGTTACATCTTAGCCCCCGGGAAGCACTCTTCTAACACTATTTTCGTGGAATCTGCGAAGTGAAATTTGGGAACCCATTGGGGTCCATGGTGAGAAAGGACATATCCTCACTCAATAACTAGAGAGAAGCGTTCTGAGAGATTGCTTACTGATGTGTGACTTGATCAAACAGTGTTCCACCCTTCCCTTCTTGTAAGAGTTTGTTAACACTGTGGTCGTGGATTCTGCAAAGAGAAATTTGGGAGCTCATTGAGGGCTATGGTGAAAATGAAGTATCCTCAGAGAGAACCTGGAAAGATGCCTTCTGAGAAACTGCATTGCCATGTTTGCATGCAACTCACAGAGTTACAGGTTTCTCTTCAGCTGTCAGTTTGCTAACACAGTGTGCTTGAAATCTGCAGTGGGATATTTCTTAGCGCCATGATGCTTACGGTGACCAATGAATTATCCTTAGATGAAAACTAGAAAGAATCTTTCTGAGAAACTTCTGCGTGGGTGTGAATTCATCTCCGGGAGTTAGACTTATATTTAATGGAGCAGGCCACTAACACTCTCTTTTAGGAATTGGAGAAGGGCTGCTTTGGATAGCATTGAGGCCTGCGCTGATAAAGGAAATTTCATCAGTTAAAAACTGGAAAGAATCTTTCTGAGAAATTTCTCTGTGATCTGTGAATTTGTCTCACAGATTTACAGCTTAGCCCCCGGGAAGCTGTCTGCTAACACTCTTTTTGTGGAATCTGCAAAGTGAAATTTGGGAGCCCTTTGGGGTCCATGGTGTGAAAGGACATATCCTCACACAATAACGAGACAGAAGCGTTCTGAGAGGCTGCTTTCTGATGTGTGACTTGATCACACAGAATTCCACCCTTCCCTTCTTCGAACAATTTGCTAACACAGTTGTCGTGGATTCTGCAAAGTTATATTTGGGAGGTCATTGAGGGCTATTGTGAAAAATCAAGTTTCTTCGGAGAGAACTTTGAAAGAAGCCTTCTGAGATACTGCATTAGCGTGTGTGAATGCAACTCACAGAGTAACAGGTTTCTCTTCAGCGGTCAGTTTGCTAACACAGTGTCCTTGAAATCTGCAGTGGGATGCTTCTTAGCGCCATGAAGCTTACGGTGACCAAGGAAATATCCTTAGATGAAAACTAGAAAGAAGCTTTCTGAGAAACTTCTGGGTGATGTGTGTATTCATCTCATGGAGTTAGACTTATATTTAATGGAACAGGCCACTAACAGTCTCTTTGAAGGATCTGAGAAGGGGTGCTTTGGATAGCATTGAGGGCTGCGCTGATGAAGGAAATTTCATCAGTTAAAAACTGGAAATTACCTTTCTAAGAAAGTTCTCTGTGATCTGTGAATTTGTCTCACAGAGTTACAACTTAGCCCCCGGGAAGCAGTCTGCTAAGACACTTTTTGTGGAATCTGCAAAGTGAAATTTGGGAGCTCTTTGGGGTCCATGGTGTGAAAGGACATATCCTCACACAATAACGAGATAGAAGCGTTCTGAGAGGTTGCTTTCTGATGTGTGACTTGATCACAGAGATTTCCACCCCTCCCTTCTTGGAACAGTTTGCTAACTCTGTTGTCGTGGATTCTGCAAAGTGATATTTGGGAGCTCATTGAGGTCTATGATGAAAAATCAAGTTTCCTCAGAGAGAACCTGGAAGGAACCCTTCTGAGAAACTGCATTGCCGTGTGTGAATGCAACTCACAGAGTTACAGGTTTCTCTTCAGCGGTCAGTTTGCTAACACAGTGTGCTTGAAATCTGCCATGGAATCCTTCTTAGCGCCAGAAGCTTAGGGTTGCCAAGGAAATATCCTTAGATGAAAACTAGAAAGAAGCTTTCTTAGAAACTTCTGCGTGTTGTGTGAATTCATCTCACGGAGTTAGATATATATTTCCTGGGGCAGGCCCGTAACATTCTCTTTGAGGAATCGGAGAAGAGATTCTTTGGATACCATTGAGACCTGCTCTGATAAAGGAAATTTCATCAGTTAAAAACTGGAAAGAAGCTTTCTGAGAAAGTTCTCTGTGATCCGGGAATTTGTTTCACAGAGTTACAGCTTAGCCCCCGGGAAGCAGTCTGCTAACACTCTTTTCGTGGAATCTGCAAAGTAAAATTTGGGAGACCATTGGGGTCCATGGTGAGACGGGACATATCCTCACACAATAACTAGAGAGAAGCTTTCGGAGATATTGCTTTCTGATGTGTGACTTGATCACACAGAGTTCCACACTTCCCTTCTTGGTAGTTTGCTTACACTGTTGTTGTGGATTCTGCAAGGTGATATTTGGGAGCTCATTGAGGGCTATGGTGAAAAATCAAGTTTCCTCTGTGGAAATTGGAAAGAAGCCTTCTGAGAAACTGCATTGCTGTGTGTGAATGCAACTCACAGAGTTACAGGT
>NW_012117099.1:85536-88579 GCF_000951035.1 Colobus angolensis palliatus
TGCTGTGTGTGAATGCAACTCACAGAGTTACAGGTTTCTCTTCAGCGGTCTGTTTGCTAACACAGTGTCCTTGAAATCTGCAGTGGGATCCTTCTTAGCGCCATGAAGCTTATGGTGACCAAGGAAATATCCTTAGATGAAAACTAGAAGGAAGAATTCTGAGAATCTTCTGGGTGATGTGTGAATTCATCTCACACCGTTAAACTTATATCTCATGGAGCAGGCCACTAACACTCTCGTTGAGGAATCTGAGAAGGGCTGCTTTGGATAGCATTGAGGGCTGCGCTGATAAAGGAAATTTCATCAGTGAAAAACTGGAAGGAAGCTTTCTGAGAAAGTTCCCTGTGATCTGTGAATTTGTCTCACAGAGTTACAGCTTAGCCCCCAGGAAGCAGTCTGCTAACACTCTTTACGTGGAATCTGCAAAGTGAAATTTGGGAGCCCTTTGGGGTCCATGGTGAGAAAGGACATATCCTCACACAATAACTAGAGAGAAGCGTTCTGACAGATTGCTTTCTGATGTGTGACATGATCACACAGAGTTTCACCCTTCCCTTCTTGGAACAGTTTGCTAACACTATTGTTGTGGTTTCTGCAAAGGGATATTTGGGAGCTCATTGAGGGCTATGGTGAAAAATCAAGTTTCCTCAGAGAAAACCTGGAAAGAAGCCTTCTGAGAAACTGCATTGTCGTGTGTGAATGCAACTCAGAGAGTTACAGGTTTCTCTTCAGCGTTCAGTTTGCTAACACAGTGTCCTTGAAATCTGCACTGGGATCCTTCTTAGCGCCATGAAGCTTATGGTGACCAAGGAAATATTCTTTGATGAAAACTAGAAAGAAGCTTTCTGAGAAACTTCTGTGTGATGTGTGAATTCATCTCACGGAGTTAGATTTACATTTCATGGAGCAGGCCACTAACACTCTCTTTGAGGGATCTGAGAAGGGCTGTTTGCATAGCATTGAGGCCTGCACTGATAAAGGAAATTTCATCAGTTAAAAACTGCAAAGAAGCTTTCTGAGAAAGTTCTCTGTGATCTGAGAATTTGTCTCACTGAGTTAAAGCCTAGCACGCGGGAAGCAGTCTGCTAACACCCTTTTTGTGGAATCTTCAAAGTAAAATTTGGGAGCCCTTTGGTGTCCATGGTGAGAGAGGACATGTCCTCACACAATAACTATAGAGAAGCGTTCTGAGATATTGCTTGCTGGTGTGTGACTTGATCACACAGATTTACACCCCTCCCTTCTTGGAAGAGTTTGCTAACTCTGTTGTCGTGGATTCTGCAAAGTGATATTTGGGAGCTCATTGAGGTCTATGGTGAAAAATCAAGTTTCCTCAGAGAGAACCTGGAAGGAACCCTTCTGAGAAACTGCATTGCCGTGTGTGAATGCAACTCACAGAGTTACAGGTTTCTCTTCAGTGGTCAGTTTGCTAACACAGTGTGCTTGAAATCTGCCGTGGGATCCTTCTTAGCGCCATGAAGCTTAGGGTTGCCAAGGAAATATCCTTAGATGAAAACTAGAAAAAGCTTTCTTAGAAACTTTTGGGTGTTGTGTGAATTCATCTCACGGAGTTAGATATATATTTCCTGGGGCAGGCCTCTAACATTCTCTTTGAGGAATCGGAGAAGAGATGCTTTGGATAGTATTGAGACCTGCGCTGATAAAGGAAATATCATCAGTGAAAAACTGGAAAGAAGCTTTCTGAGAAAGTTCTCTGTGATCCAGGAATTTGTTTCACAGATTTACAGCTTAGACCCCAGGAAGCAGTCTGCTAACACTCTTTTCGTGGAATCTGAAAAGTAAAATTTGGGAGACCATTGGGGTCCATGGTGAGACGGGACATATCCTCACACAATAACTAGAGAGAAGCGTTCGGAGATATTGCTTTCTGATGTGTGACTTGATCACACAGAGTTCCACACTTCCCTTCTTGGTACAGTTTGCTTACACAGCTGTTGTGGATTCTGCAAGGTGATATTTGGGAGCTCATTGAGGGCGATGGTGAAAAATCAAGTTTCCTCTGTGGAAATTGGAGAAAACCTGGAAAGAAGCCTTCTGAGAAACTGCATTGCGTGTGTGAATGCAACTCACAGAGTTACAGGTTTCTCTTCAGTGGTCAGTTTGCTAACACAGTGTCCTAGAAATCTGCAGTGGGATCCTCCTTATTGCCATGAAGCTTATGGTGACCAAGGAAACATCCTTAGATGAAAACTAGAAGGAAGAATTCTGAGAATCTTCTGGGTGATGTGTGAATTCATCTCACACCGTTAGACTTATATCTCATGGAGCAGGCCACTAACACTCTCGTTGAGGAATCTGAGAAGGGCTGCTTTGGATAGCATTGAGGACTGCACTGATAAAGGAAATTTCATCAGTGAAAAACTGGAAGGAAGCTTTCTGAGAAAGTTCCCTGTGATCTGTGAATTTGTCTCACAGAGTTACAGCTTAGCCCCCAGGAAGCAGTCTGCTAACACTCTTTACGTGGAATCTGCAAAGTGAAATTTGGGAGCCCTTTGGGTTCCATGGTGAGAAAGGACATATCCTCACACAATAACTAGAGAGAAGCGTTCTGACAGATTGCTTTCTGATGTGTGACATGATCACACTGAGTTTCACCCTTTCCTTCTTGGAACAGTTTGCTAACACTGTTGTCGTGGTTTCTGCAAAGGGATATTTGGGAGCTCATTGAGGGCTATGGAGACAAAGCAAGTTTCCTCAGAGAAAACCTGCAAAGAAGCCTTCTGAGAAACTGCGTTGTCGTGTGTGAATGCAACTCAGAGAGTTACAGGTTTCTCTTCAGCGTTCAGTTTGCTAACACAGTGTCCTTGAAATCTGCAGTGGGATCCTTCTTAGCGCCATGAAGCCTATGGTGACCAAGGAAATATTCTTTGATGAAAACTAGAAAGAAGCTTTCTGAGAAACTTCTGGGTGATGTGTGAATTCATCTCACGGAGTTAGACTTATATTTCATGGAGCAGGCCACTAAAACTCTCTTTGAGAAATCGGAGAATGGCTGCTTTCGATAGCAGAGGCCTGTCGTGAT
>NW_012117099.1:89222-90113 GCF_000951035.1 Colobus angolensis palliatus
GCTAACACAGTGTGCTTGAAATCTGCCGTGGGATCCTTCTTAGCGCCATGAAGCTTAGGGTTGCCAAGGAAATATCCTTAGATGAAAACTAGAAAGAAGCTTTCTTAGAAACTTTTGGGTGTTGTGTGAATTCATCTCACTGAGTTAGATATATATTTCCTGGGGCAGGCCTCTAACATTCTCTTTGAGGAATCGGAGAAGAGATGCTTTGGATAGCATTGAGACCTGCTCTGATAAAGGAAATTTCATCAGTTAAAAACTGGAAAGAAGCTTTCTGAGAAAGTTCTCTGTGATCCGGGAATTTGTTTCACAGATTTACAGCTTAGACCCCAGGAAGCAGTCTGCTAACACTCTTTTCGTGGAATCTGCAAAGTAAAATTTGGGAGACCATTGGGGTCCATGGTGAGACGGGACATATCCTCACACAATAACTAGAGAGAATTTGTCTCACAGAGTTACAGCTTAGCCACCGGCCGTCTGAGGAATCTGAGCAGGGCTGTTTTTGATAGCACTGAGGCCTGAGCTGATAAAGAAAATTTCATCAGTTAAAAACTGGAAAGAAGGTTTCTGAGAATGTTCTCTGTGATCTGTGTATTTCTCTCACAGAGTTAGAGCTTAGCCCCCGGGAAGCAGTCTGCTAACACTCTTTTCGTGTAATCTGCAAAGTGAAATTTGGGAGCCCATTGGGGTCCACGGTGAGAAAGGACATGTCCTCACACAATAACTAGGGAGAAGCGTTCTGAGATATTGCTTTCTGATGTGAGACTTGATCACACAGAGTTCCACCCTTCCCTTCTTGGAACAGTTTGCTAACACTGTTGTCGTGGATTCTGCAAAGTGATATTTGGGAGCTCATTGAGGGCTATGGTGAAAAATCAAGTTTCCTCAGAG
>NW_012117099.1:90230-91391 GCF_000951035.1 Colobus angolensis palliatus
TGTGGGAATTCAACTCACAGAGTTACACTTCTGTTTCATGGAGCAGGCCACTAACACTCTCTTTGCGTAACCTGGAAAGGGCTGCTATGGATAGCATTGAGGTCTCCGCTGATAAAGGAAATTTCATCAGTTAAAAACTGGAGAGAATCTTTCTGAGAAACTTCTGTGTGATGCGTGAATTCTACTGACAGAGTTACACTTGTGTTTCATGGATCAGGCCACTAAAACTCTCTTTGAGGAATCTCAGAAAGGCTGCTTTGGATAGCTTTGAGACCTACGCTGATAAACGAATTATCATCAGTGAAAAACTGAATAGAAGCTTTCTGAGAGATTGCTTTGTGATCTGTGAATTTGTCTCACAGAATTACAGCGTAGTCCTCACGAAGCAGTTTGCTAACACTCTTTTGGTGGAATCTGCAAAGTGATATTTGGGAGCCCTTTGGAGTCCATGGTGAAAAAGGAAATATCGTCCAATAAGACCTAGATGGAAGGTTTCTGGGAGATTGCTTTCTGATGTGTGACTTCATCACGCAGAGTTCCACCGTTCCCTTCTTGCAACAGTTTGCTCAGACTGTTGTCGTGGATTCTGCAAAGTGATATTTGGGAGCTCATTGATGGCTATGGTGGAAAAGGAAGTTTCCTCAGAGAGAAGCTGGAAAGCAGCCTTCTGAGAACCTGCATTGCCATGTGTGAATGCAACTACCAGAGTTACACGTTCCTCTTCCCTGGTCAGTTTGCTCACCCAGTTTTCTTGAAATCTGCAATGGGATACTTCTAAGCGCAAAGAAGCTTATGGTGATAAAGGAAATATTTTTAGATAAAACTGGAAAGAAGCTTTCGTAGAAACTTCTTGGTGATGTGTAAATTCAACTCACAGTGTTACAGTTCTGTTTCCTACAGCAGGCCACTAACACTCTCTTCGAGGAACCTGGGAAGGGAAGGGCTGCTATGGATAGCATTGACGCTCGTGATGATAAAGGAAATTTCAACAGTTAAAAACTGGAGAGAAACTTTCTGATTAACTTCTTTGTGAGGCGTGAATTTAACTCACAGAGTTACAGTTGTTTTTCATGGAGCAGGCCACTGACACTCTCTTTGAGGAATCTGAGAAGAGCTGCTTTGGATAGCATTGAGGCCTGCGCTGATAAAGAAAATATCATC
>NW_012117099.1:97284-97563 GCF_000951035.1 Colobus angolensis palliatus
TGAGTCCACGTCCACATTTCATGTTGGGTGAGAAGAGCGGGAAACTGAGTCCACATCCACATTTGTTGGTGGGCGAAAACAGTGGGAACCTGAGTCCACGTCCACCTTTGATTATGGGGAAGAACAGTGATACTGCGACCACGTCCATATTAGATAGTGGGTGAGAATGGGGAAACTGACTCCACGTCCACATTTGATGGTGGGCGAGAATGGGGAAACTGAGTCCACGTCCACATTTGATGGTGGGTGAGAACAGGGGAAACTGAGTCCACATCAACA
>NW_012117099.1:97613-97828 GCF_000951035.1 Colobus angolensis palliatus
TCTCTCCTTGAGATATCTGAGAAGGGCTGATTTGGATTGCACCAAGGCCTGCATTGAGAAAGGAAATTTCATCCATTAAAAACTGGAAAGAAGCTTTCTGAGAAACTCTTTGTGTTCTGTGAATTTGTCTCACCGAGTTACAGGTTAGGCCTCAGGAAGCACTTTGCTAACACTCTTTACCTGGAATCTGCAGAGTGATATTTGGGATCCCACTG
>NW_012117099.1:98428-98724 GCF_000951035.1 Colobus angolensis palliatus
AGATATCTGAGAAGGGCTGATTTGGATAGCACTGAGGCCTGCGCTGAAAACGGAAATTTGATCCATTAAAAACTGGAAAGGATCTTTCTGAGAAACTCCTTTGTTTTCTGTCAATTTGTCTCACCGAGTTACAGCTTAGCCCTAAGGAAGCAGTTCGCTATCACTCTTTTCGTGGAATCTGCAAAGTTATATTTGGGATCCCATTGGGGCCCATGGTGAAAGAGGATATATCGTCACATAACATTTAGAGAGAAGCTTTCTGAGAGATTCCTCTCTGATGTGTGACTTCATCACTC
>NW_012117099.1:98840-100168 GCF_000951035.1 Colobus angolensis palliatus
AATGGGATACTTCTTAGCTCAATGAAGCTCACGGTGACAAAGGAAGTATCCTTAGAGGAAAACTAGAAGGAAGCATTCTTATCAACTTCTTGTTGATGTGTGAGTTTATCTCACGGAGTTACACTCATGTTTCCTGGAGCAGGCCACTAACTGTCTCCTTGAGATATCTGAGATGGGCTGATTTGGATAGCACAGAGGCCTGCACTGAGAAAGGAAATTTCATCCCTTAAAAACAGGAAAGAAACTTTCTGAGAAACTCCTTTTTGTTCTGTGAATTTGTATCACCGATTTACAGCTTAGTCCTCAGGAAGCAGTTAACTACCACTCTTTTCGTGGAATCTGCATAGTGATATCTGGGATCCGATTGGGGCACAAAGTGAAAGAGGACATATTCTCACATAACACAGAGAAGCTTTCTGAGAGTTTGCTCTCTGATGAGTGACCTCATCACTCAGAGATCCACCTTGCCCTTCTTTTAACAGCTTGCTAACACTGTTGTCGTGGATTCTGCAAAGTGATATTTGGTAGCTCATTGAGGGCTATGGTGCAAGAGGCAGTATCCTCATAGAGAAACTGGAAAGAAGCCTTGTGAGAAACTGCACTGTGATGTGTGAATGCAACTCACAGAGTTACAGGTTTCTCTTCAGTGGTCAGTTTACTAACACAGTTTTCTTGAAATCTGCAATGGGATACTAATTACCTGAATGTAGATCATGGTGACAAATGAAATATCATTGGATGAAAACTGGAAAGAAGCTTCCTTAGAAACTTCTTGGTGAGGTGTGGGTTATCTCACGGAGTTACCCTCATGTTTCCTGGAGAAGGCCACTAACTCTCTCCTTGAGATATCTCAGAAGGGCTGATTTGGATGGCACTGAGGCCGGCGATGATAAAGGAAAATTCATCCGTTAAAAACTGGAAAGAAGCTTTCTGAGAAACTCCTTTGTGTTCTGTGAACTTTTCTCACCGAGTTACAGCTTAGTCCTCAGGCAGCAGTTCGAAAACACTCTTTTCATGTAATCTGCAAAGTGATATTTGGGATGCCTTTGGGACCCATGGTTAAAAAGTACATATCCTCACATAACAGTTAGATAGAAGCTTTCTGAGAGATTCCTCTCTGATGTGTGACTTCATCACTCAGAGTTCCACCCTGTCCTTCTTGGAACAGCTTGCTAACCCTGTTGTCGTGTATTTTGCAAAGTGATATTTGGGAGCTCATTGAGGGCTACCGTGCAAAGCGAGTATCCTCATACAGAAACTGGAAAGAAGCCTTCTGAGAAACTGCACTGTGATGTGTGAATGCAACTCACAGAGTTACAGGTTTCTCT
>NW_012117099.1:101029-102315 GCF_000951035.1 Colobus angolensis palliatus
AACACAGTTTTCTTGAAATCTGCAACGGGATACTACTTACCTCAATGAAGCTCACGGTGAAAAAGGAAATATGGCTGGATGAAAACTAGAAAGAAGATTTCTTAGAAACTTCCTGGTGATGTGTGAGTTTATCTCACGGAGTTACACTCATGTTTCCTAGAGAAGGCCACTAACCCTCTCCTGAGATACCTGAGAATGGCTGATTTGGATAGCACTGAGGCCTGCGCTGATAAAGGAAATTTCTTCCGTTAGAAACCGGAAAGAAGCTTTCTGAGAAACTCCTTTGTGTTCTGTGAATTTGTCTCACCAAGTTACAGCTTAGTCCTCAGGTAGCAGTTTGCTAACACTCTTTCCCTGGAACCTGAAAGTTGATATTTCGGATCCCATTGGGGCCCATAGTGAAAAAGGACAAATGCTCACATAAGAGTTAGAGAGAAGCTTTCTGAGAGATTGCTCTCTGAGGTGTGACCTCATCTCTCAGATTTCCCCACTGCCCTTCTTGGAACAGCTTGCTAACACTATTGCCGTGGATTCTGCAACGTGATATTTGGGAAGTCATTGATTGCTATAGAGCAAAAGGGACTATCCTCCTACAGGAAATGGAAAGAGGCCATTTGAGAAACTGCACTGTGATGTGTGAATGCAACTCATAGAGATTCAGGTTTCTCTTCAGTGGTCAGTTTGCTAACACAGTTTTCTTGTAATCTGCAATGGGATAATTCTTAGGTCAATGAAGCTCATGGTGACAAAGAAAATAACTTTAGGTGAAAATTAGAAAGAAGCTTTCTTAGCAACTTGTTGGTGATTTGTGAGTTTATCTCATGGAGTTACTCTCATGGTTCCTGGAGCAGGCCACTTACTCTCTCCTTGAGATATCTGAGAAGTGCTGATTTGGATAGCACTGCAGCTTGCTCTGATAAAGGATATTTCATCTGTTCAAAACTGGAAAGAAGATTTCTGAGAACCTCCTGTGTGTTCTGTGAATTTGTCTAACCACGTTACAGCTTAGTTTTCAGAAAGCACTTTGCTAACACTCTTTTCCTGGAATCTGCAAAGTGATATTTGGGATCCCATTGGGGACCATAGTGAAGGAGGACATATCCTCACATAACAGTTAGAGGGAAGCTTTCTGAGAGATGGCTCTGTGATGTGTGACTTCATGTATCAGAGTTAAACCCTGCCCTTCTTGGAACAGCTTTCTAACACTGTTGTCGTGGACTCTGCAAAGTGATATTTGGGAACTCATTGAGTGCTATGGAGCAAAAGGGAGTATCCTCATACAGAAA
>NW_012117099.1:103146-103598 GCF_000951035.1 Colobus angolensis palliatus
CTGTTGTCGTGGACTCTGCTAAGTGATATTTGGGAGCTCATGGAGGGCTATGGTGCAAAAGGGAGTATCCTAATACAGAAACTGGAAAGAAGACTTGTGAGAAAGTGCACTGTGATGTGTGAATGCAACTCACAAGGTTACAGGTTTCTCTTCAGGGTTCAGCTTGCTAACACAGTTTTCTTAAAATCTGCATGGCATAATTCTTAGCTCAATGAAGCTCATGGTGTCAAAGGAAGTATCCTTAGTGGAAAACTAGAAAGCAGCTTTCTTAGAAACTTCTTGATGATGTGTGCGTTTATCTCACGGAGTTACACTCATGTTTCCTCGAGAAGGCCACGAACTCTCTCCTTGAGATATCTGAGAAGGGCTGATTTGGATAGCACTGTGGCTTGCGCTGAGAAAGGAAATTTCATCCGTTAAAAACTGGAAAGAAGCTTTCTGAGAAACTCCTT
>NW_012117099.1:104142-104495 GCF_000951035.1 Colobus angolensis palliatus
GTTAAAAACTGGAAAGAAGCTTTCTGAGAAACTCCTTTGTGTTTTGTGAATTTGTCTCACCGAGTTACAGCTTAGTCCTCAGGAAGCAGTTCGCTAGCACTCTTTCTGTGGAATCTGCAAAGTGATATTTGGGATCCCATTGGGGTCCATGGTGAAAGACGACATATCTTCACATAACAGAGGGAAGCTTTCTGAGAGATTGTTCTCTGACGTGTGACTTCATCACTCAGAGTTCCACCCTGCCCTTCTTGGAATAGCTTGCTAACACTGTTGTCGTGGATTCTGCAAAGTGATATTTGGGAACTCACTGAGGGCTATGGTGCAAAAGGGAGTATCCTCATACAGAAACTGGA
>NW_012117099.1:105290-105923 GCF_000951035.1 Colobus angolensis palliatus
TCACTCAGAGTTCCACCCTGCCCTTCTTGGAATAGCTTGCTAACACTGTTGTCGTGGATTCTGCAAAGTGATATTTGGGAGCTCATTGAGGGCTACGGTGTAAAAGAGAGTATCCTCATACAGAAACTGGAAAGAAGCCTTCTGAGAAACTACACTGTGATGTGTCAATGCAACTCAGAGAGTTACAGGTTTCTCTTCAGTGGTCAGCTTGCTACCACAGTTTTCTTGAAATCTGCAATGGGATAATTCTTAGCTCAATGATTCTCACGGTGACAAAGGAAGTATCCTTAGATGAAAACTAGAAAGAAGCTTTCCTAGCATCTTCTTGGTGATGTGTGAATTTAACCCACAGAGTTACACTCATGTTTCCTGGAGCAGGCCACGAACTCTCTCCTTGAGATATCTGAGAAGGGCTGATTTGGATAGCACTGAGGCCTGTGCTGAGAAAGGACATTTCATCCGTTAAGAACTGGAAAGAAGCTTTCTGAGAAACTCCTTTGTGTTCTGTGAATTAGTCTCACGGAATTACAGCTTATTGTTCAGGAAGCAGTTCGCTAGCACTCTTTTCTTTGTATCTGCAAGGTGATATTTGGGATCCCATTAGGGCCCATGGTGAAAGAGGACATATCCACA
>NW_012117099.1:106545-106834 GCF_000951035.1 Colobus angolensis palliatus
GAGAAACTGCACTGTGATGTGTGAATGCAACTCACAGAGTTACAGGTTACTCTTCAGTGGTCAGTATGCTAACACACTTTTCTTGAAATATTCAATGGGATAATTCTTAGCTGAATGAAGCTCATGGTGACAAACAAAATAAGCTTAGATGAACACTAGAAAGAAGCTTTCTTTGCAACTTGTTGGTGATGTGTGAGTTTATCTCACAGAGTTCCACTCATCTTTCCTGGAGCAGGCCACTAACTCTCTCCTTGAGATATCTGAGAAGGGCTGATTTGGATAGCACTGC
>NW_012117099.1:107630-108061 GCF_000951035.1 Colobus angolensis palliatus
CTAACTCTCTCCTTGAGATATCTGAGAAGGGCTGATTTGGATAGCACTGCAGCTAGCGCTGATAAAGGAAATTTCATCTGTTAAAAACTGGAAAGAAGCTTTCTGAGAAAGTCCTTTGTGTTCTGTGAATTAGTCTCACCGCGTTACAGCTTAGGCCTCAGGAAGCACTTTGCTAACACTCTTTTCCTGCAATCTGCAATGTGATATTTGGGATCCCATTGTTGCCCATAGTGAAAGAGAACATATCCTCACATAACAGTTAGAGAGAAGCTTTCTGAGAGATTGCTCTGTGATGTGTGACTTCATGTATCAAAGTTAAACCCTGCCCTTCTTGGAACAGCTTTCTAACACTGTTGTCGTGGACTCTGCAAAGTAGTATTTGGGAACTCATTGAGTGCTATGGAGCAAAAGGGAGTATCCTCATACAGAAA
>NW_012117099.1:108317-109450 GCF_000951035.1 Colobus angolensis palliatus
GTGGCAAAGGAAATATCCTTAGATGAAAACTAGAAAGAAGCATTCTTAGCAACTTTTTGGTGATGTGTGAGTTTTTCTAACGGAGTTACACTAATGTTTCTTTTAGCAGGCCACTAACTCTCTCCTTGAGAAATCTGAGAAGTTCTGATTTGGATAGCACTGCGGCTTGCGCTGATAAAGGAAATTTCATCTGTTAAACTGGAAAGAAGCTTTCTGAGAAACACCTTTGTGTTCTGTGAATTTGTCTCACGGAATTACAGCTTATTCTTCAGGGAGCAGTTCGTTAGCACTCTTTTCTTTGTATCTGCAAGGTGATATTTTGGATCCCATTCGGGCCCATGGTGAAAGAGGACATATCCTCACATAACAGTTAGAGGGAAGCTTTCTGAGAGACAGATCTGTGATGTGTGACATCATCACACAGAGTTCCACCCTGCCCTTCTTGGAACAGCTTGCTAACACTGTTGTCGTGGACTCTGCCAAGTGATATTTGGGAGCTCATGGAGGGCTATGGTGCAAAAGGGAGTATCCTAATACAGAAACTGGAAAGAAGACTTGTGAGAAAGTGCACTGTGGTGTGTGAATACAACTCACAGTGTTACAGGTTTCTCTTCAGGGTTCAGCTTGCTAACACAGTTTTCTTAAAATCTGCAATGGCATACTTCTTAGCTCAATGAAGCTCATGGTGTCAAAGGAAGTATCCTTAGTGGAAAACAAGAAAGCAGCTTTCTTAGAAACTTCTTGATGATGTGTGCGTTTATCTCACGGAGTTACACTCATGTTTCCTCGAGAAGGCCATGAACTCTCTCCTTGAGGTATCTGAGAAGGCCTGATTTGGATAGCAGTGAGGCCTGTGCTGAGAAAGGACATTTCATCCGTTAAAAACTGGAAAGAAGCTTTCTGAGAAACTCCTTTGTGTTCTGTGAATTTGTCTCACGGAATTACAGCTTATTATTCAGGAAGCAGTTCGCTAGCACTCTTTTCTTTGTATCTGCAAGGTGATATTTGGGATCCCATTAGGGCCCATGGTGAAAGAGGACATATCCACACATAACAGTTAGAGAGAAGCTTTCTGAGAGATTGCTCTCTGATGTGTGACTTCATCACTCAGAGTTCCACCCTGCCCTTCTTGG
>NW_012117099.1:109937-111948 GCF_000951035.1 Colobus angolensis palliatus
AACTCTCTCCTTGAGATATCTGAGAAGGGCTGATTTGGATAGCACTGAGGCCTGCGCTGAGAAAGGAAATTTCATCCATTAAAAGCTGGAAAGATGCTTTATGAGAAACTCCTTTGTGTTGCGTGAATTTTTCTCATGGAGTTACAACTTAGTCCTCAGGAAGCAGTTCGCTAGCACTATTTTCGTGAAATCTGCAAAGTGATATTTGGGATCTCATTGGGGCCCATGGTGAAAGAGGACATATCCTCACATAACAGTTAGAGAGAAGCTTTCTGAGAAATTCCTCTCTGAGGTGTGACTTCATTACTCAGATTTCCACCCTGTCGTTCTTGGGACAGCTTGCTAAAACTGTTGTTGTGGATTCTGCAAAGTGATACTTGAGAGCTCATTGAGGGCTATAGTGCAAAAGGGACTGTCCTGATACAGAAACTGGAAAGAAGCCTTCGGAGAAACTACACTGTGATGTGTGAATGCAGCTCACAGAGTTACAGGGTTCTCTTCAGGGGTCAGCTTGCTAACACAGTTTTCTTGACATCTGCAACGGGATATTTCTAAGCTCAATGAAGCTCATGGTGACAAAGGAAGTATCCTTAGATGAAATCTAGAACGAAGCTTTCTTAGCAAATTCTTAGTGATGTGTGAGTTTATCTGACGGAATTACACTCATGTTTCCTGGAGAAGGCCACTAACTCTCTCCTTGAGATATCTGAGAAGGGCTGATTTGGATAGCACTGAGGTCTGCCTTGAGAAAGGGAATTTCATCCGTTAAAAACTGGAAAGAAGCTTTCTGAAAAACTCTGTTGTGTTCTGTGAATTTGTCTCATGGAATTACAGCTTGTTCTTCAGGAAACAGTTCTCTAGCACTCTTTTCATGGAATCTTCAAAGTGATTATTGGGATCCCATTGGGGCCCTTGGTGAAACAGGACATAACTTCACATAACAGAGGGAAGCTCTCTGAGAGATTGTTCTCTGATGTGTGACTTCATCACTCAGAGTTCCACCCTGCTCTTCTTGGAACAGCTTGTTAACACTTTTGTCCTCAATTCTGGAAAATGATACTAGGGAGCTCATTGAGGGCTATAGTGCAAAAGTGAGTATCCTCATACAGAAACTGGAAAGAAGCCTTATGAGAAACTGAACTGTGATGTGTGAATGCAACTCACAGAGTTACAGGTTGCACCTCAGTGGTCAGTTTGCTAACACAGTTTTCTTGAAATCTGCAATGGGATACTTCTTAGCTCAATGAAGCTAACGGTGACAAAGGAACTATCCTTAGATGAAAACTAGAAAGAAGCTTTTGTAGCAACTTGTTGGTGATGTGTGAGTTTATCTCACGGAGTTACACTTATGTTTCCGGGAGAAGGCCACTAACTCTCTCTTTGAGATATCTGTGAAGGTCTGATTTGCATAGGACTGAGGCCTGCGCTGAGAATGGAAATTTCATCCATTCAAAGCTGGAAAGAAGCTTTCTGAGAAACTCCTTTGTGTTCTGTGAATTTGACTCACCGAGTTACAGCTTAGTCCTCAGGAAGCAGATCAGTAGCACTCTTTTCGTGGAATCTGCAAAGTGATATTTCGGATCCATTTGGGGCCCATTGTGAAAGAGGACATAATCTCACATAACAGTTAGAGAGAAGCTTTCTGAGAGATGCTCTCTGTTGTGTGACTTCATCACTCAGAGTTACACCTTGCCCTTCTTGGAACAGCTTGCAAACACTGTTGTTGTGGATTCTGCAAAGTGATATCTGGGAGCTCATTGAGGGCTATGGTGCAAAAGGCAGTATCGTCATACAAAAACTGGAAAGAAGCCTTTTGAGAAACTGCAGTGTGATGTGTGAATGCGAATCACAGAGTTACAGCTTTCCCTTCAGTGGTCAGTTTGCTAACACAATTTTCTTGAAATCTGCAATGGGATACTTCTTAACTCAATGAAGCTCACGGTGAAAAAGGAAGTATCCTTACATGAAAATTAGAAAGAAATTTCTTAGGATCTTCTTGGTGATGTGTGAG
>NW_012117099.1:111998-113217 GCF_000951035.1 Colobus angolensis palliatus
TAGAAAGAAATTTCTTAGGATCTTCTTGGTGATGTGTGAGTTTATCTCACGGAATTACACTCATGTTTCCTGGGGCAGGCCACTAACCCTCTCCTTGAGATATCTGAGAAGGGCTGATTTGGATAGCACTGAGGCCTGCGCAGAGAAAGGAAATTTTATCCGTGAAAAACTGGAAGGAATCTTTCTGAGAAACTCCTTTGTGTTCGGTGATTTTGTCTCACCAAGTTACACCTTAGTCCTCAGGAAGCAGTTCGCTAGCACTCTTTTCGTGGAATCTGCAATGTGACATTTGGGATCCCATTGGGGTCCATGTTAAAAAAAGACATATCCTCACATAACAGTTAGAGAGAAGCTTTCTGAGAGATTGCTCTCTGATGTGTGACTTCATAATTCCGAATTCCACCCTGCCCTTCTTGGAACAGCTTGCTAACCCTGTTGTCGTGGATTCTGCAAAGTGATATTTTAGAGCTCATTGAGGGCTACGGTGCAAACGGACTATCCTCATACAGAAACTGGAAAGAAGCCTTCTGGGAAACTGCACTGTGATGTGTGAATGCAACTAACAGAGTTAGAGTTTTCCCTTCAGAGGTCAGTTTGGTAACACAGTTTTCTTGAAATCTTCAAGGGGATACTTCTTAGCTCAATGAAGCTCATGGTGACAAAGAGAATAACCTTCGATGAAAACTAGAAAGAAGCTTTGGTAGCAATTAGGTGGAGATGTGTGAGTTTATCTCACGGAGTTACACTCATCTTTCCTGGAGCAGGCCACTAGCTCTCTAATTGAGATATCTGAGAAGTGCTGATTTGGATACCACCGCGGCTTGTGCTAATAAAGGAAATTTCATCTGTTAAAAACTGGAAAGAAGCTTTCTGAGAAACTCCTTTGTGTTCTGTGAATATGTGTAACTGAGTTACAGCTTAGTCCTCAGGCAGCACTTTGCTAACACTCTTTTCCTGGTATCTGCAGTGTGATATTTGAGATCCCTTTGGGGCCCATGGTGAAAAGGACATATCCTCATATAACAGTTAGAGAGAAGATTTCTGAGAGATTGGTCTCTGATGTGTGACTTCATCTCTCAGATTTCCACCCTGCCCTTCTTGGAACAGCTTGCTAACCGTGTTCTCATGCATTCTGCAAAGTGATATTTGGGAGCTCATTGAGGGGTATGGTGCAAAAGCCTGTATCCTCATACAGAAACTGGAAAGAAGCCTTTTGAGA
>NW_012117099.1:114048-116179 GCF_000951035.1 Colobus angolensis palliatus
CATACAGAAACTGGAAAGAAGCCTTCTGAGAAACTTCACAGTGATGTGTGAATGCAACTCACAGAGTTACAGCTTTCTCTTCAGAGGTCAGTTTGCTAACACAGTTTTCTTGAAATCTGAAATGGGATAGTTCTTAGCTCAATGAACCTCACGGTGAAAAATGAAATATCGTTAGATGAAAACAAAAAGAAGCTTTCTTAGAAACTTCCTGGTGATGTATGAGTTTATCTCACGGAGTTACACTCATGTTTCCTGGAGAAGGCCACTAACTCTCTCCTTGAGATATCTGAGAAAGGCTGATTTGGATGGCACCGTGGCCTACGATGATAAAGGAAATTTCATCCGTTAAAAACTGGAAAGAAGCTTTCTGAGAAACTTCTTTGTGTTCTGTGGTTTTGTCTCACCGAGTTACAGCTTAGTCCTCAGGCAGCAGTTTGAAAACCCTCTTTCCGTGGAATCTGCAAAGTGATATTTGGGATCCCATTGGATCCAACGGTGAAAAATGACATACCTTCACAAAACAGTTAGAGAGATGCTTACTGGGAGATTGCTTTTGGTTGTGTGACCTCATCACTCAGAGATCCACCCTGACATTCTTGGAACAGCTTGCTAACACTGTTGTCGTGGATTCTCCAAAGTGATATTTGGGAGCTCATTGAGGGCCATGGGGCAAAGGGAGTATCCTCATACGGAAACTGGAAAGAAGCCTTCTGAGAAACTGAACTGTGATGTGTGAATGCAACTAACAGTGTTACAGCTTTCCCTTCAGTGGTCAGTTTGCTAACACATTTTTCTTGAAATCTGCAATGGGATACTTCTTACCTCAATGAAGCTCATGGTGACAAAGGAAATATCTTTAGATGAAAACTAGAAAGAAGCTTTCTTAGAAACTTCTTGGTGATGTGTGAGTTTATCTCACGGAGTTACACTCATGTTTCCTGGAGAAGGCCACTATCTCTCTCCTTGAGATATCTGAGAAGGGCTGATTTGGATAGCACCGTGGCCTGCACTGATAAAGGAAATTTCATCTGTGAAAAACTGGAAAGAAGCTTTCTGAGAAACTCCTTTGTTTTCTGTGAATTTTTCTTACTGAGTTACAGCTTTGTCCTCCATCACCAGTTTGATAACACTCTTTTTGTGGAATCTGGAATGTGAAATTTGGGATCCCATTGGGGCCCATGGTGAAAAAGGACATATCCTCACATAACAGTTAGGGAGAAGCTTTCTGAGAGATTGCTCTGTGATGTGTGGCTTCATCACTCAGAGTTCCAGGCTGCCATTCAAGGAACAGCTTGCTTACCCTGTTGTCGTGGATTCTGCAAAGTGATACTTGGGAGCTCATTGAGGGCTATGGTGCAAAAGGGAGTATCCTCATACAGAAATTGGAAAGAAGCCTTCTGAGAAACTGCACTGTGATGTGAGAATGCAACTCTCAGAGTTACGGGTTTCCCTTCAGTCTTCTGTTTGCTAACACAGTTTTCTTGAAATCTGCAATGGGATACTTCTTCGCTCAATGAAGCTCATGGTGACAAAGGAAATATCGTTAGATGAAAATGAAAAAGAAGCTTTCTTAGAAACTTCATGGTGATGTGTGAGTTTATCTCACGGAATTACACTAATGTTTCCTAGAGAAGGCCACTAACTCTCTCCTTGAGATATCTGAGAAGGGCTGATTTGGATAGCACCGAAGCCTGCGCTGATAAAGGAAATTACATCCGTTAAAAACTGGAAAGAATCCTTCTGAGAAACTCCTTTGTGTTCTCTGAATCTGTCTCAAGGAGTTACAGCATAGTCCTCAGGCAGCAGTTTGAAAACACTCTTTTCCTGGAATCTGCAAAGTGATATTTGGGATCCCATTTGGGTCCATGGTGAAAAAGGACATATCCTCACATAACAGTTAGAGAGAAGCTTTCTGAGAGATTGCTCTCTGATGTGTGACCTCATCACTCTGAGTTCCACCCTGCCCTTCTTGGAACAGCTTTCTAACCCTGTTGTCGTGGATTCTGCAAAGTGATATTTGGGAACTCATTTAGGGCTATGATTCAAAAGGGAGTATCCTTATACTGAAACTGGAAAGAAGCCTTCTGAGAAACGGCACTGTGATGTGTGAATGCAACTCACAGAGTTACAG
>NW_012117099.1:116229-117513 GCF_000951035.1 Colobus angolensis palliatus
TTTGCTAACACAGTTTTCTTGAAATCTGCAATGGGATACTCCTTACCTCAATGAAGCTCACAGTGACAAATGAAATATCGTTAGATGAAAAGTAGAAAGAAGTTTTCTTAGAAACTTCTTGGTGATGTGTGAGTTTATCTCACGGAGTTACACTCATGTTTCCTGGAGAAGGCCCCGACTCTCTCCCTGAGATATCTCAGAAGGGCTGATTTGGATAGTACTGAGGCCTGCGCTGAGAAAGGAAATTTCATCCGTTAAAAACTGGAAAGAAGCTTTTTGAGAAACTCCTTTGTGTTTTGTGAATTTGTCTGACCGAGTTACAGCTTAGTCCTCAGGCAGAAGTTTCAAAACACCCTTTTCTTGGAAACTGCAAGGTGTATTTGGGATCCCTTTGGGGCCCATGGTGAAAAAGGACATCTCCTCACATAACAGTTAGAGAGAAGCTTTCCGAGAGATTGCTCTCTGATGTGTGCCCTCAATACTCAGAGTTCAACTCTGCCCCTCTTGGAACAGCTTGCTAACCCTGTTGTCATGGATTCTGCAAAGTGATATTTGGGAGCTCATTGAGGACTCTCTTGCAGAAGGGAGTATCCTCATACAGAAACTGCAAAGAAGCCTTCTGAAAAACTGCACTGTGATGTGTGAATGCAACTCACCGAGTTACAGCTTTTCCTTCCGTGGTCAGTTTGCTAACACAGTTTTCTTGAAATCTGCAATGGGATACTACTTACCTCAATAAACTGACAGTGACAAATGAAATATCGTTAGATGAAAACTAGAAAGAATCTTCTTAGAAACGTCTTGGAGGTGTGTGAGTTCATATCACGGAGTTACACTCGCGTTTCCTGGAGAAGGCCACTAACTCTCTCCTTGAGATATCTGAGAAGGGCTGATTTGGATAGGCACAGCGGCCTTCGCTGAAAAAGGAAATTTCATCCTTTAGAAACTGGAAAGAATCTTTCTGAAAAACTCCTTTGTGTTCTGTGAATTTGTCTCACTGAGTTACAGCTTAGTCCTCAGGCAGCAGTTTGAAAACACTCTTTTCGTGAAACCTGCAAAGTGATATTTGGGATCCCATTAGGCCCCATGGTGAAAAAGGACATATCCTCACATAACAGTTACAGGGAAGCCTTCAGAGAGATTGCTCTCCAATATGTGACCTCATCACTCAGAGTTCCACCCTGCCCTCCCTGGAACACCTTGCTAACCCTGTTGTCATGGATTCTGCAAAGTGATATTTGGGAGCTCATTGAGGGCTATGATGCAGAAGGGAGTATCCTCATA
>NW_012117099.1:118413-119742 GCF_000951035.1 Colobus angolensis palliatus
CCTTCTGAGAAACTGCAATGAGATGTGTGAATGCAACTCACCGTGTTACAGCTTTCCCTTCACTGGTCAGTTTGCTAGCACAGTTTTCTTGAAATATGCAATGGGATACTCCTTACTCAATGAACCTCACGGTGACATAGTAAATATCATTAGATGAAAACTAGAAAGAAACTTTCTTAGAAACTTCTTGGTAATGTGTGAGTTTATCTCATGGAGTTACACTCATGTTTCCTGGAGAAGGTTAGTAACTCTCTCCTTGAGATATCTGAGAAGGGCTGATTTGGATAGCACCGTGGCCTGCGCTGATAAAGGAAATTTTATCCTTCAAAAACTATAAAGAAGCTTTCTGAGAAACTCCTTTGTGTTCCGTGAATTTGTCTCACCGTGTTGCAGCTTAGTCCTCAGGCAGCAGTTTGAAAACACACTTTTCGTGGAATCTGCAAAGTGATATTTGGGATCCCATTGGGGCCAATGGTGAAAAAGGACATATCCTCACATAACAGTTAGAGAGAAGCTTTCTGAGAGATTGCTCTCTGATGTGTGACATCATCACTCAGAGTTCCACCCTGCCCTTCTTGGAACAGCTTGCTAACCCTGTTGTCCTGGATTCTGCAAAGTGATATTTGGGAGCTCATTGAGGGCTCTGATGGAAAAGGGAGTATCCTCATACAGAAACTGGAAAGAAGCCTTCTGGGAAACTGCACTGTGATGTGTGAATGCAACTAACAGTCTTACCGCTTTCACTTCAGTGGTCAGTTTACTAATATATTTTTCTTGATATCTGCAATGGGATACTTCTTAGCTCAATGAAGCTCACAGTGACAAAGGAAATATCATTAGATGAAAACTAGAAAGAAGCTTTCTTAGAAACTTCTTGGTGATGTGTGAGTTTATCTCACGGAGTTACACTCATGTTTACTGGAGAAGGCCACTAACTCTCTCCTTGAGATATCTGAGAAGGGCTGATTTGGATGGCACCATGGCCTACACTGATAAAGGAAATTTCATCCGTTAAACACTGGAAAGAAGCTTTCTGAGAAACTCCTTTGTGTTCTGTGATTTTGTCTCACCGAGTTACAGCTTAGTCCTCAGGCAGCCGTTTGAAAACACTCTTTCCGTGGAATCTGCAAAGTGATATTTGGGATCCCATTGGAGCCCACGGTGAAAAATGACATACCCTCACAAAGCAGTTAGAGAGAAGCTTACTGAGAGATTGCTTTCTGTTGGGTGACCTCATTACTCAGAGTTCCACCCTGCCCTTCTTGGAACAGCTTGCTAACCCTGTTGTTGTGGATTCTGCAAAGTGATATTTGGGAGCTCATTGAGGGC
>NW_012117099.1:120636-124493 GCF_000951035.1 Colobus angolensis palliatus
CAGCTTAGTCCTCAGGCAGCAGTTTGAAAACACTCTTTCCGTGGAATCTGCAAAGTGATATTTGGGATCCCATTGGAGCCAACGGTGAAAAATGACATACCTTCACAAAACAGTTAGAGAGATGCTTACTGGGAGATTGCTTTTTGTTGTGTGACCTCATCGCTCAGAGTTCCACCCTGACATTCTTGGAACAGCTTGCTAACCCTGTTGTCATGGATACTCCGAAGTGATATTTGGGAGCTCATTGAGGGCTATTTTGTAAAAGGGAGTATCCTCATACAGAAACTGCAAAGAAGCCTTCTGAAAAACTGCACTGTGATGTGTGAATGCAACACACCGAGTTACAACTTTCCCTTCAGTGGTCCGTTTGCTAACACATTTTTCTTGAAATCTGCAATGGGATACTACTTACCTCAATAAACTGACAGTGACAAATGAAATATCATTAGATGAAAACTAGAAAGAAACTTTCCTAGAAACGTCTTGGAGATGTGTGAGTTCATACCACGGAGTTACACTCATGTTTCCTGGAGCAGGCCACTAACTCTCTCCTTGAGATATCTGAGAAGGGCTGATTTGAATAGCAGGGCGGCCTTCGCTGAAAAAGGAAATTTCATCCTTTGGAAACTGGAAAGAATCTTTCTGAAAAACTCCTATGCGTTCTGTGAATTTGTCTCACCGAGTTACAGCTTAGTCCTCAGGCAGCAGTTTGAAAACACTCTTTTCGTGAAATGCGCAAAGTGATATTTGGGATCCCATTATGGCCCATGTTGAAAAAGGACATATTCTCACATAACAGTTAGAGGGAAGCCTTCAGAGAGATTGCTCTCTGATGTGTGACCTCATCACTCAGAGTTCCACCCTGCCCTTCCTGGAACACCTTGCTAACCCTGTTGTCATGGATTCTGCAAAGTGATATTTGGGAGCTCATTGAGGGCTAAGAGGCAAAAGGGAGTATCCTCATACAGAAACTGGAAAGAAGCCTTCTGAGAAACTGCAATGAGATGTGTGAATGCAACTCACCGTGTTACAGCTTTCCCTTCACTGGTCAGTTTGCTAGCACAGTTTTCTTGAAATCTGCAATGGGATACTCCTTACTCAATGAACCTCACGGTGAGAAATGAAATATCGTTTAATGAAAACTAGAAAGAAGCCTCTTTAGAAACTTCCTGGAGATGTGTGAGTTTATCTCACGGAGTTACACTCATGTTTCCTGGAGAAGGCCCTAACTCTCTCCTTGAGTTAACTGAGAAGGGCTGATTTGGTTACCACAGAGACCTGCGCTGGTATAGGAAATTTCATCCGTTAAAAACTGGAAAGAAGCTTTTGAGAAACTCCTTTGTGTTCTGTGAATTTGTCTCACCGAGTTACAGCTTAGTTCTCAGGCAGGAGTTTTAAACCACTATTTTCGTGCAATCTGCATAGTGATATTTGGGATCCCACTGGGGCCCATGGTGAAAAGGACATATCCTCACATAACAGTTAGAGAGAAGTTTTCTGAGAGATTGCTCTGTGATGTGTGACTTCATCACTCAGAGTTCCACCCTGCCTTTCTTGGAACAGATTGCTAACCCTGTTGTCGTGGATTCTGCAAAGTGATATTTGGGTGTTCATTGAGGGACATGGTGCCAAAGCGAGTATCCTTATACAGAAACTGGAAGGAAGCCTTCTGAGAAACTGCCCTGTGATGTGTGAATGCAACTCACAGAGTTACAGTTTTCTCTTCAATGGTCAGTTTGCTAACACAGTTTTCTTTAAATCTGCAATGGGATACTACTTACCTCAATGAAGCTCACGGTGACAAATGAAATATCGTTAGATGTAAACTAGATAGAAGCTTTCTTAGAAACTTCCTGGTGATGCCTGAATTTATCTCATGGAGTTACACTCATATTTCCTGGAGAAGACCACTAACACTCTCCCTGAGGTATCTCAGAAGGGCTGATTTGGATAGCACCGGGTCCTGCGCTGATAAAGGAAATTTCTTCCGTTAAAAACTGGAAAGAAGCTTTATGAGAAACTTCTTTGTGTTCTGTGAATTTCTCACACCGAGTTACAGCTTAGTCCTCAGGCCGCAGTTTGAAAACACACTCTTCGTTGAATCAGCAAAGTGATATTTGGGATCCCATTGGGGCCCATGGTTGAAAGGACATATCCTCTCATAACAGTTAGAGAGAAGCTATCTGATAGAGTGCTCTGTGTTGTGTGACTTCATCACTCAGAGATCCACCCTGCCCTTCTTGGAACAGCTTGATAACCCTGTTGTCATGGATTCTGCAAAGTGATATTTGGGAGCTCATTGTGGGCTATGGTGCAAAAGCGAGTATCCTCATACAGAAACTGGAAAGAAGCCTTCTGAGAAACGGCACTCTGTTGTGTGAATGCAACTCACAGAGTTACAGCTTTCTCTTCAGTGGTCAGTTTGCTAACACAGTTTTCTTGAAATCTGCAAAGGGATACTACTTACCTCAATGAAGCTCACAGAGACAAATGAAATATCGTTAGATGAAAACTAGAAAGAAGCTTTCGTAGAAACTTCTTGGTGATGTGTGGGTTTATCTCACGGAGTTACACTCATGTATCCTGGAGAAGGCCACTAACTCTCTCCTTGAGATATCTGAGAAGGGCTGATTTGGATAGCACTGCGGTTTGGGCTGATAAAGTAAATTTCATCTGTTAAAACCTGGAAAGAAACTTTGTGAGAAATTCCTTTGTCTTCTGTGAATTTGTCTCACTGAGTTACAATTTAGTCCTCAGGCAGCAGTTTGCTAACACTCTTTTCCTGGAATCTGCAAAGTGATATTTGGGATCCCATTGGGGCCCATAGTGAAAGAGGACATGTCCTCACATAACAGTAAGAGAGAAGCTTTCTGAGAGATTACTCTCTGATGTGTGACTTCATCTCTCAGAGTTCCGCCCTGCCCTTCTTGGAACAGCTTGCTAACTCTATTGTCGTGGATTCTGCAAAGTGATATGTGGGAAGTCATTGAAGGCTATTGAGCAAAAGGGAGTTTCCTCATACAGAAACTGGAAAGAAGCCTTTTGAGAAACTGCACTGTGATGTGTGAATGCAACTCACAGAGTTACAGTTTTCTCTTCAGTGGTCAGTTTGCTAACACAGTTTTCTTGAAATCTGCAATGAGATACTTCTTAGCTCAGTGAAGCTCACGGTGACACAGAAAATAACATTAGATGAAAACTAGAAAGAATCTTTCTTAGCAACTTGTTGCTGATGTGTGAGTTTATGTCACGGAGTTACACTCATCTTTCCTGGAGTAGGCCGCTAACACTCTAATTGAGATATCTGAGAAGTGGTGATTTGGGTAGCACTGTGGCTTGTGCTGATAAAGGAAATTTCATCTGTTAAAATCTGGAAAGAAGATTTCTGAGAAACTCCTTTGTGTTCTGCGAATTTGTCTCACCAAATTACAACTTAGTCTTCAGGCAGCAGTTTGCTAACACTGTTTTCCTGGAATCTGCAAAGTGATATTTGGGATCCCATTGAGGCCCATAGTGAAAGAGGACATATCCTCACATAACAGTTAGAGAGAAGCCTTCTTGGAGATTGCTCTCTGATGTCTGACTTCATCTCTCAGAGTTCCACCCTGCCCTTCTTGTAACAGCTTGCTAACTCTATTGTCATGGATTCTGCAAAGCAATATTTGGGAAGTCATTGAAGGCTACGGAGCAAAAGGGATTCTACTCATACAGAAACTGGAAAGAAGCCTTTTGAGAAACTGCACTTTGATGTGTGAATGCAACTCACAGAGGTACAGGTTTCTCTTCAGTGGTCAGTTTGCTAACACAGTTTTCTTGAAATCTGCAATGGGATACTTCTTAGCTCAATGAAGCTCACG
>NW_012117099.1:124543-124988 GCF_000951035.1 Colobus angolensis palliatus
TTTGCTAACACAGTTTTCTTGAAATCTGCAATGGGATACTTCTTAGCTCAATGAAGCTCACGGTGACAAAGAAAATAACCTTAGATGAAAATTAGAAAGAAGCTTTCTTCGCAACTTGTTGTTGATGTGTGAGTTTATCTCACGGAGTTACAATCATGTTTCCTGGAGTAGGCCGCTAACTCTCTAATTGAGATATCTGAGAAGTGGTGATTTGTGTAGCACTGCAGCTTGCGCTGATAAAGAAAATTTCATCTGTTAAAAACTGGAAAGAAGGTTTCTGAGAAACTCTTTGTGTTCTGTGAATTTGTCTAACCAAGTTACAGCTTAGTCCTCAGGAAGCACTTTGCTAACACTCTTTTCCTGGAATCTGCAAGGTGATAATTGGGATCCCATTGGGGCCCATAGAGAAAGAGGGCATATTCTCACATAACAGTTAGAGAGAAGC
>NW_012117099.1:125702-125961 GCF_000951035.1 Colobus angolensis palliatus
AAAAGGGAGTATCCTCACATAACAGTTAGAGAGAAGCTTTCTGAGAGATTGCTCTCTGATGTGTGACTTCATCTCTCAGATTTCCACCCTGCCCTTCTTGGAGCAGCTTGTTAGCACTGTTGTCGTGGATTCTGCAAAGTGACATTTGGGAACTGATTGAGGGCTATGGAACAAAAGGGAGTATGCTCCTACAGAAACTGGAAAGAAGCCTTCTGAGAAACTGCACTGTGATGTCTGAATGCAACCCACAGATTTAGAG
>NW_012117099.1:126786-127309 GCF_000951035.1 Colobus angolensis palliatus
CTGTGATGTCTGAATGCAACCCACAGATTTAGAGATTTCTCTTCAGGGGTCAGTTTGCTAACACAGTTATCTTTAAATCTGCAATGGGATACTTCCTACTGCAATGAAGCTCACGGTGATAAAGGAAATATCCTAGACAAAAATTAGAAAGAAGCTTTCTTAGTATCTTGTTTGTGATGTGTGAGTTTATTTCACTGAGTTACACTCATGTTTCCTGGACCATGCCACGAACTCTCTCCTTGAGATATCTGAGAAGGGCTGATTTGGATTGCACTGTTGCTTGCGCTGATAAATGAAATTTCATGTGTTATAAACAGGAAAAAATCTTTCTGAGAAACTCCTTTGTGTTCTGTGAATTTGTCTCACCGAGTAACAGCTTAGTCCTCAGGAACCACTTTGCTAACACTCTTTTCCTGGAATCTGCAAAGTGATATTTGGGACCCCATTGGGGCCCAGAGTGGAAGAGGACATATCATAACATAACTGTTAGAGAGAAGCTTTCTGAGAGATTGCTCTCTGATGT
>NW_012117099.1:127802-128858 GCF_000951035.1 Colobus angolensis palliatus
TCTGATGTGTGACTTCATCTCTCAGAGTTCCACCCTGCTCTTCTTGGATCAGCTTGCTAACACTAACGTCGTGGATCCTGCAAAGTGATATTTGTGAACTCATTGAAGGCTATGGAGCCAAAGGGAATATCCTCATACAGAGACTGGAAAGAAGCCTTTGGTGAAACTGCACTGTGATGTGTGAATGCAACTCACAGAGTTACAGTCTTCTCTTCAGTGGTCAGGTTGCTAACACTGTTTTCTTGAAATCTGCAACGGGATACTTCTTAGCTCAATGAAGCTCACGGTGACAAAGAAATTAACTGTGATGAAAACTAGAAGGAAGCTTTCTTAGCGACTTTTTAGTGATGTGTGAGTTTATCTTACGGAGTTACACTCATGTATCCTGGAGCAGGCCACTAACCCTCTCCTTGAGATATCTGAGAAGGGCTGATTTGGATGGCACTGCGGCTTGCGCTCATAAAGGAAATTTCATCTGTTGAAAACTGGAAAGAAGCTTTCTGTGAAGCTCCTTTGTGTTCTGTGAATTTGTCTCACCCAGTTACAGCTTAGACCTCAGGAAGCACTTTGCTAACACTCTTTTCCTGGAAACTGCAGAGTGATATTTGGGATCCCACTGGGGCCCCTAGTGAAAGAGGACATATCCTCACATAACAGTTAGAGAGAAGCTTTCTGAGAGATTGCTCTCTGATTTATGACTTCATCTCTCAGAGTGGCACCCTGCCCTTCCGGCATCAGCTTGCTAACACTAACGTCGTGGATCCTGCAAAGTGATATTTGGGAACTCATTGAAGGCTATGGAGTGAAAGGGATTATCGTCATACAGAGACTGGAAAGAAGTTTTTGGAGAAACTGCACTGTGATGTGTGAATGCAACTCATGGAATTACAGGTTTCTCTTCAGTGGTCAGTCTGCTAACAGAGTTTTCTTGAAATCTGCAACGGGATACTTCTTAGCTCAATGAAGCTCACGGTGACAAAGAAATTAACTGTGATGAAAACTATAAGAAAGCTTTCTTAGCGACTTGTTGGTGATGTGTGAGTTTATCTCACGGAG
>NW_012117099.1:129095-129329 GCF_000951035.1 Colobus angolensis palliatus
TGAGAGATTGCTCTCTGATGTGTGACTTCATCTCACAGAGTTACACCCTGCCCTTCATGGAACAGCTTGCTAACACCTGTGTCGTGGATTCTGCAAAGTGATATTTGGGAACTCATTGAGGTCTATGGAGCAAAAGGGAGAATCCTGATACAGAAACTGGAAAGAAGCCTTTTGAGAAACTGCACTGTGATGTGTGAATTAAACTCACATAGTTACAGGTTTCTCTTCAGTGGT
>NW_012117099.1:130202-130998 GCF_000951035.1 Colobus angolensis palliatus
TTTGCTAACACAGTTTTCTGGAAATCTGCAATGGGATAATTCTTAGCTCAATGAAGCTCGCCGTGACAAAGGAAGTATCCTTACATGAAAACTAGAAAGAAGCTTTCTTATCAACTTCATGGTGATGTGTGAGTTTATCTCACGGAGTTACACTCATATTCCCTGAAGCAGGCCGCTAACTCTCTCCTTGAAATATCTGAGAAGGGCTAATTGGATAGCACTGCCGCTTGCCCTGAAAAAGGAAATTTCATCTGTTCAAAACTGGGAAGAGACTTTCTGAGAAACTCCTTTGTGTTCCGAGAATTTGTCTCACAGAGTTACAGGTTAGTCGTCAGATAGCACTTTGCTAACACTCTTTTCCTGTCTGCAAATTGATATTTGGGACGAAACTGGGTCCCATATTGAAAGAGGGCATATACTCACGTAACAGTTAGAAGCTTTCTGAGAGATTGCTCTCTGATGTGTGACTTCATCTCTCAGAGTTCCACCCTGCCCTTCTTGGAACAGCTTGCTAAAACTGTTGTCGTGGATTATGCAAAGTGATATTTGGGAACACTTTAAGGGCTCTGGAGTAAAAGGGAAAATCCTCATACAGAAACTGGAAAGAAGCCTTTTGAGAAACTGCACTGTGATGTGTGAATTAAACTCACAGAGTTACAGGTTTCTCTTCACTGGTGAATTTGCTACCACAGTTTTCTTGAAATCTGCAATGGGATACTTCTTAGCTCAATGAAGCTCACCGTGACAACAGAAGTATGCTTAGATGAAAACTAGAAAGAAGCTTTCTTAGCAACTT
>NW_012117099.1:131298-132027 GCF_000951035.1 Colobus angolensis palliatus
TTCTTGGAACAGCTTGCTAACACTGTTGTCGTGGATTATGCAAAGTGATAATTGGGAACTCATTGAGGGCTATGGACAAAAGGGAGAATCCTCATACAGAAACTGGAAAGAAGCCTTCTGAGAAACTGCACTGTGATGTGTGAATTAAACTCACAGAGTTACAGGTTTCTCTTCAGTGGTGAGTTTGCTCACACAGTTTTCTTGCAATCTGCAACGGGATACTTCTTAGCTCAATGAAGCTCTCCGTGACAAAGGAAGTATCCTTAGATGAAAACTCGAAAGAAGCTTTCTTAGCCACTTCATGGCGATGTGTGAGTTTATCTCACGGAGTTACACTCATGTTTCCTGGAGCAGGCCGCTCACTCTCTCAATGAGATATCTGAGAAGGGCTGATTTGGATAGCACTGCGGCTTGCGCTGATAAGGGAAATTTCATGTTTTAAAAACTGGCAAGAAGCTTTCTGAGAAACTCCTTTGTGTTCAGTGAATTTATCTCGAAGAATTACCGCGTAGTCATCAGGAAGCACTCTGCTAACACTCTTTTCCTGGGATCTGCAAAGTGATAATTGGGACCCCATTGGGGCCCATAGTGAAAGAGGACATATCCTCACGTAACAGTTAGAGAGAAGCTTTGTGAGAGATTGCTCTCTGACGTGTGACTTCATCTCTCAGAGTTCCACACTGCCCTTCTTGCAACAGCTTGCTAACACTGTTGTCGTGGATTCTGCAA
>NW_012117099.1:138516-139608 GCF_000951035.1 Colobus angolensis palliatus
CTAACTCTCTCCTTGAGATATCTGAGAAGGGCTAATTTGATAGCACTGCAGCTTGCCCTGATAAAGGAAATGTCATCAGTCAAAAACTGGAAAGAAGCTTTCTGAGAAACTCCTTTGTGTTCTGTGAGTTTGTCTCACAGAGTTACCGCTTAGTCGTCAGGAAGCACTTTGCTAACACTCTTTTCCTGGAATCTGGAAAGTGATATTTTGGACCCCATTGGAGCCCATAGTGAAAGAGGACATATCGTCCCGTAACAGTTAGAGAGAAGCTTTCTGAGGGATTGCTCTCTGTTGTGTGACTTCATCTCTCAGAGTTCCACCCTGCAATTCTTGCAACAGCTTGCTAACACTGTTTTCGTGGATTCTGCAAAGTGATATTTGCATATGGTGGAAGAGGATATATCTTCAGATAAAAACTGGATGGAAGCTCTCTGAGAAACAAGTTTGTGATGTAGGCATTCCACTCAGCGAGTTATACCTCTTTTCTCACAAGGCAATGTGTGAACACTCTTCCTGTGAAACTGAAAAAGTAATATTTCGGAATGAATTGAGGACTATGGAGAATACAGAAATATAATGAAATAAATTCGAGGAAGAAGAAATTAGTTCTTTGACATGTCCATTTCTTTTCACAGAGTTAAAGCTTGCTCTACATTTCCCTGTTTGAAAGTTGGTCTTTGTGATTTCTGCGACAGGATAGTAAGTGGCGACCGGAGGCCTGTGTAAGGCAAGCAAATGTCTTAAATCGAAAATAGGAGAGCAGCTTTCTGCGCAAATCTTTTGTGATGTTTGTATTCATCTCATAGAGTTAAATGATTCTTTGGAGTGAGCAGTTTGAAATCACTGTTACTGTGGAATCTGAGAAAGGACATTGGAAACGCTCTTTAGAATATTCTGACAAAGAAATAACCTCAGAGAGAAACCAGAAGGAAGTTTTCTGTGAAACTGCTCTGTGTCACGTGAATTATGCTCACACAGTTAAGCTTCTCTTTTCATTGAGCTGTATCATAACACTGTTTTTGTTTAGTCTGTGAAGGGATATTCTGGACGGCTTTGAGGCTTACAGTGAGAAAGGAAACGTCCTCAGATAGA
>NW_012117099.1:139658-139982 GCF_000951035.1 Colobus angolensis palliatus
TGGTGAAAGAGGAGATATCTTCAGAAAAAAACTGGATAGAAGCTTTCTGAGAAAGTACTTTGTGATGTATGCATTTCACTCAGGGAATTACACCTCCTTTCTCACAAGGCAGTATTTGAACACTTTTCCTGTGAAAACGAGAAATTGATATTTCAGAACGCATTGAGGACTATGGCAAAGAGTGAAATAAACTGAAATATTATCGAGGAAGGAGCATTCTAACAATCTGCTCTCTGACATGTGCATTCAATTCACAGAGTTAATGCTTACTCTATGTTGCCCAGTTTCGAAACTCTGTCTTTGAAGAATCTGTCAAGGTATATT
>NW_012117099.1:140032-140410 GCF_000951035.1 Colobus angolensis palliatus
GTGACAAAGGAAGTATCCTTAGATGAAAACTCGAAGGAAACTTTCCTAGCAACTTCATGGCGATGTGTGAGTTTATCTCATGGAGTTACACTCATGTTTCCTGGAGCAGGCCGCTCACTCTCTCAATGAGATATCTGAGAAGGGCTGATTTGGATAGCACTGCGGATTGCGCTGATAAGGGAAATTTCATCTGTTCAAAACTGGCAAGAAGCTTTCTGAGAAACTCCTTTGTGTTCAGTGAATTTATCTCGAAGAGTTACCACTTAATCGTCAGGAAGCACTTTGCTAACACTCTTTTCCTGGGATCTGCAAAGTGATATTTGGGACCCCATTGGGGCCCATAGTGAAAGAGGACATATCCTCACGTAACAGTTAGAG
>NW_012117099.1:145791-146842 GCF_000951035.1 Colobus angolensis palliatus
GAGAGAAGCTTTCCGAGGAACTACTTTGTGACGTGTGCATTCCAGTCACAGTGTGATACGTCTCTTCTCATACAGCATCGAAGAAACACTTTGGAGGAAACAGGTACGAAGTGACATTCGGGAGCACGTTGATGCTGAAGGTGAAAAGGAAAATAGCCTCAAAAGAAACTGGAAAGAAACATTTTAGGAAACCACTCTGTGATATGTATAATTATCTCACATAGATAAATCTTTCTTTATGTTAGGCAGGTCAGATATTGTCATGGAGCGATCCATGAAGGGACCTTTTGGAGCATATTCTGAACTATGGTGAAAAAGGAAATATCTGCAGATAAAAACTGGAAAGAAGCTTTCTGTGAAACTCTTTTTGCTATGTTTATTCATCTCACACAGATGAAGCTTTCTTTACATTACGCAGCTTGGAAAATCCCTCGGGGATGGATCGTGAAGGGATATTTGTGGTCACATGCGGGCCTGTGGTGAAATAGGAGATATAGACAGATAAAAACTGGAGAGAAGCTTTCTGAGAAACTGCTTGGTGATGTGTGCATTCAACTCATGGGGTTAGAACTTTCTTCTTATAAGGCACAGTTTGAACAGTGTTCCTGCAAAACCAAAAGAGTGATTTTCGGAGCACAATGAAGACTATGCCAAAAAGTGAAATGTCGTCCAATAAAAAACAGAAGGAAGCACTCGAAGAAACTGCTCTCTGACATGTACATTCTTTTCGCAGGGTTAAATCTAACTCTACATTTCCCAGTTTGAAAGTCAGTCTTTGCGGGTTCTGCGAAGGGATAGTAAGAGGCAACCGGAGGCCAGTGTGAGGCAAGGAAATGTCTTCCATCAGAAATCGGACAGAAGCTTTCCAAACAACCATTTTGTCATGTTTGTATTCATGTCATAGCGTTAAATCATTCTCTGCATTGAGCACTTTGAAATCACTGTTTCTGTGGAATCTGAGAAAGGACATTTGGAAACCCTCTTTAGAATATCCTGAAAAAGAAATAACCTCAGAGAGAAACCAGAAGGAAGCTTTCCGTGAAACTGCTCT
>NW_012117099.1:147446-156090 GCF_000951035.1 Colobus angolensis palliatus
AAACTGCTTTGTGTTAGATATATTTATTCATCTCGCATATTTAAATCTTTAATTATATTACACAGTTTGGAAACTCGTTCATGCACAGATCCGCAAAGGGATGTTCAGGAACTCATTCAGTCCTACAGTGAAAGAAGAGATATCTTCAGATAAAAACAGGATAGAAGCTTTCTGAGAAACTACTTTGTGATGTATGCATCCCACTCAGGGCGTTATACCTCTTTTTTCACAAGGAAGTGTTTGAACACTCTTACTGTGAAACCAAAAAAATGATATTTCAGAATGCATTGAGGACTATGGCGAATATATGGCGAATAGTGAAATATACTGAAGTAAAATCGAGGAAGAAGCGTTAAAAGAATCTGCTCTCTGATATGTGAATTCACTTCATAGGGTTAAGGCTTCCTCTATGTTGCCCAGTTTGGAAACTCTGGCTTTGAAGAAGCTGTGAGGGAATATTTAGTGACACCCAGAGGCTTGTGGTGAGCAAGGAAATCTCTTCCAATGAAACCTGCAGAGAAACATTCTGAGCAACTGCTTTGCGATGTGCGTATTCGTCTCCTAGAGTTAAACCATTCATTGGATTCAGTAGCTTGAAATCACTGTTTTTGTGGAATCTGGGGAAGGACATTTAGGAACAATCCCTAGAATATGGAGAAAGAAATATGCTCAGGTAAAATCTAGAAGGAAGATTTCTGTGAAACTGCTCTTCGTTGTCTTAATTCCTCTCACTCAGAGAAGCCTCTCTTTTCATTCAGCAGTTTTCTGGCCCTGTGTATGTTTAGCATGTGATGGGATATTCGGGAGCACTTGGAGGCTAATGGTGAAAAAGTAAATATGATAATACCAAAATTGGAGAGAAGGTTTCTGAGGAACTGCTTTGTCACATGTGCATTTGCCAGTCACAGTGTTATACCTCTCTTCTCATACAGCATCGGGAAAACCCTTTTGGTGAAACAGGTACCAAGTGATATTCGGGAGCATGTTGATGCCGATGGTGAAATGGAAAATAGCCTCTGACAAAAACTGGAAAGAAGCTTTCTAGGAAAGTACTCTGTGATATATGTAATCACCTCGCATAGATAAAGCTTTCTTTACATTACACAGTTTGGAAACTGTCATGGACAGATCCACGAAGGGACCTTCGGGAGCACATTCTGGACTATGGTGAAAAAGGAAATGTCTTCAGATAAAACCACGAAGGAAGCTTTCTGTGAATCCGTGTTTTGCTGTGTTTATTCATCTCACATGGATGAAGGTTTCTTTACATTACTCAGCTTGGAAACTCCCTCGTAGATGGATCTGTGAAAGGATATTTGGGATCACATTTGGGCCTATGGTGAAATAGGAAATACAGTCAGATAAAAATTGGAAGGAAACTTCCTGAGAAACTGCTTGGTGATATGTGCATTCCACTCAGGGAGTTATAACTTTCTTCTCATAAGGCAGAGTTTGAACGCTGTTCCTGTAAAACCAAGGGAGTAATATTCGGAGCACATTGAAGACTATGGCAAAAAGTGAAATGTCGTCAAATAAAAAACAGAAAGAAGCACTCGAAGAAACTGCTCCCTGACATGTCTATTATTTTCACAGGGTTAAAGCCTACTCTACATTTCCCCGTTTGAAAGTGTGTCTTTGAGGTTTCTGTGACGGGATAGTAAGTGCGACCGGAGGCCACTTTGTATTCATCTCCTAAAGTTAAATCATTCTTTGGATTGAGCAATTTGAAACCACTGTTTCTGTGGAATCTGAGAAAGGACATTTGGAAACGCTCTTTAGAATATCCTGAAAAAGAAATAACCTCAGAGAGAAACCAGAAGGAAGATTTCTGTGAAACTGCTCCATGACACCTGAATTCTGCTCACACAGTTAAGCTTCTCTTTTCATTGAGCTGTATCATAACACTGTTTTTGTTTACCCTGCGAAGGGATATTCTGGAGGGCTTTGAGGCTTACCGTGGGAAAAATAACGTCTTAAGATAGAAACTGGAGAGAAGCTTTCAGAGGAGCTGCTTTGTGACATGTGCATGACACTCACAGAAATATATCTTTCTTTTCCTAGAGGATTCTGGAATCCCTTTTGGAGAAAAAGCTACAAAACAGACATTCGGGAGTATAGGGAAGACTATGGTGAAAAAGGAAATATGCTCAGACAAAAACGAGAAAGAAGATTTCAGTGAAACTGCTTTGTGCTAGATATATTTATTCATCTCGCATACTTAAAACTTTAATTATATTACGCATTTTGGAAACTCTGTCATGCACAGATCTGTGAAGGGACATTGGGGAGCACATTCAGGCCTATGGAGAAAGAGGAGATATCTTCAGATAAAAACTGGATAGAAGCTTTCTGAGAAACTAGTATGTGATGTAAGCATTCCACTCAGGGAGTTATACCTCTTTTCTCACAAGGCAGTGTTTGAACACTCTTCCTGTGAAACCGAAAAAATGATATTTCAGAACGCATTGAGGACTATGGCGAATAGTGAACTATAATGAAATAAAATCGAGGAAAAAGGAATCTGCTCTCCGACATGTGCATTCACTACACAGAGGTAGTGCTTACTCTATGTTGCCCAGTTTCAAAACTGTCTTTGAAGAATCTGTGGAGGGATATTTAGTGATGCCCAGAGGCTTGTGGTGAGCAAGGAAACGTCTACCAAGGAAACCTGCAGAGAAACGTTCTGAGCAACTGCTTTGTGATGTGTGCATTCGTCTCCTAGAGTTAAACCATTCTTTGGATTGAGCAGCTTGAAATCACTGTTTTTGTGGAATCTGAGGAAGGACATTTGAGAACGATCCTTAGAATATGGAGAAAGAAATATCCTCAGGTAAAATCCAGAATGAAGCTGTCTCTGAAACTGCTCTGTGCCATCTTAATTCCTCTCACTCAGATAAGCCTCTCTTTTCATTGAGCACTTTTCTGGCCCCGTGTATGTTTAGCATGTGATGGGATATTCGGGAGCACGTTAAGGCTTACGGGGAAAAAGGAAATATGATCAGACTGAAACTGGAGAGAACCTTTCCGAGAAACTGCATTGTGACGTGTGCATTTCAGTCACAGTGATACACCTCTCTTTTCATACAGCGTCGGGGATACCCCTTTGGAGAAACAGGTACCAAGTGATATTTGGGAGCATGTTGATGCTGATGATGAAAAGGGAAATAGCCTCAGACAAAAACTGGAAAGAAGATTTCTAGGAAAATACTCTCTGATATCTCATATCATCTCACAGAGATAAAGCTTTCTTTACATTACGCAGCTTGGAAAATGTCATGGACGGATCCACGAAGGGAGTTTCGGGAGCACATTCTTAACTATGGTGAAAAAGGAAATATCTTCCGATAAAAACTGGAAAGAAGCTTTCTGTGAAACTGTTTTTGCTATGTTTATTCATCTCACACAGATGAAGCTTTCTTTACATTACACAGCTTGGAAAATCCCTCATGAATGGATCTGCGAATGGATATTTGGAGTCACATTTGGGCCTATGGTGAAATAAGAGATATAGTCAGATAAAAACTGGAGAGAAGATTTCGGACAAACTGCTTGGTGATGTTTGCATTCCACTCAGGGATTTATAACTTTCTTCTCATAAGGCACAGTTTGAACACTGTTCTTGTGAAACCAAAAGAGGGATATTCCGAGCACTTTGAAGACTATGGCAAAAAGTGAAATGGAGTCCAATAAAAAGCAGAAAGAAGCACTTGAAGAAACTGCCCTCAAATGTCCATTCTTTTCGCAGGGTGAAAGCATACTCTACATTTCCCTGTTTGAATGTCGGTCTTTGAGGGTTCTGCGAAGGGATAGTAAGTGACAACCGGAGGCCTGTGTCTAGCAAGAAAAAGTCCTCCATCGAAAATTGGAGAGAAGCTTAGTGCACAACTCCTTTGTGATGTTTGTGTTCATCTCATAGTGTTAAATGGCTCTTTGGAATGAGCAGTTTGAAATCACTGTTTCTGTATAACTTGAAAAAGGACATTTGGAAACAATCTTTAGAAAATCCTGAAAAAGTAATAAACACATAGAGAAACCAGAAGGAAGTGTTCCGTGAAACTGCTCTGTGTCACGTGAATTCTGCTCCAAAGTTAGCTTCTCTTTTCGTTGAGCTGTATCATAAAACTGTATTTGTTTACTCTGTGAAGTGATATTCTGGAGGTCTATGAGGCTGACGGTGAGAAAGGAAAAGTCCTCAGATGGAAACTGGAGAGAAGCTTTCTGAAGAGCTGCTTAGTGACATGTGCATTCCATTCACAGAAATATACCTTTCTTCTCCTAGAGGATTCTAGAATCCTTTTTGGAAAAAAGCTACCAAGAGATATTCTGGAGTATAGTGACGACAATGGTGAAGAAGGAAATATCCTCAGACAAAAACTGGAAAGAAGATTTCTGTTAAACTGCTTTGTGTTAGACATATTTATTCGTATCACATAGTTAAAACTTTAATTATATTATGCAGTTTGGCAACTCCATCATGCACAGATCCTGAAGGGACGTTCGGGAGCACATTCAGGCCAACGGTGAAAGAGGAGACACCTTTAGATAAAAACTGGATAGAAGCTTTCTGAGAAACTACTTTGTGATGTGTGCATTTCACTCAGGGAGTTATACCAATCTTCTCACAAGGCAGTGTTTGAACACTGTTCCTGTGAAACTGAAAAGGTGATATTTCAGAATGCATTGGGGACTATGGCGAATAGTGAAATATACTGAAATGAAATCGAGGAAGAAGCGTTCCAACAATCTGCTCTGTGATATGTGCATTCACTTCACAGAGTTAATGCTTACTCTATGTTGCCCAGTTTTGAAACTCTGTCCTTGAAGAATCTGTAAAGGGATGTTTAGTGACGCCTGAGGCTTTTGGTGAGCGAGGAAACGTCTTCTGATGAAACATGCAGAGAAACATTCTGAGCAACTGCTCAGCGATGTGTGCATTCGTCTCCTACACTTAAACCCTTCCTTGTATTGAGCAGCCAGAATTCACTGTTTTTGGGGAATCTGAGAAAGGACATTTGGGAACAATCATTAGAATATGGAGAAAGAAATATCCTCAGGTAAAATCCAGAAGGAAGCTTCCTGTGAAACTGCTCTGTGTAGTCTTAATTCCTCTCATTCAGATAAGCCTCTCTTTTCATTAAGCGGTTTTTTAGCCCTGTGTATGTTTAACGTGTGACGGGATATTCGGGAGCATTTTGAGGTTAACGGTGAAAAAGGAAATAAGTTCAGACCGAAACTGGATAGAAGCTTTCCGAGGAACTGCTTTGTGATGTGTGCATTCCAGTCACAGTGTTATACCTCTCTTCTCATAAAACATCGGGGAAGCCCTTTTGGAGAAACAGGTACCAAATGACATTGGGGAGAATGTTTATGCCATCAATGAAAAGGGAAATAGCCTCATACAAAAACTGGAAAGAAGCTTTCTAGGAAACCATTCTGTGATATGTGTAATCATCTCACATAGATAAAACTTTCTTTACATTACGCAGCTTGGAAACTGTCATGGACGGATCCATGAAGGGGCCTTTGGGAACACATTCTGGACTATGGAGAAAAAGGAAATGTCTTCAGATAAAACCTGGAAAGAAGCTTTCTGTGAATCTGACTTTTGATATGTTTACTCATCTCACATAGATGAAGCTTTCTTTACATTATGCACTTTGGAAACTACCTCGTGGATGGATCCATGAAGGGATATTTGGGATCACCTTGGGCCTATGGAGAAATAGGAAATATAGTCAGATAAAAACTGGAGAGAAGCTATCTGAGAAACTGCTTGGTGATGTGTGCATTCCACTCAGCGACTTATATCTTTCTTCTCATAAGGCACAGTTTGAACACTGTTCCTGTGAAACCAAAAGAGCGTTTTTCAGAACACATTGTAGACTATGGCAAAAATTGAAATGTCATCCAATAAAAAACAGAAAGAAGCACTCTAAGAAAGTGCTCTCTGACATGTCCATTCTTTTCACAGGGTTAAAGCTTTCTCTACATTTCCCAGTTTGAAAGTCGTTCTTTGAGGGTTCTACAAAGGGATACTAAGTGGAGACCAGAGGCCTGTGTGAGGAAAGAAAACATCTTCCATCCAAAATCGGAGAGAAGGTTTCTGCACAACTCTTTTGTAATGTTTGTTTTCATCTCTTAGCATTAAATCATTCCTTGGATTGAGCAGTTTGAAATCATTGATTCTGTGGAATCTGCAAAAGGACATATGGAAACGTTCTTTAGAATATCCTGAAAAAGAAATAACCTCAGAGAGAAACCAGGAGGAAATTTTCTGTGAAACTGCTCTGTGTCACGTGAATTCTGCTCACGAAGTTAAGCTTCTCTTTTCATTGATCTGTATCATAACACTGTTTATGTTTAGTCTGCGAAGGGACATTCTGGAGGACTTGAAAATTACAGTGAGAAAGGAAACATCTTCAGATAGAAACTGGAGAGAAGCTTTCTGAGGAGCTGCTTTGTGACGTGTGCATTTCATTCAAGGAAATATACCTTTCTTCTCCTAGAGGATTCTGGAAACCCTTTTGGTGAAAGACCTACAAAACAGACCTTCGGAAGTATAGGGAAGGCTACGGTGAAAAAGAAAATATACTCAGACAAAAGCTGGAAAGTAGATTTCTGTGAAACTGCTTTGTGTTAGATATATTTATTAATCTCACATAGTTAAAACTTTAATTATTTTGCACAGTTTGGAAACTCCGTCATGCACCGATCCACTAAGGGACGTTCGGGAGCACATTCAGGCCTATGGTGAAAGAGGATATATCTTCAGATAAAAACTGTATAGAAGCTTTCTGAGAAGCGACTTTGTGATGTATACATTCCACTAAGGGAGTTATACCTCTTTTTCCACAAGCAAGTGTTTGAACACTTTTCCTGTGGAACTGAAAAAGTGATATTTCGGAATGCATTGAGGGCTATGGTGAATAGTGAATTATACTATTCACTCGATAAAATAATATCGAGGAAGAAGCATTCCAAGGAGCTGCTCTCTGATATGTGCATTGACTTCACAGAGTTAAAGCTCACTCTATGTTACCCAATTTCAAAACTCTGTCTTTGAAGAATCTGTGAAGGGATATTTAGTGACGCCTGGAGGCTTGTGGTGAGTGAGGAAATGTCTTCCAATGAAACGTGCAGAGAAACGTTATGAGCAACTGTTTTGTGATGTGTGTATTCGTCTCCTAGATTTAAACCATTCTTTGGATTGAGCAGCTTGAAATCACTGTTTTTGTGGAATCTGAGGGAGGACATTTGGGGTCGACAATTATAATATGGGGAAAGAAATATCCTCAGGTAAAATCCAGAAGGAAGCTTTCTTTGAAACTGCTCTGTGTCGTCTTAATTATTCTCACTCAGATAAGCCTCTCTTTTCATTGAGCAGTTTTCTCGCTCTGTGTATGTTTAGCGTGTGATGGGATATTCGGGAGCACTTTCAGGCTAACGGTGAAATAGGATATATGTTCAGACCGACAGTGGAAAGAAGCTTTCCGAGGAACTGCTTTGTGATGTGTGCTTTTCAGTCACACTGTTATATCTCTCTTCTCATGCAGCGTCAGGGAAACCCTTTTTGAGAAACAGGTACCAAGTGGTATTCTGGGGCATATTTATGCTGTTGGTGAAAAGGGAAATAGCCTCAGACAAAAACTGGAAAGAACCTTTCTGGGAAACTACTCTGTGATATGTGTAATCATCTCATATAAGTAAAGCTTTATTTGCATTACGCAGCTTGGAAACTGTCATGAACGCATTCACGAAGGGACAGACGGGAGCACATTCTGGACTATGGTGGAAAAGGAAATATCTTCAGATAAAAACTGGAAAGAAGCTTTCTGTGAATCTGCTTTTTGATATTTTTATTTATCTCACAAACATGCAGCTTTTTTTACATTACGCACCTTGGAAACTTCCTCGCGGATTGATCCGCAAAGGGATATTTGGGATCACATTCGGGCCTATGGTGAAATAGCAAATGTAGTCAGATTAGAACTGGAGAGAAGCTTTCTGAGGAACTGCTTGGTGATGTGTGCATTCCACTCCACTCAGGGAGTTATAACTTTCTTCTCATAAAACAAAGTTTGAACACTGTTCCTGTGAAACCAAAAGAGTGATATTTGGAGCACATTGAATACGATGGCAAAAAGTGAAATGGCATCCAATAAAAAACAGAAAGAAGCACTCGAAGAAGCTGCTCCCTGACATGCCCATTATTTCCACATGGTTAAATGTTACTTTACATTTCCAAGTGTGAATGTTGGTCTTTGAGTTTTCTGCAAAGGGATAGTAAGTGACAACTGGTGGCCGCTGTGGGGCAAGGAAATGTCTTCCATCGAATATTGGGGAGAAGCTTTCTGCCCAACTCTTTGTGATGTTTGTATTCATCTCATAGAGTTAAATCATTCTTTGGAGTGAGCAATTTGAAATCATTGTCTCCATGAAATCTGAAAAAGGACATTTGGAAATGCTCTTTAGAATATCCTGATAAAGAAATATCTTCAGAGAACCAGAAGGAAGCTTTCTGTGAAACTGCAGTATATCACCTGAATTCTGCTCAAACAGTTAAACCTCTCTTTTCATTGAGATGTATCATAACACTCTTTTTGTTTAGTCTGCAAAGGGATATTCTGGAAGGCTTTAAGGCTTA
>NW_012117099.1:156765-157372 GCF_000951035.1 Colobus angolensis palliatus
TGAGCAATTTGAAATCATTGTCTCCATGAAATCTGAAAAAGGACATTTGGAAACGCTCTTTAGAATATCCAGAAAAAGAAATAACCTCAGTGAGAAACCTGTAGGAAGCTTTCTGTGAAACTGCTCTGTGTCACATGAATTCCGCTCAAACAGTTAAGCTTCTCTTTTCATTGATCTGTATTATAACACTGTCTTTATTTAGTCTGCTAAGGGATACTCTGGAGGGCTTTGAGGCTTACGTTGAGAAAGAAACTGGAGAGAATCTTTCTGAGGAGGTGCTGTGTGACGTGTCCATTCCACTCACAGAAATATACCTTTCTTCTCCTAGAGGATTCTGGAATTCCTTTTGGAGAAAAAGCTACCAAGAGATATTCAGGAGTATAGTGACGACTATGGTGAAAAAAAAAATCCTCAGACAAACACTGGAAAGAAGATTTCTGCAAAACTGAATTGGGTTAGATATATTTATTCGTCTTACATAGGTAAAACTTTAATTATATTACACAGTTTGGAAACTCTGTCATACACAGTTCTGCAAAGGGACATTCAGGAGCACATTCAGCCCTATGGTGAAAGATGAGATATCTTCTGATAAAAACTGGATAGA
>NW_012117099.1:157422-162770 GCF_000951035.1 Colobus angolensis palliatus
GAGCACATTCAGCCCTATGGTGAAAGATGAGATATCTTCTGATAAAAACTGGATAGATGCTTTCTGAGAAACTACTTTTTGATGTATGCATTCCACTCAGGGAGTTGTACCTCTTTCCTCACAAGGCAGTGTTTGAACACTGTTCCTGTGAAACCGAAAAAGTGATGTTTCGGAATACATTGAGAACTATGGAGAATAGTGAAATATACTGAAATAAAATCAGAGAAGAAGCGTTGCAAGAATCTGGTCTCTGATATGTGCATTCACTTCAGAGAGTTAATGCTTACTCTACATTGCCCACTTTCGAAACACTGTCTTTGAATAATCGGTGCAGGGATATTTAGTGATGCCCGGAGGCCTGGTGTTAGCGAGGAAACATCTTCCGATGAAACCTGCAGAGAAACGTTCTGAGCAACTGCTTTGTGATGTGTGTATTCATCTCCAAGATTTAAACCATTCTTTGTATTGAACAGCTTAAAACCACTGTTTTTGTGGAATCTGAGGAAGGATATTTGGGAATGATCCTTAGAATATGGAGAAAGAAATATGCTCAGGTAAAATCCAGAAGGAAGCTTTCTGTGAAACTGCTCTTTGTCTGCTTAATTCCTCTCGCACCATTAAGTCTCTCTTTTCATTGGGCAGTTTTGTAGCCCTGTGTATGTTTAGCATGTGATGGCATATTCGGGAGCCCTTTGAGGCTAACAGTGAAAAAGGAAATATGTTCAGACTGAAACTGGAGAGAAGCTTTCCGAGGAACTGCTTTTGACGTGTGCATTCCAGTCACAGTGGTATACCTCTCTTCTCATACAGCGTCAGGGAAACCCTTTTGGAGAAACAGGTACCAAGTGATATTTGGGAGCATGTTTATGCCGATGGTGAAAAGGAAAATAGCCTCAGACAAAAACTGGAAGGAAGCTTTGTAGGAAACTACTCTGTGATATGTGTAATCATCTCACATCGATAAAGCTTTCTTTACATTACACAGCTTGGAAAGTGTCATGGACTGATCCACGAAGGGACCTTCGGAAGCACGTTCTGGACTATGGTGAAAAAGGAAATATCTTCAGATATAAAAGGGAAAGAAGCTTTCTGTGAATCTGATTTTTGCTATGTTTATTAATCTCACATAGATGAAGCTTTCTGTACATTATGCTGCTTGGAAACTTTCTCGTGAATGGATCCTCATAGGGATATTTGGGATCACCTTTGGGCCTATGGTGAAATAGGAAATATAGTCATATAAAAAGTGGAGAGAAGCTTTCTGAGAATCTGCTTGGTGATGTGTGCATTCCACTCCGGGAGTTATAAGTTTCTTCTCATAAGGCACAGTTTGAAGACTGTTCCTGTAAAACCAAAAGGGTGATATTCAGAGCAAATTGAAGACTATGGCAAAAAGTGAAATATCGTTTAATAGAAAACAGAAAGAAGCACTCGAAGAATCTGCCCTCTGACATTCCATTGCTTTCACAGGATTACAGCTTACTCTACATTTCCCAGTTTGAAAGTCGGTCTTTGAGGGTTCTGTGAAGGGATAGTAAATGGCGACAGGAGGACTGTGTGAGACAATGAAATGTCTTCCATTGAAAATCCGAGAGAGGCGTTCTGCGCAATTCTTTTGTGATGTTGGTATTCATCTCATAGCGTTAAATCATTATTTGGATTTAGCAGTTGGAAATCACTGTTTCTGTGAAATCTGAGAAAGGATATTTGGAAACGCTCTTTAGAATATCCTGAAAAAGAAATAACCTCAGAGAGAAACCAGAAGGAAAATTTCTGTGAAACTGCTCTGTGTCACGTGAATTCCACTCACAGAATTAAGTTTCTCTTTTCATTGAGCTGTATCATAACACTGATTTTGTTTACTCTGTGAAGGGACATTCTGGAGGGTTTTGAGGCTTATGATGGGAAAAGAAACGTCGTCAAATAGAAACTAGAGAGAAGCTCTCTGAGGAGCTGCTTTGTGACGTGTGCATTGCACTAACAAAAATATACCTTTCTTCTCCTAGAGGATTCCTGAATCCCTTTTGGAGAAAAAGCTACCAAGAGACATTCCGGAGTATAGCGATGACTGTGGTGAAAAAGGAAATATCCTCCGACAAAATCCGGAAAGAAGATTTCTGTGAAACTGCCTTGTTTTAGATATATTTATTCATCTTGCATAGGTAAAATTTTAATTATATTACACAGTTTGGAAACCCCATAATGCACAGATCCATGAAGGGACATTCAGGAGCACATTCAGGCCTACGATGAAAGAGGAGATATATTCAGATAAAAACTGTTTTGAAGCTTTCTGAGAACCTACTTTGTGATGTACACATTCCTCTCAGGGAATTATACCTCTTTTCTCACAAGGCTGTGTTGAAACAGTGTTCCTGTTAAACCGAAAAAGTGATATTTTGGAATGCATTGAGGACTATTGCGAGGAGTGAAATACACTGAAATAAAATCGAGAAAGAAGCGTTCCAAGAATCTGCTCTGTGATATGTGCATTCTCTTCATAGAGTTAATGCTTCCTTTATGTTCCTCAGTTTCGAAACTCTGTCTTTGAAGAATCTGTGAAGGGGTATTTAGTGACGCCTGGAAGCCTGTGGTGAGTGAAGAAACGTCTTTCGATGAAACCTGCAGAGAAACGTTCTGAGCTACTGCTTTGCGATGTGTATATTCATCTCATAGAGTTAAACCGTTCTTTGGATTTCACAGCTTGAAATCACTGTTTATGGGGAATCTGAGGAAAGATATTTGGGAACTATCCTTAGAATATGGAGAAAGAAATATCCCCAGGTAAAATCGAGAAGAAACCTTTCTGTGAAACTGCTCTGTGGGTCTTAATTCCTCTCACACAGATAAGCCTCTCTTTTCATTGAACAATTTTATAGCCCTGTGTATGTTTAGTGTGTGATGGGATATTCGGGAGCACTTTGAGGCTAACGGTGAAAAAGGAAGCATGTTCAGACGGAAACTGGGGAGAAGCTTTCCGAGGAACTGCTTCATGACTTGTGTATTCCAGTCACCATATTATGCCTCTTTTCTCATACAGCGTCAGGGAAACCCTCTTGGAAAAACAGTATCAAGTGATATTCGGGAGCATGTTGATGCTGATGGTGAACAGGGAAATTGCCTCAGACAGAAACTGGAAATTAGCTTTCTATGAAACAACTCTGTAATACATATAATCGTCTCACATCAATAAAGCTTTCTTTACATTACACAGCTTGGAAACTGTCATGGACGGATCTATGAAAAGACCTTCAGGAGCACATTCAGAACTATGGTGAAAAAGGAAATAACTTCAGATAAAAAATGGAGAGAATCTTGCTGTGAATCTGCTTTTGGCTATGTTTATTCATCTCACAGGGATGAAGCTTTCTTTACATTATGCAGCTTGGAAACGCCCTCGTGGATGGATCCATGAAGGGATATTTGGGATCACATTCGGGACTATGGTGAAATAGAAAATATAGTCAGATGAAAACTGGAGAGAATCTTTCTGAGAAACTGCTTGGTGATGTGTGCATTCCACTCAGGGAGTTACAACTTTCTTCTCATAAGGCACAGTTTGAACACTGTTCCAGTGAAACCAAAAGAGTGATATTCAGAGCACTTTGAAGACTATGACAAGAAGTGAAATGACGTCCAATATAAAACAGAAAGAAGCACTGAAAGAAGCTGCTATCTGACATGTCCATTCTTTTCACAGGGTTAAAGCTTACTCTACATCTCCCAGTTTGAAAGTCGGTCTTTGAGGGTTTTGCGAAGGGATCGTAAGTGGCGACCGGAGGCCTGTGTGAGGCAAGGAAATGTCTTCCATTGAAAATCAGAGAGAAGCTTTCTGCGCACCTCTTTTGTGATGTTTGAATTGATCTCATAGAGTTAAATCATTCTTTGGATTGAGCAATTTGGAATCACTGTTTCTGTGGAATCTGAGAAAGGCCATTTGGAAACGCTCTTTAGAATATCCTGAAAAAGAAATAACTTCAGAGAGAAACCAGAAGGAAGCTTTCTGTGAAACTGCTCTGTGTCACGTGAATTCCACTTGCACAGTTAAGTTTCCCTTTTCATTGAGCTGTATCATAACACTGTTTTTGTTTACTCTGCAAAGTGATATTCTGGAGTGCTTTGAGGCTTACGGTGAGAAAGGAAATGTCTTCAGATAGAAACTGGAGAGAAGCTTTCTGAGGAGCTGCTTTGTGACATGTGCATCCCACTCACAGAAATATACGTTTCTTCTTCTAGATGATTCTGGAATCACTTGTGGAGAAAAGGCTACCAAGAGATATTCGGGAGTATAGTGACGAATATGGTCAAAAACGAAATATCCTCATACAAAAACTGGAAAGAAGATTTCTGTAAAACTGCCTTGTGTTAGATATATTTATTCATCTCGCATATTTAAAACTTTAATTATATTACACAGTATGGAACCTCCATCATGCACATATCTGTGAATGGACATTCGGGAGTACATTCAGGCCTACGATGAAAGAGGAGATATCTACAGATAAAAACTGGATAGAAGCTTTCTGAGAAAATACTTTGTGATGTATGCATTCCACTCAGAGAGTTATACCTCTTTTCTCACAAGGCTGTATTTGAAGACTGTTCCTGTGAAACCAAAAAGGTAATATTTCGGAATGCAATGAGGACGATGGCGGGTAGTGAAATATGCTGAAATGAAATAAGGAAGAAGTGCTCCAAAAATCTGCTCTCTGACATGTGCATTCACTTCACAGAGTTAATGCTTACTCTATGTTGCTGAGTTTTGAAACTCTGTCTTTGAAGAATCTGTGAAGGGATATTTATTCACACTCAGAGGCCTGTGGTGAGGGAGGAAACATCTTCTGATGAAACCTGTGGAGAAATTTCTGAGCAACTGCTTTGCAATATGGATATTCGTCTCATAGATTAAAGCATTCTTTGGATTTCACAGCCTGAAATCACTGTTTTTGTGAAATCTGAGGAAGGACATTTGGGAACGATCCTTAGAATATGGAGAAAGAAATATCCTTACAAAAAATACAGTAGGAAGGTTTCTGCGAAACTCTTCTGTGTCATCTTAATTACTCTCGCTCCATTAAGCCTCCCTTTTCATTGAGCAGTTTTCCAGCCCTGTGTATGTTGAGCGTGTGATGGGATATTTGGGAGCACTTTGAGGCTAATGGCGAAAAAGGAAATATGTTCAGACCGAAACTGGAGAGAAGCTTTCTGAGGAACTACATTGGGACGTGTGCATTCCAGTCACAGTGTTACACCTCTCTTCTCATGCAGCGTTGGGGAAACTCTTTTGGAGAAACAGCTACCAAGTGATATTTGGGAGCATGTTGATGCTGTTGGTGAAAAGGGAAATA
>NW_012117099.1:170240-172237 GCF_000951035.1 Colobus angolensis palliatus
TCTCATATCGTTAAATGATTCTTTGGAATGAGCAGATTGAAATCACTGTTTCTGTATAATCTGAAAAAGGACACTTGGAAACCCTCTTTAGAATATCCTGAAAAAGAAATAACCACAGAGAGAAACCAAAAGGAAGCTTTCTATGAAACTGCTCTATGTCACCTGAATCCCACTCACACAGTTAAGCTTCCCTTTTCATTGAGCTGTATCATAACACTGTTTCAGTTTAGTCTGTGAAGGGATATTCTGGAGGGCTTTGAGACTTACTGTGGGAAAGGACACGTCTTCAGGCAGAAACTGGAGAGACGCTTTCTGAAGAGTTGCTTTGTGACGTGTGCATTCCACTCAAAGAACTATACCTTTCTTCTCCTAGAGGATTCTGGAATCTCTTTTGGAGAAAATGCTACCAAGATATATTCTGGAGTATAGTGATGACTGTGATGAATAAGGAAATATCCTCAGACGAAAACTGGAAAGAATATTTCGGTGAAACTGCTTTAGGATAGATATATTTATTCATCTTGCATAGTTAAAATTTTAATTATATTATGCAGTTTGGGAACTCCATCATGCAGAGTTCCACTAAGGGACATTCAGGAGCACATTGAGCCCGACGGTGAAAGAGGAGATATCTTCAGATAAAAACTGGATAGAAGCTTTCTGAGAAACTACTTTGTGATGTATGCATTCCACTCACAGTGTTATACCTCTTTTCTTACAAGGCAGTATTTGAACACTGTTCCTGTGAAAACGAAAAAGTGATATTTCGGAACGCATGAGGACTGTGGCAAATAGTGAAATACACTGAAATAAAATCGATGAAGAAGCGTTCCAAGAACCTGATCTCTGATATATGCATTCAATTCACAGAGTTTATGCTTACTCTATGCTGCCAGTTTAGAAAATCTGTCTTTGAAGAATCTGTGAAGGGATATTTTGTGATGCCCAGAGGCTTGTGGTGAGCGAGGAAATGTCTACCGAGGAAACCTGCAGAGAAACGTTGTGAGCAACTGCTTTGTGATGTGTGTATTCGTATCCTAGAGTTAAACCGTTCTTTGGATTGAGCAGCTTGAAATCACTGTGTTTGTGGAATCTGAGGAAGGACATTATGGAAAAATCCTTAGAATATGGAGAAAGAAATATCCTCAGGTAAAATCCAGAAGGAAGCTTTCTGTGAAACTGCAGTATGTCGTCTTAATTCCTCTCACTCAGATAAGCCTCTCTTTTCATTGAGCAGTTTTCTAGCCCTGTGTATGTTTAGTGTGTGATGCGATATTTGGAAGCACTTTGAGGCTAATGGTGAAAAAGGAAATATATTCAGACCGAAACTGGAGAGAAGATTTCCGAGGAACTTCTTTGTGATGTGTGCATTCAACTCACAGCGTTATACCTCTCTTCTTATACAGCGTCGTTGAAACCCTTTTGGAGAAACAGGTACCAAGTGATATTCGGTAGCATGTTGAAGCCGATGGTGAAAAGGGAAATAGTCTCAGACAAAAACTGGAAAGAAGCTTTCCAGGAAACTACTCTGTGATATGTGTAATCCTCTCACAGAGATAAAGTTTCCTTTATATTACGCAGCTTGAAAACTGTCATGGACAGATCCACGAAGGGACCTTCGGGAGCACATTCAGGACTATGGTGAAAAAGGAAATATCTTCAGATAAAAACTGGAAAGAAGCTTTGTGTGAATCCGCTTTTTGCTATGTTTATTCATCTGAAATGTATGAAGGTTTCTTTACATTACGCAGCTTGGAAACTCCCTCGTGGATGTATCAGGAAAGCGATATTTGGGATCACATTCGGGCCTATGGTGAAAGAGGAAATATAGTCAGATAAAAACTGGAGAGAAGGTTTCTGAGAAACTGCTTGGTGATGTGTGCATTCAACTCAGGGAGTTGTAACTTTCTTCTCTTTTTTTTTTTTTTTAAGACAGAGTCTCGCTCTCTCACCCAGGCTGGAGTGCTGTGGCCGGATCTCAGCTCACTGCAAGCTCC
>NW_012117099.1:173184-176295 GCF_000951035.1 Colobus angolensis palliatus
GGAGAGAAGCTTTCTGCACAACTCTTTTGTGATGTTTGTATTCATCTCATGGAGTTAAATCATTCTTTGGATTGAGCAGTTTGAAATCACTGTTTCTGTGGAATCTGAGAAAGGACATTTGGAAACGCTCATAGAATATCCTGAAAATAAATAACCTCAGAGAGAAACCAGATGGAATTTTCTGTGAAAATGCTCTGTGTCACGTGAATTGCGCTCACAGAATTAAGCTTGTCTTTTCATTGATCTGTATCATAAGACTGTTTTTTCTTAGTCTGCGAGGGGTATTCTGGAGGGCTTTGAGGCTTACGGTGAGAAAGGAAACGTCTTCAGATAGAAACTGGAGAGAAGCTTTCTGAGGAGCTGCTTTGTATAGTGTGCATTCCACTCAGAGAAATATACCTTTCTTCTCCTAGAGGATTCCGCAATCCCTTTTGGAGGAAAAGCTAACAAGAGATATTCAGGAATATAGCAACGACTAAGCTGAAATAAGAAATATCCTCAGACAAAAACTGGAAAGAAATTTTCTGTGAAACTGCTTTGTGTTAGCTATATTGATTCGTCTCGCATACTTAAAACTTTAATTATATTATGCAGTTTGGAATCTCTGTCATGTACAGAACCATGAAGGGACATTCGGGAGCACATTCAGGCCTACGGTGAAAGAGGAGATCTCTTCAGGTAAAAACTGGATAGAAGCTTTCTGATAAACTACTTTGTGATGTATGCATTCCACTCAGGGAGTTATACCTCTTTTCTCACTAGGCAGCATTGGAACACTATTCCTGTGAAATGTAAAAAGTGATATTTCGGAACGCATTGATGACTATGGTGAATAGTGAAACATACTGAAATAAAATCGAGGAAGAAGCATTTCAAGAGTCTGCTCTGTGATATGTGCATTCACTTCACAGAGTTAATGTCTACTGTATGTTGACCAGTTTCAAAACTCTGTCTTTAATGTATCTGTGAAGGGATATTTAGTGTCGTCTGGAGGCTTGTGGTGAGCAAGGAAATGTCTTCCGATGAAACCTGCAGAGAAATGTTCTGAGCAACTGCTTTGCAATGTGTGTAGAGGAGTATATGCTCTTGGAAACGAAGCAGGCCATTCCCCCATTAATATTATAAGTCCCACTCTTGCAAACGAAGCTGGGCATTCCTCTTCTGCAAACAGGGAGGACAAAGAAGCCTAGAAGACTGGTCTCAGTTGCAAATAGCAGACCCTGGGGGCTTATTTATATGCAAACATCTTGGAAATTCAGAAAGTCAGGGAAAGGTCAGAAAAACAGCAATGTGTCTTGTGACTTGGTAACATTCCACAAACGTCGGTATAAAATAAAGTGGAGCATGTCGTTTGGGGCGGCCACCATGTTTGTCTTGTCTTGTGTTGTCTTGTGTGTTCATTCCTTTGTTCAGGAAACACGTGGACCCCAACATCTGGTGCAGCGAGCAGGGTCCGTGGCTCCACAAGAGCAAGGAACTGGAGGGGGAACACCCTGGGAAGGCACGGGAAGACTGCAGGCAGTTAAATAAATAAGAAGGGAGACTCTTGGGAAAATTATGGGGAATTCCCCCTCTCTGGCTTCTGAATATTTGTGGTTACTCCAGAGACTGTTGATGTCTATAGGAGTAGAAGTTAATTAAGGAACATAAGACTTTGAAGCGATTGTTTGCCCATGTTGACCAACATTGTTATTGGTTTCAATGTCAAACCAAAGTGCAATTAAATCAAAAGGAATGGTTACAAGTGGTTAAAGTCTTGCCTCAAGCTCATCAGCGAGGACAAATGATGCCTCTGGCTTTGTGGACTTTGTGTATTTCCATTACTCAGGCATTAGAGTTATTTGAAACTGACTCAGAGCGTGGCGATACTGCTGCAGGAGGTGAGGCATCTGAAGCTTTAGAGAGGAATGATCCTAGAGAGAAATGTATTTATGCCCTGGTTGCTGAGGACAAGGAATTGGAAGAAGAGCTAATGCCTCCTTCATCTGGAGGAAATTCTGATTTGCAGCGTATTTTAGAGATGTTACAACAGTTGTTAAAATTAATTGCTAGGTGCCACTGCTCCTGTTTCTGCTATCTCTCTGCCACGAGCCTTCCCTGTTACCTTGAAAGAGATTTCCCTTTGCTTCCACCTCCAACCTCTTTGCATATGTCAGGTCAGGTTTTCTCTGTGCCTTTTCCTCCTGTAGCAGAAAAGAAGGAATTGAAGGAAAAGGATGATTTCAAGGAATTAAATTTATTCCCAATAACACGGGCTGCTTTCGGCCCCAGTGCTCAGTTCCCAAACGGTGGCCAGAATGTGACCTTACAGCCCTACAAATTAAATTTTTGAAAGAAATGAAAGTTGCAATTTCTAATTATGGATCTCAGTCACCATTTTTTCTTGGCCTTCTCGATTCCTTCTCTTCAGAACATGTGATGATTCCTATTGACTGGGAAATGTTGGGACAGGCTGTTCTTGATCGTTCTCAATGGCTTCAATTAAAAAGTTGGTGATGGGAGGAAGCAAGAGTACAAGCTAGAAAAAATGCTACCTGAAATCCCCCAGGACACACTGAACAGCAGCTTACGGGTTCAGGACAATACACCACTCTTAATGCTCAGACAGGCCTAGATGATATTGCTCTCACTCAGATTAAAGCCTTGTTTATAAAAGCGTGGACTAAGGTTGAAATAGCGGGTAAAACTTCTTTATCTTTTATAAAGATCCTACAAGGAGCCACTGAGCTGCATCCAGATTTTGAAGCCCGTCTTCAAGATGCTGTATTAAAGACTGTAGTTTCAGGCGCTGCTGCTAAAATTCTTTTGGATACTCTGGCTTTTTAGAGTGCTAATCCCAAGTGCCAAAAATTACTGCATCCTCTAAAAGCTAGAGGAGCTGATTTAGGTGAATACATTCGGGCTTGTGCAGGTGTTGGAGGAGCTATTTACAACGCTCAATTGTTTGCTGGGGCACTTTCTAAGGCTTTAAAAGGCAATTCTAAACAATGTATATGCTATCAATGTGAGAAATCTGGTCATTTTAAAAAGGAATGCCAGAAAAAATTAGGCTCTTCTGCTCTAAAAGAAAAAAGGTTACCATCTGATATGTGTAAACGATGTGGCAAGGGT
>NW_012117099.1:181635-182122 GCF_000951035.1 Colobus angolensis palliatus
TTCTCATGTCAAAAAAACATTTATTATCTTGTTTTGCTGTAATGGGAGTTCCAGAAAAATTTAAAACTGACAATGGACCAGGTTATGGTAGTAAATCTTTCCTAAAATTCTTAAATCAGTGGAATATTACACATACAACAGGAATTCCTTATAATTCCCAAGGACAGGCCATAGTTGAAAGAACTAAGAGAACACTCAAAACTCAGTTAGTTAAACAAAAAAAGGGGGAAATGAGCGAGATTCCCCAATACATTAAATTCTGAAAGCCCTTTTTACTTTAAATTTTCTCAACCATTGGCGCCAATTACAGCAGTCTACAGCGGTGAAACATTTTCAACAGCCTTTAGAAAAGCTGCAAAACAGTAATCTGTCGGGGCATTATCCTTCATTAGAAGGAATTTCCCATTTTATATTACTCATATACGAGCACACACTAATTTACCAGGACCTTTAACTAAAGCAAATAAACAAACTAACTTACTGGAAA
>NW_012117099.1:182172-184509 GCF_000951035.1 Colobus angolensis palliatus
TTCCCATTTTATATTACTCATATACGAGCACACACTAATTTACCAGGACCTTTAACTAAAGCAAATAAACAAACTAACTTACTGGAAATATTTAAAAGGAAAAGTTTCACAATGGGGCCGAGGCTATGCTCTTGTCTGTACAGATGCCGGAGATGAGTGGTTTCCATCTCGACAGTTGAAACAGTGCCATGGTGAAGAGGAGCCAATCCGAAGAGTTCCTCAAGGAATTTCAGGAGCTGAATCTGAACGCTCAGAGAACATTCACCTTCAGGACTGGGCATGCGGAGCCCCCAACATGAGGTCAACTGAAAAAGCTTACTCAGAAAGCTGAAGGGGTTGTTCAACAAGCTGGGCAGCCCAAAACCCCACTGACTTTATTCCTGGCTATGCTGGCCACAGTAAATTGTCAGGTAACAGCTGGAGAATTTACATACTGGGCTTATATTCCTTTTCCACCCTTATATCAAGGTGTGGCCTGGGGAGACAGAGAAGTCCCAGTATTTACTAATGATACTGCTTGGATGCCATTGCCTTTTTTAAACCAGGATCCTGAATTACACACTGGCACAGTAAATTTTTCATATCAATTTGGGGTTGAAGGGTTAGCTATATGTCTTGGGAGTAGTCCACATTCTCTGCATCTTTCTCATGAGGCTTGGGCTGTTCGCTATAACTATAGTCGTATCTCTGCCTTTACTATGATTATTGTGGTTCAAAGTTTTAAGTATAACCATACTGCAGTACTTAATGAAACTCTACCAACTACATTATCTTTATGCCCTATCCCTGATGTGAACGGAGGTGTTTCCCAATTAGAGTGGACTAGGTGTAGAGGTAGTGGGCCGTGATTATTATTAGAAGTAAAAGGAAAAGGTCATAATTACCTTATCAAAGATTGGAGTGTACATGGAGATTTTCAAACTAAGTTTAGTCATGTTAACCTACGTTGGCATAAAGGTAATCACAGCATTGCTGTGGATGGCAATGAAACTATTATTTGGCATGATGGTGGTCTATCACCCCCTATGCCACATTTGGCTAATACTTCACAAATACAAAGCCATATTTGGAAGTTACTAGCTGCTGGTAAACCAATGTTCACTTTCATGGGAAACATGTCCTTAAATATTGCTAATATTGCTAACCCTTTCCATATATCTTTGTATCGAAATAGTTCTAGATATGTTATTGCATGTGTAAGAAAGCCTTACTTGTTGTTGACAGGAATTTTTATATGGGATAATAATATAGGGGTAGATAACTGTACAAACAATTGTACATTCTTAAGTTGTATAAATGCTACTTGGTGAAATAATAATTGGAATGAGTCTCATTCCGATTTATATATACTAAGAATCAGAAAAGAAACCTGGCTACCTGTAAACTTAACACGTACTTGGAGTGAATCTGCTGGGGTTACTCAAATTTACAAGGCTATGCAAGATCTTGTCCACCGCAGTCGGAGGATGGTTGGAATCATCTTGACCATGGTGATAGGGCTTGTAGCAATTGCTTCCACTGCTGCTGCTGCTGGATTAGCTCTACACCAGAGTATACAAAATGCAGAATTTCTGCAACAGTGGCATGAACAATCACATTTGTTGTGGCAGCAGCAAGGAGACATAGATGATTATTTGACTGAGTGAGTGGATAATCTGGAAAAAGTGGTTTTTTGGTTGGGAGATTAGCTAACAGTGTTGAACACACCAGCTTTTTTGAAATGTGATTGGAATACTACCCAATTTTGTATTACTGCTGTTCCTTTTAACAGCACTGTACATAATTGGACTGAGATAAAGAGACTTCTAATTGGTCATAATAATCTTTCCTGAGAAATACAAGAATTAACACAGAACATTTCTGAAACATTTTGCAATCAGTTACCATTGCTGACTGGTGCAGATTTGATGACTGGTATTGCACAGTTTGACATCTTTGAACCTTATGAGCCCTGTAAAAACCTTACTGACCTGTGTTTCCAGCAATGTATTGATTGTTGTTCTTGCTTTTGTCATTTTCACAGTCTGCTGGAGATGGTGCCAAAGGGAAAACACTGAATCCCAGTGAGCTCGACATGTAATGATGGTTTTGAAAGAAATTCCAACTTGTAAATAAGGAAAGGGGAAATGTACACGACTATATGCTCTTGTAAACGAAGCAGGCCATTCCCCTACTAATATTATAAATACTGCTCTTGCAAATGAAGCAGGCCATTCCCCATTAATATTATATGTCCCGCTCTTGCAAACGAAGCTGGGCATTCCTCCTCTGCAAACAGGGAGGACAAAGGAGCCTAGAAGACTGACCTCAGTTGCAAATAGCAGACCCTGGGGGCTT
>NW_012117099.1:184559-190674 GCF_000951035.1 Colobus angolensis palliatus
CTCTGCAAACAGGGAGGACAAAGGAGCCTAGAAGACTGACCTCAGTTGCAAATAGCAGACCCTGGGGGCTTCTTTATATGTAAACATCTTGGAAATTCAGAAAGTCAGGGAAAGGTCAGAGAAACAACAATGTGTCTTGTGACTTGGTAACATTCCACAAATGACGGTATAAAATAAAGTGGATCGTGTCGTTCGGGGTGGCCGCCATGTTTGTCTTGTCTTATGTTGTCTTGTGTGTTCATTCCTTTGTTCAGGAAACATGCAGACCCCAACAGATGTGTGTATTCATCTAATAGAGTCAAACCGTTCTTTGGATTGAGCAGCTTGAAATCACTGTTTTTGTGTAATCTGATAAGGACATTCAGGAACGATCCTTAGAATATGGAGAAAGAAATATCCTCAGATAAAATCCAGCAGGAACCTTTCTATGAAAGTACTATGTGTCATGTTGATTCCTCTCGCTCAATTAAGCCTCCCTTTTCATTGAGCAATTTTCTAGCACTGTGTATGTTTAGCGTGTGAAGGGATATTCGGGAGCACTTTGATTCTTATGGTGAAAAAGGAAATATGATGAGACCGAAACTGGAGAGAAGCTTTCCAAGGAACTGCTTTGTGACGTGTGCATTCCAGTCACAGTGTTATACCTCTCTTCTCATACAGCATCCGGGAAACCCTTATGGAGAAACAGGTACCAAGTGATATTCAGAAGCATGTTTATGCCGATGGTGAAAATGGAAATAGCCTCAGACAGAAACTAGAAAGAAGCTGTCTAGGAAACTACTCTGTGCTATTTGTAATCATCTCAGATAGATAAAGCTTTCTTTACATTACTCGTCTTGGAAACTGTCATGGACAAGTCCACGAAGAAACCTTTGGGAGCACATTCTGGACAGTGCTGAAAAAGGAAATATCTTCAGATGAAAAGTGGAAAGAAGCTTTCTGTGAATCTGCTTTTTGCTATGTGTATTCAACTCACATAGATGAAGCTTTCTTTACATTATGCAGCTTGGAAACTCCCTCATGGATGGATCCGCACAGGGATATTTGGGATCACTTTCGGGCCTATGGTGATATAGGCAATATAGTCAGATAAAAACTGGAAAGAAGCTTTCTTAGAAACTGCTTGGTGATGTGTGCATTCCACTCCAGGAGTTATAACTTTCTTCTCAGAAGACAGAGTTTAAACACTGTTTCTGTAAAACCAAAAGTGTGATATTCAAAGTATATTGAAGACTATGGCAAAAAGTGAAATGTCGTCAAATAAAAAACAGAAAAAAGCACTCGAAGAAACTGCTCTCTGACATGTCCATTCTTTTGAAAGGGTTAAAGCTTACTCTACATTTCCTAGTTTGAAAGTCGGTCTTTGAGGGTTCTGCGAAGGGATAGTAAGTGGTCAACGGAGGCCTTTGTGAGGCAAGGAAATGACTTCCATCGAAAATGGGAGAGAAGCTTTCTGCGCAACTCTTTTGTGATGTTTGTAATCATCACATAGAGCTATATCATTCTTTGGATTGAGCAGTTTGAAATCACTGTTTCCATGGAATCAGAGAAAGGACATTTGGAAACACTCTTTAGAATATCCTGAAAAAGAAATAACCTCAGATGGAAACCAGAAGGAAGCTTTCTGTGAAACTACTCTGTGTCACGTGAATTCCACTGACACAGTTAAGCTTCTCTTTTCATTGATCAGTATCATAACCCAGGTTTTTTTAGCCTGTGAAGGGATATTCTGGAGCACTTTGAGTTTTAAGGTGAGAAAGGAAACATCTTTGGATGGAACTGGAGGGAAGCTTTCTGTGGAGATGCCTTGTGACATGTGCATTCCACTCACAGAAATATACCTTTTGTATAATAGAGGGTTTTGGAATTCCTTTTGGAGAAAAAGCTACCAAGAGACATTCGGGAGTATAGGGATGGATATGGAGAAAAAAGAAATATTATGGAGAAAGAAATATCCTTAGGTGAAATCCAGAAGGTAGCTTTCTGTGAAACTGCTTTGTATCATCGTAATTCCTCTCACTCAGACAAGCGTCTTGTTTCATCAAGCAGTTTTCTAGCCATGTGTATATTTAGCATGTGATGAGATATTCCAGAGCAGTTTCAGGATAATGGCGAAAAAGGAAATATGTTCAGAGCGAAACTGAAGAGAAGCTTTCCAAGGATCTGCTTTGTGAAGTGTGCATTCTAGTCACAGTGTCATACCTCTCTTCTAATACAGCATCGGGGAAACCCTTTTGGGGAAACAGATACCAAGTGATATTCGGGAGCATGTTGATGCCGATGGTTAAAAGGGAAATAACCTCAGACAAAAAATGGAAAGAAGCTTTCTAGGAAACTACTCTGTGGTATGTGTAATCATCTCACATAGATAAAGCTTTCTTTACATTACGTAGCTTGGAAACTGTCATGGACAGATCCACGAGGGGACCTTCAGAAGCACATTCTGGACTTTGATGAAAAAGGAAATATCTTCAGGTAAAAACTGGAAAGAAGCTTTCTGTGAATCTGCTTTTTGCTAGGTTTATTCATCTCACATAGATGAAGCTTTCTTTACATTACGCAGCTTGGAAACTCCCTCGTGGATGGATCAGCGAAATGATATTTGGGATGACTTTCGGGCCTATGGTGAAACAGGAAATATAGTCAGATAAAAACTGGAGAGAAGCTTTCTGATAAACTGCTTGGCGATGTCAGCATTCCACTCACGGAGTAACAACTTTCTTCTCATAAGGCACAGTTTGAACACTGTTGCTGTAATGCAAAAGTGTGATATTCAGAGTACATTGAAGACTATGGTAAAAATTGAAATGACGTCCAATAAAAAACAGAAAGAAGCACTCGAAGAAACTGCTCTCTGACATGTGCATTCTTTTCACAGAGTTAAAGCTTACTCTACATTTCACAGTTTGAAAGTCAGTTTTTGAGGTTTCTGCGACGGGATAGGAAATGGCGACCGGAGTACTGCGTGAGGCAAGGAAATGTCTTAAATTGAAAAATGGAGAGAAGCTTTCTGCCCAACTCTTTTATGATGTTTGTATTCATATCATAGGGTTAAATCATTCTTTTGATTGAGCAGTTTGAAATCATTGTTTCTGTGGAATCTGAGAAAGGACATTTGGAAACGCTATTTAGAATATCCCGAAAAAGAAATAATCTCAGAGAGAAACCAGAAGGAAGCTTTCTGTGAAACTGCTCTGTGTCACGTGAATTCCGCTCACACCATTAAACTTCTCTTTTCAGTGAGCTCTATAATAGCACAGTTTTTGTTTCTTCTGCAAAGGGATATTCTGGAGGGCTTTAATGCTTATGGTGAGAAAGGAAACGTCTTCAGAGAGAGACTGGAGAGAAGCTTTCTGAAGAGCTGCTTTATGACATGTGCATTCCACTCACAAAAATATACCTTTCTTCTCCCAGAGGATTCCGGAATCCCTTTTGGAGAAAAAGCTACCAAGAAGTATTTGGGAGTATAGCGACGACTATGGTGAAAAAGGAAATATCCTCAGACAAATACTGGAAAGAATATTTCTGTGAAACTGCTTTGTGTTAGATATATTGATTCGTCTCGCATAGTTAAAGCTTTAATAATGTTACGCAGTTTGAAACTCCATCATGCAGAGAACTGTGAAGGGACATTCGGGAGCACATTCAGGCCTATGGTGAAAGAGGAGATATCTTCACATAAAAACTGGATAGAAAACTTTATGACAGGCTACTTTGTGATACATGCATTCCACTCAGGGATTTATACTGCTTTTCTCACAAGGCAGTTTTTGAACACTGTTTCTGTGAAACCGAAAAGGTGATATGTCGGAATGCATTGAGGACTATGGCGAATAGTGAAATATACTGAAATAAAATCGAGGAAGAAGCGTTCCAAGAATCTGCTCTCTGATATGTGCATTCAGTTCACAGAGTTAATGCTTACTCTATGTTGTCCTGTTTCGAAACTCTGTCTATGAAGAATCTGTGAAGGGGTATTTAGTGACGCCTGGAGGATTGTGGTGAGCGAGGAAACATCTTTCGATGAAACCTGCCGAGAAACGTTCTGAGCAACTGCTTTGCGATGTGTATATTAGTCTCAAAGAGTTAAACGGTTCCTTGGATTTCACAGCTGGAAATAACTTTTTGTGGAATTTGAGAAATGACATTTGGAAACGATCCTTAAAATATGAAGAAAGAAATGTCCTCTGGAAAAATCCAGAAGGAAGCTTTCAGGGAAACTGCTCTGTGTGGTCTTAATTCCACTCACTCGGAGAAGCCTCTCATTTCATTGCACTGTTTTCTAGCCCTCTGTGTTTAGAGTGTGTTGGAATATTTGGGAGGTCTTTGAGGCTAATGGTTAAAAAGGAAATATGTTCGGACTGAAACGGGAGAGAAGCTTTCCGAGGAACTGCTTTGTGACATGTGCATTCCAGTCACAGTGTTATATCTCTCTTGTCATACAGTGTCAGTGAATCCCTTTTGGAGAAACAGGTACCAAGTGATATTCGGGAGCATGTTCATGCTGATGGTGAAAAGGGAAATAGCCTCAGACAAAAACTGGAAAGAAGATTTCTGTGAAACTGCTTTGTGGTAGATATATTCATTCGTCTCACATAGTTAAAACTCAAATTATATTACGCAGTTTGGAAACTCTGTCATGCACATATCCACGAAGGGACATTCGGGAGCATGTCCATGATGGAAACAACCTCAGACAAAACTGGAAAGAAGATTCCTGTGAAAACGCTTTGTGTCAGAAGGAAGCTTTCTGTGAAACTGCTCTGTGTCACGTGAATTCTGCTCACACAGTTAAGCTTCTCTTTTCATTGAGCAGTATCATAACAGGGTTTTTGTTTAGTCTGAGAAGGGATATTCAGAAGTGCTTTGAGATGCACGGTGTGAAAGGAAAAGTCTTCAGATAGAAACTGGAAAAAAGCTTTCTGAGGAGCTGCTTTGTGACGTGAGCATTCCACTGACAGAAATATACCTTTATACTCCTAGAGGATTCTGGAATACCTTTTGGAGAATAAGCTACCAAGAGAAATTTGAGAGCATAGGGTCGGCTCAGGTGAAGTAGGAAATATCCTCAGACAAAAAGTGGAAGGAAGATTTCTGTGAAACTGCTTTGCATTAGATATATGTATTAGTCTCGCAGATTTGGAAAGTTTCTTATATTGTGATGTTTCGAAACACCTTCATGCAAGGATCTGTGAAGGGACATTTGAGAGCTCATTCAGGCCTATGGTGAAAGAGTAGATATCTTCACATAAAAACTGGATAAAAGCTTTCTGAGAAACTGTTTTGTGATGTATGAATTCCATTTATGGAGTTATACCTCTTTTTTCACAAGGCACTTTTTGAACACTGTTCCTGTGAAACTGAAAATGTGACATTTCAGAGCGCATTGAGGAGTATGGTGAATAGTGAAATATGCTGAAATAAAATCGAGGAAGAAGCATTCCAAGAATCTGCTAACTGAAATGTGCATTCACTTCACAGAGTTAATGCTTACTCTATGCTCAGTTTAAAAACTCTGTGTTTGAAGAATCTGTGAAGAGATATGTAGTGACGCCCGGAGGCTTGTGGTGAGCGAGGAAACGTCTACTGAGGAAACCTGCAGAGAAACGTTCTGAGCAACTTCTTTGTATTCTTTCCTAGAGTTAAACAGTTCTTTGGATTGAGCAGCTTGAAATCACTGTTTTTGTCGAATCTGAGGAAGGACGTTTGGGATTCTTGGAATATGGAGAAAGAAATCTCCTCAGGTAAAATCCAGAAGGAAGCTTTCTGTGAAATTGCTCTGTGTCATTTTAATTCCTCTCACTCAGATAAGGCTCTCTTTACATTGAGCAGTTTTCTAGCCCTGTGTATGTTTAGCGTGTGATGGGATATTCGGGAGCACTTTGAGGCTAACGGTGAAAAAGGAAAGATGTTCAGACCAAAACTGGAGAAAAGCTTTCCGAGGAACTGCTTTGCGATGTGTGCATTCCAGTGACAGTGTTATACCTCTCTTCTCATACAGCGTCGGGGAAACCCTTTTGGAGAAACAGGTACCAAGTGATATTGGGGAACATGTTGATGCCAATGGTGAAAAGGGAAATAGCCTCAGACAAACACTGGAAAGAAGCTTTCTAGG
>NW_012117099.1:190929-194102 GCF_000951035.1 Colobus angolensis palliatus
GACTAAGGTGAAAAAGGAAATATCTTCAGATCAAAACTGGAAAGAAGCGTTTTTTGAATCTACTTTTTGCTATGTTTATTCATCTCACATAGATGAAGCTTGCTTTACATTATGCAGCTTGGAAACTCCCCCGTGGATAGATCCTCATCGGGATATTTGAGATCATATTCGGGCCTATTGTGAAATAGGAAATATAGTCAGATAAAAACTGGAGAGAAGCTTTCTGAGAAACTGCTTGGTGATATGTGCATTCCACTCAGGGAGTTGTAGCTTTCTTTTGAGAAGGCACAGTTTGAACACTGTTCCTGTAAAACCAGAAGAGTGATATTCGGAGTACATTGAAGACTATCAAAAAAGGTGAAATATCGTCCAATTAAAAACAGAAAGATGCACTGGAAGAAACTGCCCTCTGATATTTCCATTCTTTTCACGAGGTTAAATCTTCCTGTACATTTCCCAGTTTGAAAGTCGGTCTTTGAGGGTTCTATGAAGGGATAGTAAGTAGCAACCGGAGGCCTGTGTGGGGCAAAGAAATGTCTTCCATTGAAAATCGGACACAAGCTTTCTGCGTAACTCTTTTTTGATGTTTTATTTCATCTCATAGAGTTAAATCATTCTTTGGATTACGCAGTTTGAAATCACTGCTTCTGTGGAATATGAGAAAGGTCATTTGGAAACGCTATTTAGAATATCCTGAAAAATAAATAACCTCAGAGAGAAACCAGAAGGAAGCTTTCTTTGAAACTGCTCTGTGTCACGTGAATTCCGCTCACACAGTTAAGTTTCTCTTTTCATTGAGCTGTATCATAACACTATTTTTGTTTAGTCTGTGAAGGGATAGTCTGGAGGGATTTGAGGGTTACAGTGAGAAAGGAAAAGCCTTCAGATAGAAACAGGAGAGAATTTTTCTGAAGAGCTGCTTTGGGACGTGTGCATTCCACTCACAGAAATATACCTTTGTTTTTCTATAAACTGGAAAGAAGGTTTCTGTGAAACTGCTTTGTGTTAGATATATTTATTCGTATCACATAGTTAAAACTTTAATTATATTACACAGTTTGGAAACTCTTCATGCACAGATCCATGAAGGGACGTTGGGGAGCACATTCAGGCCTATGGTGAAAGAGGAGATATCTTCAGATAAATACTGGATAGAAGATTTCTGAGAAGCTATTTTGTGATGTATGTATTCCACTCAGGGAGTTATACCTCTTTTCTCACAAGCAAGTGTTTGAACAATTTTTCTGTGAAATTGAAAAGGTGATATTTCGGAACGCATTGAGGACTATGGCGAATAGTGAAATATGCTGAAATAAAATCGAGGAAGAAGCGTTCCAAGAAGCTGCTCTCTGATACGTGCATTCACTTCACAGGGATAATGCTTACTCTATGTTGCCCAGTTTCAAAACTCTGTCTTTGAAGAATCTGTGAAGGGATATTTAGTGACTCCCGGAGGCCTGTGGTGAGCAAGGAAACGTCTTCCGATGAAACCTGCAGAGAAACGTTCTGATCAACTGCTTTGTGATGTGTGTATTCTTCTACTAGAGTTAAACCATTCTTTGGATTGAGCAATGTGAAATCACTGTTTTTGTGGAATCTGAGGAAGGACATTTGGGATCGACCCTTATAATATGGAGAAAGAAATATCCTCAGGTAAAATCCAGAAGGAAACTTTCTGTGAAACTGCTCTGTGTCGTCTTAATTCCTCTCACTCAGATAAGCCTCTCTTTTCATTGAGCAGTTTTCTAACCCTGTGTATGTTTAGCGTGTGATGGGATATTCGGGAGCACTTTGAGGCTAATGGTGAAAAATAATATATGTTCAAACCAAAAATGGAAAGAAGCTTTCTGAGGAACTGCTGTGTGATGTGTGCACTTCAGACACAGTGTTATACCTCTCTTCTCATGCCACGTCGGGGAAGCGCTTTTGGATAAACAGGTACCAAATGATATTGGGGAGCATGTTGATGCCGTTTGTGAAAACGGAAATAGCCTCAGAGAAAAACTGGAAAGAAGCCTTCTAAGAAACTACTCTGGGGTATGTGTAATCATCTCATGTAGGTAAAGCTTTATTTACATTACAAAGCCTGGAAACTGTCATGGACGGGTCCGCAAAGGGAACTTCGGGAGCACATTCTGGACTATGGTGAAAAAGGAAATGTCTTCAGATAAAACCGGGAAAGAAGCTTTCTGTGAATATGCTTTTTGCTATGTTTATTCACCGCACATAGATGAAGCTTTTACATTACGCAGCTTGGAAACTCCCTCGTGGATGAATCTGCGGTGGGATGTTTGGGATCACCTTCGGGCCTATGGTGAAAGAGTATATACGGTCAGATTAAAACTGGAAGGAAGCTTTCTGAGAAACTGCATGGTGATGTGTGCATTCCTTTCAGGGAGTTATAACGTTCTATTCATAAGGCACTGCTTGAACACTCTTCCTTTAAAACCAAAAGAGGGATATTCGGAGAACAATAAAGACTATGACAAAAAGTGAAATGTCGCCCATTAAAAAACAGAAAGAAGCACTCCAAGAACATGCTCTCTGACATGTCCATTCTTTTCATAGGGTTAAAGCTTACTCTACATTTCCCAGTTTGAATGTCAGTCTTTGAGGTTTCTGCGACAGGATAGTAAGTGGTGACCCGAGGCCTGTGTGAGGCAAGCAAATGTCTTAAATCGAAAATAGGAGAGAAGCTTTCTGCGCAAATCTTTTGTGATATTGGTATTCATCTCATAGAGTTAAACGATTCTTTGGAGTGAGCAGTGTGAAATCACTGTTACTGTGGAATCTGAGAAAGGACATTTGGAAACGCTCTTTAGAATATCCTTAAAAATAAATAACCTCAAAGAGAATCCTGAAGGAAGCTTTCTGTGAAACTGCTCTGTGTCACGTGAATTCTGCTCACACAGTTAAGCTTCTTTTTTCATAGAGCTGTATCATAACACTGTTTTTGTTTAGTTTGTGAAGTGATATTCAGGAGTGGTTAGAGGCTTACGGTGAGAAATGAAACCTCCTCAGATAGAAACGTAGAGAATCTTTCTGAGGACCTGCTTTGTGACGTGTGCTTTCGACTCACAGAAATATACCTTTCTTCTCCTAGAGGATTCCGGAATCCATTTTGGAGAAAAAGCTACCAAGAGATATTCACTAGTATAGCAACGACTATGGTG
>NW_012117099.1:199422-200448 GCF_000951035.1 Colobus angolensis palliatus
GTGTGCATTCCACTCACAGAAATATACCTTTCTTCTCGTAGAGGATTCCGGAATCCGTTTTGGAGAAAAAGCTACCAAGAGATATTCGGGAATATAGACACGACTATGGTGAAAAAGGAAATATCTTCAGAGAAAAACTGGAAACAAAATTTCTATGAAACTGGCTTGTGTTACATATATTTATTCATCTCGCATACTTAAAACTTTAATTATATTATGCCGTTTGGAAGCTCCATCAAGCACAGATCCGCGAAGGGACGTTCGGCAGCACATGCAGGCCTATGATGAAGGAGGAGATATAATCAGATAAAAACTGGATAGAAAACTTCCTGAGAAACGACTTTGTGATGGATGCATTCCACTCAGGGAGTTATATCTCTTTTCTGACAAGGCAGTGTTTCAACACTGTTTCTGTGAAACGGAAAAAGTGATATGTCGGAATGCATTGAGGACTATGGCGAACAGTGAAATATACTGAAATAAAATCGAGGAAGAAGCGTTCCAAGAATCTGCTCTCTGATATGTGCATTCTCTTCACAGGGTTAATGCTTACTCTACGTTGCCAGTTTCGAAACTCTGTCTTTGAAGATTCTGTGAAATGATATTCAGTGATGCCTGGAGGCTTTTGGTGAGCGAGGAAACGTCTTCCGATGAAACCTGCTGAGAAACATTCTGAGCAACTGTTTTGTGATGTGTGTATTCGTCTCCCAGTGTTAAACCATTCTTTGGATTGAGCAGCTTGAAATCACTGTTTTTGTGGAATCTGAAGTAGGGCTTTTGGAAACAATCCTTAGAGCATGGAGAAAGAAATATCCACAGGTAAAATCCAGAAGGTAGCTTTGTGTGAAACTGCTCTGTGTCGTCTTAATTCCTCTCACTCAGATAAGCCTCTCACTGAGCAGTTTTCTAGCCCTGTGTATGTTTAGCGTGTGACGGAATATTCAGGAGCACTTTGAGGCTATCGGTGAAAAAGTAAATATGTTCAGATCGAAACTGGAGAGAAGCTTTCGAGGAACTGCTTTGTGA
>NW_012117099.1:201274-202267 GCF_000951035.1 Colobus angolensis palliatus
CGAAACTGGAGAGAAGCTTTCGAGGAACTGCTTTGTGACGTGTGCATTCCATTCACAGTGTTATACCTCTCTTCTCATACAGCGTCGGGGAAAGCCTTTTGGAGAAACAGGTACCACGTGATATTCGGGAGCATGGTGATGCTGGTGTGAAAAGGGAAATAGCCTCAGATAAAAACTGGAAAGAAGCTTTCTAAGAAACTACTCAGTGATATGCATAATCATCTCACATAGATACAGCTTTCTTTACATTACGCAGCATGGAAACTGTCATAGACAGATCAACAAATCGATCTTCGGAAGCACATTCTGGACTATGATGAAAAAGAAAATATCTTCTGATAAAAACTGGAAAGAAGCATTCTGTGAATCTCCTTTCTGTTATGTTTATTCATCTCACATAAATTAAGCTTTTTTTACATTATGCAACTTGGAAACTTCCTCGTGGATGGATCCGCAAAGGGATATTTCAGATCACATTTGAGCCTATGGTGAAATAGTGAATATAGTCAAATAAAAACTGGAGAGAAACTTTCTGAGAAACTGCTTGGTGTCTTGTGCCTTCTGCTCACGGAGTTGTAACTTTTTTCTCATAAGGCAGAGTTGGAACACTGTTCCTGTAAAACCAAAAGACGGATATTCAGAGCATGTTGAAGCCAATGGCATGGCAAAAAGTGAAATGTCATCAAATAAAAAACAGAAAGAGGCACTCCAAGAAACTGCTCTCTGACATAGCCATTCCTTTTACTGGGTTAAAGCTTACTCTACATTTCCCAGTTTGAAAGTCGGTCTTTGAGGGTTGTGCAAAGGGATAGTAAGTGGTGACCAGAGGCCTGGGTCTATCAAGAAAATGTCCTCCATCGAAAATTGGAGAGAAGCTTTCTGTGCAACTCTTTTGTGATGTTTGTATTGACCTCATAGAGTTAAATCATTCTTTGGATTGAGCAATTTGAAATCACTGTTTCTGTGGAATCTGAGAAAGGACATTTGGAAATG
>NW_012117099.1:202317-203234 GCF_000951035.1 Colobus angolensis palliatus
ATTGACCTCATAGAGTTAAATCATTCTTTGGATTGAGCAATTTGAAATCACTGTTTCTGTGGAATCTGAGAAAGGACATTTGGAAATGCTTTTAGAATATCCTTAAAAAGAAATAACCTCAGAGAGAAACCAGAAGGAAGCTTTCTGTGAAACTGCTCTGTGTGAGGTGATTTCCGTTTACACAGTTAAGCTTCTCTATTCATTGAGCTGTATCAAAACACTGTTTCTGTTTATTCTTTGAAGGGAAATTCTGGAGGGCTTTCAGGCTTACGGTGAGAAAGGAAACGTCTTCAGATAGAAACTGCAGGGAAGGTTTCTGAGGAGCTGCTTTGTGATGTGCGCATTCCACTCACAGAAATATATCTTTGTTCTCCTAGAAGATTCCGGTATCCCTTTTGGAGAAAAAGCTACCAGGAGACATTCGGGAGTATACCGACGATGATGGTGAAAAAAGAAATATCCTCAGACAAAAACTGGAATGAAGATTTCCGTGTAACTGCTTTATGTTACATATATTTATTGGTATTGCATAGTTAAAACTTTAATAGTATTACGCAGTTAAAAAGACAATCATGCACAGATCTGGGAAGAGACATTCGGGAGCACATTCAGGCCTATGGTGAGAGAGGAGATATCTTCAGATAAAAACTGGATAGAAGGTTTCTGAGAAACTACTTTGTGATGTATGCACTCCACTCAGCGAGTTTTACCTCTTTTCTCACAAGGCAGTGTTTGAACACTGTTCCTATGAAACCGAAAAAGTGATATTTCACAACGCCTTCAGGACTATGGCTAATAGTGAAATATACTGAATTAAAATCGAGGAAGAAGCATTCCAAGAATCTGCTCTCTGATATGTGCATTCACTTCACAGAGTTAATGCTTACTCTATGTTGCCCAGTTTCGAAACTCTGTCT
>NW_012117099.1:203972-204565 GCF_000951035.1 Colobus angolensis palliatus
TGTGTCAGAAGGAAGCTTTCTGTGAAACTGCTCTGTGTCACGTGAATTCCGCTCACACAGTTAAGTTTCTCTTTTCATTGAGCAGTATCATAACAGTATTTTTGTTTAGTCTGAGAAGGGATATTCAGGTGTGCTTTGAGACACACGGTGTGAAAGGTAAAGTCTTCAGATAGAAACTGGAAAAAAGCTTTCTGAGGAGCTGCTTTGTGACCTGTGCATTCCATTCACAGAAATATACCTTTCTTCTCCTAGAGGATTCTGGAATCCCTTTTGGAGAAAAAACTACCAAGAGACATTCGAGAGTATATGGATGGGTCAGGTGAAGAAGAAAATATCCTCAGACAAAAAGTGGAAAAAAGATTTCAGTGAAACTGCTTTGTCTTAGATATATTTGTTAATCTCGCAGAGTTAGAAAGTTTCTTATATTGTGCTATTTTGAAACACCTTCATGCATGGATCCATGAAGGGACATTCGAGAGCACATTCTGGCCTACGATGAAAGAGCAGATATCTTCAGATAAAAACTGGATAGAAGCTTTCTGAGAAACTGTTTTGTGATGTATGCATTCCACTCACGAAGTTATACCTCTTTT
>NW_012117099.1:204615-205867 GCF_000951035.1 Colobus angolensis palliatus
CTTTCTGAGAAACTGTTTTGTGATGTATGCATTCCACTCACGAAGTTATACCTCTTTTATTACAAGGCAGGTTGTGAACACTGTTCTTGTGAAACCAAAAATGTGATATTCCAGAGTGCATTGAGGACTATGTTGAATAGTGAAATATGCTGAAATAAAATCGAGGAAGATGTATTCCAAGAATCTGCTCTCTGAAATGTGCATTCACTTCACAGACTTAATGCTTACTCTATGTTGGTCAGTTAAGAAACTCTGTCTTCGAAGAATCTGTGAAGGAATACGTAGTGACGCTCGGAAGCTTGTGGTGAGCAAGGAAATGTCTACCAAGGAAACCTGCAGAGAAATGTTCTGAGCAACAGCTTTGTGATGTGTGTATTCGTCTCCTAGAGTTAAACAATTCCTTGGATTGAGCAGCTTGAAATCACTGTTTTTGTGGAATCTGTGGAAGGACATTTTGGAACGATCCTTAGAATATGGAGAAAGAAATATCCTCGGGTAAAATTCAGAAGGAAGCTTTCTGTGAAACTGCTCTGTGTCGTCCTAATTGTTCTCACTCAGATAAGCCTCTCTTTTCATTGAGCAGCTTTCTAGCCCTGTGTATGTTTACTGTGAGATGGGATATTCGGGAGCACTTTGAGGCTAATGGTGAAAAAGGAAATCTGTTCAGACTGAAACTGGAGAAAAGCTTTCTGAGGAACTGCTCTGCGATGTGTGCATTCCAATCACAGTATTATACCTCTCTTCTCATACAGCGTCAGGGAAACCCTTTTGGAGAAACATGTACCAAGTGATATTGGGGAACATGTTGATGCCAATGGTGAAAAGGGAAATAGCCTCAGACAAAAACTGGAAAGAAGCTTTCTAGGAAACTACTCTGTGATATGTGTAATCATCTCAAGTAGATAAAGCTTTGCTTATATTATGCAGCGTGAGAACTGTCATGTACGGGTTCACGATGGGGCCATTGGGAGCACATTCAGGACTATGGTGAAAAAGGAAATATCTTCAGATAAAAACTGGAAAGAAACTTTCCTTGAATCTGCTTTTTGCTATGTTTATTCATCTCACATGGATGAAGCTTTATTTACATTAGGCAGCTTGGAACCTCCCTCATGGATGAATCCATGAAGGGATATTTGGATCACATTCGGGCCTATGGTGAAATAGGAAATATAGTCAGATAAAAACTGCAGAGAAGCTTTCTGAGAAACTGCTTGGTGATGTGTGCACTTCCACTCAGTGAGTTGTAGCG
>NW_012117099.1:206662-209047 GCF_000951035.1 Colobus angolensis palliatus
CTGAGAAACTGCTTGGTGATGTGTGCACTTCCACTCAGTGAGTTGTAGCGTTCTTCTCATAAGGCACAGTTTGAACACTGTTCCTGTAAAACCAAAAGAGTGATATTCGGAGCACATTGACGACTATGGCAAAAAGTGAAATGTTGTCCAATAAAAAACAGAAAGAAGCACTCGAAGAAACTTCTCTCTGACGTGTGCATTGCTTTCACAGGGTTAAAGCTTAATCTATATTTCCCTGTTTGAGTGTCGGTCTTTGACGGTTCTGAGAAGGGAAAGTAAGTGACAACCGGAGGCCTGTGTCTAGCAAGAAAATGTCCTCCATCGAAAATTGGAGAGAAGTTTTCTGTGCAACTCTTTTGTGATGTTTCTATTCATCTTGTACGATTAAATGGTTCTTTGGAATGAACAATTTGAAATCAGTGTTTCACCATAATTTGAAAAAGGACATTTGGAAATGCTCTTTAGAATATCCTGAAAAAGAAATAACCTCAGAGAGAAAGAAGAAGGAAGCTTTCTGTGAAACTGCTCTGTGTCACATCAGTTTCGCTCACAGAGTTAAGCTTCTCTTTTCACTGAGTTGTATCATTACACTGTTTTTGTTTAGTCTGCGAAGGGATACTAAGAAGGGCTTTCAGGCTTACGGTGAGAAAGGAAACGTCTTCAGATAGAAACTGGAGAGACGCTTTCTGAGGAGCTGCTTTTTGACGTTTGCATTCCACTCACAGAAATATACCTTTCTTTTCTGGAGGATTCCGGAATCGCTTTTGGAGAAAAAGCTACCAAAAGATATTCCGGAGTATAGACACGACTATGGTGAAAAAGGAAATATCCTCAGACAAAAAATGGAAAGAAGATTTCAGTGAAAGTGCTTTGTGTTACATATATTTATTCATCTCGCATAGTTAAAACTTTAATTATGTTATGCAGTTTGGAAACTCCGTCATGCACAGATCCACAAAGGGACCTGCGGGAGCACATTCAGGCCTATGATGAAAGAGGAAATATCTTCAGATAAAAACTGGATAGAAGCTTTCTGAGAAACTACTTTGTGTTGTATGCACTCCACTGAGGGAGTAATACCTCTTTTCTCACAAGGCAGTGCTGAAACACTGTTCCTGTGAAACTGAAAAAGTGATATTTTGGAACGCATTGAGGACTATGGCGAATAGTGAAATATACTGAAATAAAATCGAGGAAGAAGCATGCCAAGAATCTGCTCTCTGATATGTGCATTCACTTCACATACTTTAAGCTTACTCTATGTTGATCAGTTTTGAAACTCTGTCTTTGAAGAATCTGTGAAGGGATATTTAGTGACGACCAGAGGCTTGTGGTGAGTGAGGAAATGTCTTCCAATGAAACCCGCAGAGAAACGTTCTGAGCAACTGCTTTGTGATGTGTTTATTCGTCTCCTAGTGTTAAACCATTTTTTGGATTGAGCAGCTTGATATCACTGTTTTTTGGAATCTGAGGAAGGACATTTGGGAACGATCCTTAGAATATTGAGAAAGAAATATCTATAGGTGAAATCCACAAGGTAGCTTTCTGTGAAACTGCTTTGTTTCGTCGTAATTAATCTCACTCAGATAAATCTCTCTTTTCATTGAGCAGTTTTCTAGCCCTATGTATATTTAGCGTGTTTTGAGATATTCGGGAGCACTTTGAGCCCAATGATGAATAAGGAAATAAGTTCAGACCGAAACTGGAGAGAAGCTTTCCGAGGAACAGCTTTGTGACGTGTACATTCCACTTCCAGTGTTATACCTCTCTTATACAATGTAGGGGAAAACCTTTTGGAGAAACAGGTGCCAAGTGATATTCGGGATCATGTTTATGCCTATGATGAAAAGGGAAATAGCCTCTGACAAAAACTGTAAAGAAGCTTTCTAAGAAACTACTCTGTGATATGTGTAATCATCTCACATAGATAAACCTTTCTTTGCATTACGCAGCTTGGTAACTTTCATGGACGGCTCCACGAGAGGACCTTCGGTAGCACATTCTGGATTATGATGAAAAAGAAAATATCTTCAGGTGAAAACTGGAAAGAAGCTTTCTGTGAATCTGCTTTTTGTTATGTTTATTCATCTAACATAGATGAAGCTTTCTTTACATTATGCAGCTTGGAAAATCCCTCATGAATGCATGCTCATAGGGATATTTGGGTTCTCATTCGGGCCTATGGTGAAATAGGAAATATAGTCAGATAAAGTCCGGAGAGAAGCTTTCTGAGAAACTGCTTGGCGATGTGACCATTCCACTCACGGAGTAACAACTTTCTTCTCATAAGGCACTGTTTGAGTGCTATTCCTGTAATCCAAAATGGCGATATTCAGAGTACATTTGAAGACTATGGCAAAACGTGAAATGACGTCCAGTAAAAAA
>NW_012117099.1:209097-211008 GCF_000951035.1 Colobus angolensis palliatus
TAAAAAACAGAAAGAAGCCCTCAAAGAAACTGCTCTCTGACATGTCCATTCTTTTCACAGGGTTAAAGCTTACTCTACATTTCACAGTGTGAAATTCGGTCTATGAGGGTTTTGTGAAGGAATAGTAAGTGGCCACCGGAGGCATTTATGAGGCAAGGAAATATCTTCCATCGAAAATAGGAGACAAGCTTTCTGCGCAACTCTTTTCTGATGTTTGTAATCGTCACATAGAGCTAAATCATTCTTTGGATTGAGAAGTTTGAAATCACTGTTTTCGTGGCATCTGAGAAAGGACATTTGGAAATGCTCTTTAGAATATCCTGAAAAAGAAATAACCTCAGAGAGAAACCAGAAGGAAGCTTTCGGTGAAACTGCTATGTGTCACGTGAATTCTGCTCACACAGTTAAGGTTCTCTTCTCATTGAGCTGTATCATAACATTGTTTTTGCTTAGTCTGCATAGGGATATTCTGGATTGCTTAGAGGCTTACGGTGTGAAAGGAAACGTCTTCAGATAGAAACTGGAGAGTAGCTTTCTGAGGAGCTGCTTTGTGATGTGTGAATTCCACTCATAGAAATATACCTTTCTTCTCCTAGAGGATTCCTGAATCCCTTTTGGAGAATAAGCTACCAAGAGATATTCGGGAGTTTAGGGAGGGCTATGATGAAAAAGGAAATATTCTCAGACAAAAACTGGAAAGAATATTTCTGTGAAACTGCTTTGTGTTAGATATATTTATTTGTCTCACATACTTAAAACTTTATTATATTATGCAGTTTGGAAACTCTGTCTTGCACAGTTGCGTGAAGAGACATTCAGGAGCACATTCAGCTCTATGGTGAAAGAGGAGATATATTCCGATAAAAAGTGGAGAGAAGCTTTCTTAGAAACTACTTTGTGATGTATGCATTCCACTCAGGGAATTGTACCTCTATTCTCACAAGGCAGTGTTTGAACACTGTTCCTGTGAAACCGAAAATTGATATTTCGGAACTCATTGAGGACTATGGCGAATAGTGAAATATACTGAAATAAAATCGAGGAAGAAGCGTTCCAGATTCTGCTCTCTGATATGTGCATTCAATTCACAGAATTAATGCTTACTCTATGTTGCCCAGTTTCGAAACTATGACTTTGAAGAATCTGTGAAGGGTTACTAAGTGAAGCCAGGAGGCTTGTGGTGAACAAGGAAACGTCTTCCGATGAAACCTGCAGAGAATAGTTCTGAACAACTGCTTTGCAATGTGGGTATTCGTCTCCTAGAGTTAAAGCATTCTTTGGATTGCACAACTTGAAATCACTGTTTTTGTGGAATCTGAGGAAGGACATTTTGGAACGATCCTTAGAATATGGAGAAAGAAATATCCTCATGTAAAATCCAGAAGGAAGCTTTCTGTGAAACTGCTCTGTGCCGTCTTAACTACTCTCACTCAGAAAAGGTTCTCTTTTCATTGAGCAGTTTTCCAGCCCTGTGTACGTTTAGCGTGTGTTGGGATAATCAGGAGCATATTGAGGCTAACAGTTGAAAAAGGAAATATGTTCAGACCGAAACTGGAGAGAAGCTTTCCGAGGAACTGCTTTGTGATGTGTGCATTCCAGTGACAGTGTGATACCTCTCTCCGCATACAGCGTCGGGAAACACTTTTGAAGAAACAGCTACCAAGTGACATTTGGGAGCATGTTGATGACTAAGGTGAAAAGGAAAATAGCCTCTGGAAAAAACTGGAAAGAAACTTTCTAGGAAACTACTCTGTGATATGTGTAATCATCTCACAAAGATAAATCGTTCTTTACATTAGGCAGCTCGGAAACTGTCATGGACAGATCCATGAAGGGACCTTTGGGAACACATCCTGGACTATGATGAAAAAGGAAATATCTTCTGATAAAAACTTTAAAGAAGCTTACTGT
>NW_012117099.1:211058-211895 GCF_000951035.1 Colobus angolensis palliatus
GAAAAAGGAAATATCTTCTGATAAAAACTTTAAAGAAGCTTACTGTGAACCTGATTTTTGCTATGTTTACTCATCTCACTTAGATGAAGCTTTCTTTACAATACATAGCTGAGAAACTCCCTCATGGATGGATCAGCAAAGGGATATTTGGGATCACATATGAGCCTATGGTGAAGTAGAAAATATAGTCAAATAAAAACTGGAGAGAAGCTTTCTGTGAAACTGCTTGGTGATGTGTGCATTCTACTCAGGGAGTTTTAAATTTCTTCTCATAAAGCACAGATTGAACACTGTCCTGTAAAACCAAAACAGTGATATTCAGAGCACGTTGAAGACTATGGCAAAAAGAGAAATGTCGTCCAATAAAAAACAGAAAGAAGCACTCGAAGAAACTGCTCTCTGACATGTTCATTTTTTTCACAGGGTTAAAGCTTACTCTACATTTCCCAGTTTGAAACTCAGTCTTTGAGGGTTCTGCGAAGGGATTTTAAGTGGCGACCGGAGGGCTATGTGAGACAAGGAAATGTCTTCCATCGGAAATCAGAAAGAAGTTTTCTGTACAACTCTTTTGTGATGTTTGTATTGATGCCATAGATTTAAATCATTCTTTGGATTGAGCAGTTTGAAATCCCTGTTTCTGTGGAATCTGAGAAAGGACATTTGGAAACACTCTTTCGAATATCCTGGAAAAGAATTAACCTCAGAGAGAAACCAGAAGGAATCTTTCTGTGAAACTGCTCTCTGTCACGTGAATTCCGCTCACACAGTTACCTTCCCTTTTCATTGAGCTGTATCATAACACTGTTTTTGTTTAGTCTGCGAAGGGATATTCTGTAG
>NW_012117099.1:212725-214073 GCF_000951035.1 Colobus angolensis palliatus
ATTCCGCTCACACAGTTACCTTCCCTTTTCATTGAGCTGTATCATAACACTGTTTTTGTTTAGTCTGCGAAGGGATATTCTGTAGGGCATTGAGGTTTATGATGAGAAGAGACACGTCTTCAGACAGAAATTGGAGAGAAGCTTTCTGAGGAGCTGCTTTGTGACGTGTGGATTCCACTCACAGAAATATACCTTTCTTCTCCTAGAGGATTCTGAAAACCCTTTTGAAGAAAAAGCTACCAAGAGATATTCGGGAGTATCGTGACGTCTCTGGTGAAAAAGGAAATATCCTCAGACAAATACTGGAAAGAAGATTTCTGTGAAACTGCCTTCTGTTAGATATATTTATTCATCTTGCATAGATAAAACTTTAATTATACTATGCAGTTTGGAAATTCCGTCAGGCACAGATCTGCCAAGGGACTTTCGGGAGCACATTCAGGCCTACAGTGAAAGAGGAGGTATCTTCAGATAAAAACTGGATAGAAGCTTTCTGAGAAACTAAATTTTGGTGTATGCATTCCACTCAGGGAGTTATACCTCTTTTCTCACAAGGCTGTGTTTGAACACTGTTCCTGTGAAACTGAAAAAGTGATATTTCGGAACGCATTGAGGACTATGACGATTAGTGAAATATACTGAAATAACATCGAGGAAGAAGCGTTCTAAGAATTTGCTCTCTGATATGTGCATTCACTTCACAGAGTTAATGCTTACTCTATGTTGCTCATTTTTGAAACTCTGTCTTTGAAGAATCGATGTAGCAATATATAGTCATGCCTGGAGGCCTGTGGTGAGCGAGGAAATGTCTTCCGATGAAGCCAGCAGAGAAACGTTCTGAGCAACTCTGTTGTGATGTGTATATTAATCTCATAGAGTTAAACCATTCTTTGGATTTCGCAGCTTGAAATCACTGTTTTTGTGGAATGTGAGAAATGATATTTGGGAACGATCCTTAGAATATGGAGAAAGAAAGATCCTCTGGAAAAATCCAGTAGGAAGGTATCTGTGAAACTGGTCTGTGTCTTCTTAATTACTCTCACTCCGTTAAGCCTCCTTTTTCATTGAGCAATTTTCTAGCAATGTGTATGTTTAGCATGTGATGGGATATTCGGGAGCACTTTGAGGCTTACGATGAAAAAGGAAATATGATGAGACGGAAACTGGAGAGAAGCTTTCCAAGGAACTGTTTTCTGACGTGTGCATTCCAGTCACAGTGTTATACCTCTCTTCTCATACAGCGTCCGGGAAACCTTTTTGAAGAAACAGGTACCAAGTGATATTTGGAAGCGTGTTTATGCCGATGGTGAAAAGGGAATTAGCCTCAGACAGAAACTGGAAAGAAGCT
>NW_012117099.1:214123-214648 GCF_000951035.1 Colobus angolensis palliatus
TATCTAGGAAATTATTCTGTGATATTTGTAATCATCTCACATAGATGAAGCTTTCTTTACATTACACGGCTTGGAAACTGTCAGGGATGTATCCACTAAGGGACCTTCAGGAGCACATTCTGGACTGTGCTGAAAAAGGAAATATCTTCAGATAAAAAGTCGAAAGAAGCTTTCCGTGAATCTTCTTTTTGCTATGTTTATTCATCTCACATAGATGAAGATTTCTTTACATTACACAGCTTGGAAACTCCCTCGTGGATGGATCCGCAAAGGGATATGTGGGATCACATTCGGGCCTATGGTGAAATAGGAAATATAGTCAAATAAAAACTGGCGAGAAGCTTTGTGAGAAACTGCTTGGTGTTGTGCACATTCTACTCAGGGAGTTATAACTTTCTTTTCATAAGGCACAGTTTGAACACTGTTTCTGTAAAACCAAAAGACTGATATTCGGAGCACTTTGAAGACTATGGCAAAAAGTGATATGTCATCCAATAAAAAACAGAAAGAGGCACTCGAAGAAAC
>NW_012117099.1:214698-215101 GCF_000951035.1 Colobus angolensis palliatus
TAAAACCAAAAGACTGATATTCGGAGCACTTTGAAGACTATGGCAAAAAGTGATATGTCATCCAATAAAAAACAGAAAGAGGCACTCGAAGAAACTGCTCTCTGACATGTCCATTCTTTTCACTCGGTTAAAGCTTGCTCTACATTTCCCAGTTTGAAATTCTGTCTTTGAGCGTTCTGCAAAAGGATTGTAAGTGGTAACCGGAGTACTGAGTGAGGTAAGGAAATATCTTCCATCGAAATTTGAAGAGAAGCTTTCTGGGCAATGCTTTTGGGATATTTGCATTCATCTGAAAGAGTTAAATCATTCTTGGGATTGAGTAGTTTGAAATCACTGCTTCTGTGGAATCTGAGAAAGAACATTTGGAAATGCTCTTTAGAATACCCTGAGAAAGAAATAATGT
>NW_012117099.1:215151-216833 GCF_000951035.1 Colobus angolensis palliatus
GATTGAGTAGTTTGAAATCACTGCTTCTGTGGAATCTGAGAAAGAACATTTGGAAATGCTCTTTAGAATACCCTGAGAAAGAAATAATGTCAGAGACAATCCAGAAGGAAGCTTTCTGTTAAACTACTGTCTGCCACGTGAATTCTGCTCACACAATTAAGCTTCTCTTTTCATTTATCAGTAACATAACACTGTTTTTGTTTAGTCTGTGAAGGGATATTCTGGAGCACTTCGAGGGTTATGGTGAGAAAGGAAACATCTTTAGACAGAAACTGGAGAGAAGCTTTCTGTGGAGCTGCCTTGTGACATGTGCATTTCACTCACAGAAATATACCTTTGGTATCATAGAAGATTTCAGAATTCCTTTTGGAAAAAAAGCTATCGAGAGACATTCGGGAGTATAGGGATTGATATGGTGAAAAAGGAAATATTCTCAGACAAAAAAGGAAAGAAGATTTCTGTGAAACTGCTTTGTGTTAGATATACTTATTCATTTCACATAGTTAGAACTTTTCTTAGATAACCCAGTTTAGAAACTCCGTCGTGAACGGATCCGCGAAGGGACATTCGGGAGCACATTCAGGCCTATGGTGAAAGAGGAGATATCTTCAGATAAAAACTGGATAGAAAACTTTCTGAGAAGTCACTTTGTCATGTATGCATTTCGCTCAGGGAGTTGTACCTCCTTTCTCACAAGGCAGTGTGTGAATACTGTTTCTGTGAAACCAAAAAAGTGATATTTTGGAACACAATGAGGACTATGGTGAGTAGTGAAATATACTGAAATAATATCAAGGAAGAGGCATTCCAAGAATCTGCTCTCTGATATGTGCATTCACTTCAAGAGTTAATGCTTACTCTATGTTGCCCAGTTTGGAAACTATGTCTTTGAAGAATCTGTGAAGGGATATTTAATGACGCCCAGAGGCTTGTGGTGAGTGAGGAAACGTCTTCCGATGAAACCTGCAGAGAAACGTTCTGAGCAACTGCTTTGCGATGTGTGTATTCATCTCCTAGAGTTAAACCATTCTTTGGATTGAGAGTTATATTCTGAAGGGCATTGAGGCTTACAGTGAGAAAGGAAACATCTTCAGATAGAAACTGCAGAGAAAGTTTCTGAGGAGCTGCTTGGTGAGTTGTGCATTCCACTCACAGAAATATAAATTTCTTCTCCTAGAGGATTCTGGAATCACTTTTGGAGAAAAAGCTGCCAAGAAACATTTGGGAGAATAGGGATGGGTATGGTGAAAAAGGAAGTATCCTCCGACAAAAACTGGAAAGAAGATTTCTGTGAGACTGCTTTGTGTTAGATATATTATTCATCTCGCATAGTTGAAACTTTTCTTCTATTACGCTGCTTGGAAACTTCGTCATGCACAGATCTGTGAAGGGACATTCGGGAGCACATTCAAGCCTAGGGTGAAAGAGGAGATATCTTCAGATAAAAATTGTATAGAAGTTTTGGGAGAAACTACTTTGTGATGTATGCATTCCACTCAGGGAGATATAACTCTTTTCTCACAAGACAGTATTTGAACACAGTTCCTGTCAAACTGAAAAGGTGATATTTCAGAGCACATTAGGGACTATGGCGAATAGTGAAATAAACTTAAATAAAATCCAAAAAGAAGGATTACAAGAATCTTCTCTCCGATATGTGCATTCACTTCACACAGTTAATG
>NW_012117099.1:216883-218511 GCF_000951035.1 Colobus angolensis palliatus
ATATGTGCATTCACTTCACACAGTTAATGCTTACTCTATGTTGCCCAGTTTCAAAACTGTCTTTGAAGAATCTGTGAAGGGATATTTTTGACATCAGGAGGCTTGTGGTGAGCGAGGAAATGTCTTCTGATGAAATATGCAGAGAAACGTTCTGAGCAACTGCTTTGCAATGTGTGTATTCGTCTCCTAGAGATAAACCATTCTTTGAATTCAGCAGTGTGAAATCACTGTTTTTGGGGAATCTGTGGAAGGACATTTGGGAACGACCCTTAGAATATTGAGAATGAAATATGTGGAGGTAAAATCCAGAAGGAAACTTTCTGTGAAACTGCTCTGTGTCATCTTAATTCCTCTCACTCAGATAAGCCTCTCTTCATTGAGCAGATTTCTAGCTCTGTGCATGTTTCGTGTGTGATGAGATATTCGGGAGCAATTTGAGGCTAACAGTGAAAAAGGAAATATGTTCAGACCAAAACTGGAGAGAAGCTTTCAGAGGAAATGCTTTGTGACGTGTGCATTCCAGTCACAGTTGCATACTATCTTCTCATACACTGTTGGGGAAACCCTTTTAAAGAAACAGATACCAAGTGATGTTGTGGAGCATGTTGATGACGATGGTGAAAAGGGAAATAGCCTCAGACAAAAACAGGAAAGAAGCTTTCTACGAAACTACTCTGTTATGTGTGTAATCATCTCAAATAGATAGAGTTTTCTTTACATTACGCAGCTTGGAAACTGTCATGGACGGATCCATGATGGGAGCTTCAGGAGCACATTCTGGACTATGGTGTAAAAGAAAATATGTTCCAATAAAAACTGGAAAGAAGACTTCTCTAAATCTGCTTTTTACTATGTTCCTTCATCTCAGATAGATGAAGCTTTCTTTACATTACGCAGCTTGGAAACTCCCTCGTGGATTGATCTGCGAAGCGATATTTGGGATCACATTCGGGCCTATGGTGAAAAAGGAAATATAGTCAGATGAAAACTGGTGAGAAGCTTTATGAGAAACTGCTTGGTGATGTGAGCATTCCATTGAGGGAGTTGTAACTTTCTTCTCATAAGGCACAGTTTGAACACTGTTCCTGTAAAACCAAAAGAGTGATATTCGGAGCACATTGACGAATATGGCAACTAGTAAAATGTCGTCCAATAAGAAACAAAAAGAAGCACTCGAAGAAACTGCTCTCTGACGTGTGCATTGTTTTCATAGGGTTAAAGCTTACTCTACATTTACCAGTTTGAAAGTCGCTCTTTGAGGGTTTTGTGAAGGGATAGTAAGTGGCAACCGGAGGCCTGTTTGAGGCAAAGAAATGTTTTCCATCAAAAATCTTAGAGAAGCTTTCTGCACAACTCTTTTCTGATGTTTGTATTCATCTCATAGAGTTAAATCATTGTTTGGATTGAGCAGTTCGTAATCACTGTTTCAGTGGAATCTGAGAAAAGGCATTTGGAAACACTTTTTAGAATATCCTGAAAAAGAAATAACCTCAAAGAGAAATCAGAAGGAAGCCTTCTGTGAAATTGCTCTGTGTCAAGTGAATTCTGCTGACAGAGTTAAGCTTCTCTTTTCATTGAGTTGTATCATAACACTGTTTTTGTTTAGTCTGAGAAGGGATATTCTGGAG
>NW_012117099.1:219281-220469 GCF_000951035.1 Colobus angolensis palliatus
CTGACAGAGTTAAGCTTCTCTTTTCATTGACTTGTATCATAACACTGTTTTTGTTTAGTCTTCGAAGTGATATTCTGGAGTGCTTTGAGGCTTACGGTGAGAAAGGAAACGTCTTCAGAGAGAAACTGGAGAGAAGCTTTCTGAGGAGGTGCTTTGTGACGTGTGCATTCCACTCACAGAAATATACCTTTTTCTTCTAGACGATTCTGGAATCCCTTTTGGAGAAAAAGGTACAAAACAGACATTCAGGAGAATAGGGAAGACTATGATGAAAAAGGAAATATCCTCAGACAAAAACTGGAAAGAAAATTTCTGTGAAACTGCCTTTTGTTAGGTATATTTATTCGTCTCATGTACCTAAAACTTTAATTATATTATGCAATTTGGAAACAAGGTTATGCACAGATCTGCGAACGGACGTTTGTGAGCACATTAAGGCCTATGGTGAAAGAGAAGATATCTTCAGATAAAAAATGGTTAGAAGCTTTCTGAGAAACTATTCTGTGATGTACGCATTCCACTCAGGGAGTTATACCTCTTTTCTCACAAGGCAGTGTTTGCTCACTCTTCCTGTGAAACCAAAAAAATTATATTTTGAAACGCATTGAGGACTATGGCGAATAGTGAAATCACTGAAATGAAATCGAGGAAGAAGGAATCTGCTCTCTGATATGTGCATTCACTACACAGATTTATTGCTTACTCTATGTTGCCCGGTTTCAAAACTCAGTCTTTGAAGAATCTGTGAGGGGATATTTATTAACATCTGGACGCCTGTGGTGAGCAAGGAAACGTCTTCCGATGAAACCTGCAGAGAAACGTTCTGAGCAACTGCTTTGTGATGTGTGTATTCGTCTCCTAGAATTAACCATTCCTTGGATTGAACAGCTTTAAATCACTGATTTTGTGGAATCTGAGGAAGTACATTTGGGAACGATCTTTAGAATATTGAGAAAGAAATATCCTCATATAAAATCCAGGAGGTACCTTTCTGTGAAACTGCTATGTGTCGTCTTAATTCCTCTTGCTCAATTAAGCCTTCCTTTTAATTTAGCAGTTTTCTACCAGTGTGTATGTTTAGTGTGAGATGAGATATTCGGGAGCACTTTGAGGCTAACTGTGAAAAAGGAAATATGATCAGACGGAAACTCGAGAGAAGCTTTCCGAGGAACTGCTTTGTGACGTGTG
>NW_012117099.1:220519-223942 GCF_000951035.1 Colobus angolensis palliatus
AGACGGAAACTCGAGAGAAGCTTTCCGAGGAACTGCTTTGTGACGTGTGCATTCCAGTCACAGTGTTATACCTCTCTTCTCATACAGTGTCCGGGAAACACTTTTGGATAAAGAGGTACCAAGTAATATTCAGGAGCATGTTGTTGCTGATGGTGAAAAGGGAAATAGCCTCAGACCAAAACTGGAAAGAAGCCTTTTAGGAAAATACTCTGTGATATGTGTAATCATCTCACATAGATAAAGCTTTCTTTACATTACGCAGCTTGGAAACTGTCATGGACGGATCCACAAAAGGACCTTCGGGAGCACATTCGGGACTATGGTGAAAAAGGAAATATCCTCTGATAAAAACTGGAAAGAAGCTTTCTGTGAATCTGCTTTTTGCCATGTTTATTCATCTCACATAGATGAAGTATTGTTTACATTACAGAGCTTGAAAACTCCCTCATGGATAGATCTGCGAATGGATATTTGGGATCATATTCAGGCCTATGGTGATATAGCAAATATAGTCAGATAAAAACTGGAGAGACGCTTTCGGAGAAACAGTTTGTGGATGTGTGCATTACACTCAGGGAGTTAAAACTTTCTTCACATAAGGCACAGCTTGAACACTGTTCCTGTAAAACCAAAAGAGTGATATTCGGAGCACGTTGAAGACTATGGCAAAAAGTGAACTGGCGTCCAATAAAAAACAGAAAGAAGCACTCGAAGACACTGCTCTCTAACATGTCCATTATTTTCACAGGGTTAAAGCTTACTCTACATATCCCAGTTTGAAGGACGGTCTTTGCAGGTTCTGTGAAGGGATAGTAATTGGCTACCGGAGGCCTGTGTCGAGCAAGGAAATGTCCTCCATCGAAAATTGGAGCGAAGTTTTCTGTGCAACTTTTCTGTGATGTTTGTATTCATCTCACAGCGTTAAATGATTCTTTGGAATGAGCAGTTTGAAATCATTCTTTCTGCATAATCTGAGAAAGGACATTTGGAAACGCTCTTTAGAATATCCTGAAAAAGAAATAACCTCAGAGAGAAACCAGAAGGAAGCTTTCTGTGAAACTGCTCGGTGTCACTTGAATTCTGCTCACACAGTTAAGCTTCTCCTTTTATTGAGCTGTATCATAACACTGTTTTTGTTTAGACTGCGAAGGGATAGTCTGGAGGGCTTTGAGGCTTCTGGTGAGAAAGGAAACGAATTCAGATAGAAACTGGAGAGAAGCTTTCAGAGGAGCTGCTTTGTGATGTGTGCATTCTACTCACAGAAATATACCTTCCTTCTCCTAGAGGATTCCGGAATCCCTTTTGGAGAAAAGCTACCACGAGATATTCGGGAGTATTTGGAGGACTATGATTAAAAACAAAATCAACCCAGACAAACACTGGAAAGAAGATTTCTGTGAAACTGCTTTCTGTTAGATGTATTTATTCATCTCTTTTAGATAAAACTTTAATTATATTACGCAGTTTGGAAATGCCATCATTCACAGATCCACGAAGAGATGTTCGGGGACACATTCAGGCCTATGGTGAAAGAGGAGATATCTTCAGGTAAAAACTGGATACAAGCATTGTGAGAAACATCTTTCTGATATATGCATTCCACTCAGGTAGTTATGCCTCTTTTCTCCCAGGCAGTGTTTGAACACTCTTCCAGTGAAACCGAAAAAGTGATAATTCGGAATGCATTGAGGACAATGGCGAATAGTGTAATATACTGAAATAAAATCGAGGAAAGAGCGTTCCAAGAATCTGAACTGTGATATGGGCATTCACTTCACAGGGTTAATGCTTACACTAGATTGTCCAGTTTCGAAACTCTGTCTTTGAAGAATCTGTTTAGGGATATTTAGTGACGCTCGGAGGCTTGTGGTGAGCGAGGAAACGTCTTCCGATGAAACCTGCGGAGAAACGTTCTGAGCAATTGCTTTGCGATGTGTATATTCCTCTCCTAGAATTAAACCATTCTTTGGATTGAGCAGCTTGAAATCACTGTTTTTGTGTAATCTGAGGAAGGACATTTGGGAATGATCCTTAGAATATGGAGAAAGAAATATCCTTAGGTGAAATCCAGAAGGTAGCTTTCTGTGAAACTGCTTTCGGTCAACATAATTCCTCTCACTGACATAAGCCTCTCTTTTCATTGAGCAGTTTTGTAGCCCTGTGTATGTTAAGCATGTGATGGGATATTCGGGAGCACTTTAAGGCTTACAGGGAAAAAGGAAATATGTTCAGACCGAAACTGGAGAGAAGCTTTCCGAGAAACTGTTTTGTGAAGTGTGCATTCCAGTCACAGTGTTATACCTCTCTTCTCATACAGCATCGGGGAAACCCTTTTGGAGAATCAGGTACCAAGTGACCATTGGAATCATGATGATGCCGATGGTGAAAAGGGAAATAGCCTCACAGAAAAAGTGGAAGGTTGATTTCTAGGAAACTGCTCTATGATATGTGTAATCATCTCACATAGATAAAGCTTTCTTTACATTGCGCAGCTTGGAAACTCTCGTGGACGGATCCACAAAGGGACCTTCGGGAGCACATTCATGGCAATGGTGAAAGGGGAACTATCTTCAGATAAAAATTGGAAAGAAGCTTTCTGTGAATCTGCTTTGTGCCATGTTTATTTTTCTCTCATAGATGAAGCTTTCTTTACATTACAGAGCTTGGAAACTCCCTCGTGAATGAATCAGCAAAAAGATATTTGGGATCACATTCAGGTCTACAGTGAAAAAGGAACTATAGTCACATAAAAATAGGAGAGAAGCTTTCTGTAAAACTGCTTGGTGATGTAAGCATTCCAATCAGGGAGTTTTAACTATCTTCTCATAAGGCACATTTTGAACATTGTTCCTGTAAAACCAAAAGAGTGATATTCAGAGCACATTGAAGACTATGACAAAAAGTGAAATATCGTCTAATAGAAAACAGAAGGAAACATTCGAAGAAACTGCTCTCTGTCATGTCCATTCTTACCACAGGGTTAAATCTTATTGTACATTTCTCAGTTTGAAAGTCATCCTTTGAGGGTTCTCTGTAAGGATAATAAGTGGTAACTGGAGGCATGTGTCGAGCAAGGAAATGTCTTCCATCGAATATTGGAGAGAAGCTATCTGCGCAACTCTTTTTTGATGTTTATATTCATCTCATAGTGTTAAATGGCTCTTTGGAATGAGCAGCTTGAAATAACTGTTTCTGTATAATTTGAAAAAGGACATTTGGAAATGCTCTTTAGAATATCCTGAAAAAGAAATAACCACAGAGAGAAACAAGAAGGAAGCTTTCTGCGAAACTGCACTGTGTCACATGAATTCCGCTCACACAGTTAAGCTTCTTTTTTCATTGAGCTGTTTCATAACACTGTTTTTGTTTAGTCTGTGAAGGGATATTCTGGAGGGCTTTGAGGATTATGGTGAGAAAAGAAAC